>NC_057727.1:28645118-28691817 GCF_004010195.1 Chiloscyllium plagiosum
TACTTTCTCTGGATTCTTGTTATCTCATTTCTGAAGGCTTCCCATTTTCCAGCCGTCCCTTTACTTGCGAACATCTGCCCCCAGTCAGCTTTTGAAAGTTCTTGCCTAATACCGTCAAAATTGGCCTTTCTCCAATTTAGAACTGCAACTTTTAGATCTGGTCTATCCTTTTCCATCACTATTTTAAATCTAATAGAATTATGGTCACTGGCCCCAAAGTGCTCCTCCACTGACACCTCAGTCACCTGTCCTGCCTTATTTCCCAAGAGTAGGTCAAGTTTTGCACCTTCTCTAGGAGGTACATCCACATACGGAATCAGAAAATTGTCTTGTACGCACTTAACAAATTCCTCTCCACCTAAACCCTTAACACTATGGCAGTCCCAGTCTATGTTTGGAAAGTTAAAATCCCCTACCATAACCACCCTATTATTCTTACAGATAGCTGAGATCTCCTTACAAGTTTGTTTCTCAATTTCCCTCTGACTATTAGGGGGTCTATAATACAATCCCAATAAGGTGGTCATCCCTTTCTTATTTCTCAGTTCCACCCAAAGGTTTGAGGGAAAGGCATGAATTAAAAAAATACTTCAAATTAATGCAGAGATGTTTGCTAAAGGAAACTAATTAAAACTGCCAGCTGAACAAGAAGCTTTGGTGTGGAGACAGGAGTGACCCTTCACTTCGGTATTATTGGGTGAAATAGTTGAATCTTTCTTTCTGATATTTGGCATGAGTTAATTTCAAATAGTTCCTAAATAGTATAACATTGTTTGTAATTTTATGTGTAATTATCTTTTTTTTGTTAAGTATATTGGCAGCCTCTTATGAATATGTTCAGTAACTGACCTGCAGAATAAGTAAAATCACTCTGGGATCTTTTCCGATATTACCATTATTTGGCATCATGGATCACAATGACAGTCATACTGACTGAATCACACCTTTCAGCTATGTTCTCCCTAATTTCTACAACTGCCATGTGGACGCAAAGTCAAGATTAGAGTGATGCTGATTTTCCTTGGATGCTGCCTGACCTACTGTGCTTTTCCAGCACTACTCTAATCTTGACTCTAATCTCCAGCATCTGCAGTACCCTCTGCATTCTGCCCATGTGGACTCAGAGGTCAGTCTGTGGCAGTGGCTGGTGAAACCAGAATTGAGTGCCTTGGACCATTTGCATGTGTAAACCCTCAGAGTGACTGCACACCCTGTAGTTTAGAGCAAGGTTGCCTTCCTGAGAATATCTCATACGCCACCGTCAATTTCCTTCATCTCTTCTGTCCCATCAGCAGAATATATTCACCAAAGGTTGTGACAATTGACATGTACTTGGGAAAAAAAGTCAAGGTGGTCGACCTTAATATGACTCCAGATTCTGCTAATTAAGCCATTCATGCTGGCTGACAAATCAATACTCCTCCATGTTGAATGCCACTTTGAACAAGCACTATGAGTGGAACATGCACAGGATGTTGTCTGGATGGGGGACCTCAATTTTCATGATCCAGTGTTGTTTGGTAGCATCACATCTATTGGCGCTGGCTGATTCTTAAAAGACATAGCTGCTGGATGTGTCCACGGCAGGAAGCACCAGAGGAACAATTTACCTGACCTTGTACTCACCAGTATACCTGTTGCAGATGTGAATGTTGATGATACTATCAATAATGGTGACCACTGCACAATCATTGAGGAGATGAAGTTCCATCTTCACATTGCCTGGCATTACCGCTGTGCTGCGTGGGACAGACTTTAAACAGATGTAACATTTCAAATCTGGGCATCCATAGGTGCTATGGGTCATGTTTGTTGCAGAATTATATTCATTCAGAGTCTGTAACTTCATGACCTACCCAATCCCCATTCTTTATTACCATTAACCTGGATTCAGTGAACAGTGCAGGAAGACATGCCAGAAACACTCAATGTAGTATCAAGAAATGGGTGAGTCCATTGGCTACTGCAAATGCTATTGACTCTGACAATCCAGCAGCAATAGTACTGAGGTCCTGTGGTCCAGAATTAGCTGCACCTGTAGCCAAGCTGTTGCAATACAAGATTGATGTCTTCCTGACAACATGGAAAATTAGACAGCCAGGGGATTGGAAGAACAGAGCAAGCCAGGCAGCATCAGGAGGTGTAGAAGTCGACATTTCGGGTCTGAATGTCGACTTCTACTCCTCCTGATGTTGCCTGGCTTGCTGTGTTCTTCCAGCCTCCTGCCTGTCTACTTTGCATTCCAGCATCTGCAGTTTTTTGTCTCTATCCAATATGGAAAATTACCCAGGCATTCCCTGTCCAGCAAATGAAGAATGACTCCAAGCTGTCCAAGTAATGCTCCATTAGGCTACTCTCAATCATCAGTAAAGTGATGGAAGGGGTTGTTAACAGTGTTATCAAGAGGCACTTGCAAAAGAAAAATGTGCTCACTGACCATCAGTTTGGATTCCACCAGAACCACTTATCCCCAACTCTCATTTCAGTCTCAGTCCAAACATGGCCAAAGGAGCTGAACTCCAGGAGTCACTCCAAGAGAGTGACTGCTCTTGATATAATGACTGCATTTCACTGAATATGGCATTAAGAATATCTTGCAAAACTGGAGTCAGTGGGAATCAGGAGGAAACTTTCCATTGGTTGGAATCATACCTAACACAAAGCAAGGTAGTTGTGGTTGTTGGACATGAAACATATCAGTCCTTTGCCATCTCTGCAGGAATTCTGCAGAGTGACCTTGGCACAACCATCTTCAGCGACTTCATCAATAACTTTCCCTCCATCATAAGATCAGAAGAGAGGATATTTTCTGATTGCACCAAATTCAGCATCATTTGTAACACACCAAATACCAAAGCAGTCTGTGTCCATATGCAGCATGACTGGACAACATGCACGCTTTAGCTGCAGTGGTAGGTAGCATTGTCTGGTACTTGGGTGGAGCAAATAATAATATCCAACAGTTATCACCCTTTCATGCTTAATGGCATTGCCATCAATGAATCCCCCACAATCAACAATCTAGGGATTACTATTTAACCAGAATCTGAACTGGGTCTATTGTACAAATACTGTGGCTACAAGAGCAGTTGAGAGAATGGGAATTCTGCAGTGAGAAACATATTTTCTGCCTCTACAAGGTCTATCTGCTTGCCTGGATGAGCAGCACCATTTGAGAAGCTTGAATTCTTCCAGGATAAGGCAGTCCACTTGGGTTGGTGTCTCATTTGCCAACCTCCACATTTACTCCCTTCACCACTGATGCATTGTGGCAGCATATGTACCATTGACATGACATTTCTGCAATGACACCTTTGACCTTTATTTCCTTGAAGCACAAGGCAGTGTGAGAGCACCTTCACCTGTAAGTTCTCTTACTAAATTTCATACCTTCCGGACTTGGAACTATATTGCCGTTCCTTCACTGTTGCGAGATCAAAATCCTGGAAATTCCTTTTAAATTGCGATATGGGTGTTTCACACCTAAGATATGCCAAAATTAATTAAATGTTAGTTTTAATGTGGTACTGGTTTGTTATTTTGGTGGCATATCCAGAGGTCAATAAAGAAGTGTCCCAGCTGATTTTAACGTTGAAGCTTATTTAATTTTGCAAAATCTGCCTCTTAATCCATGGTTAGGCAGGGTTACATCTTGAGATTACTTTCTAAGCCATGTGCCAGTGCAGTTAGGGACAAGAAGATATTGCAGTAAAATACATGGCTAAAAAGTTGGTGTAGTTGGGAAGGTTTCGTTGGAATGTCTTCAGGGGCAGGTGGGACCAATACAAGAAAGCCAAGGTTGCACTTAAACTGGAAGGGCACCAATATCCTGGCAGGGAGCTTTGCTAATGCCATGCAGGAGGGTTTAATCTAGAATGCTGGCAGTGAGCGGGGGTGGGGGGGGGGGGGGCGGGGGCGGGGTTGGGGGACTGTGGTGGGAGCCACTACAGTAGGTCAGCAAGTAAAATGACTGGGGGAGGAGTCAGAAACTAAGGCCAGTTACCAAAATGCTTTTGAAAGTTTTGCAACTAATAAATTAGTGGTCTCAAAAATCAGGGTTCTGAGCTGTATTTGTTTTAATACGTAAAGTATGACAGGTAGGGCAGATGAACTTAGAGCTTGGATTAATATATATCGCTATTATTTCACTTGAATGTTGAAGGATAAAGGGAAACAAAATTATGAGAGGCATGGATAGAATAGATAGTCAGAATCTTTTTCCCAGGGTAGAAATGTCAATTACTCGGGGACATAAATTTCAGGTAAAAGGGGGTAAGTTTAAAGAAGATGTGAGAGGCAGGTTTGTTACACAGAGGGTGTTAAGTCCCTGGAATATGCTGCCAGAGAATTAGAATTAGATTTTGCTGTCATGTGTACTCAAGTAAAGGAATACATATGTACAGTGAAAAGTGTACAAAGTTGCCTTTCCGAGGGGGATATAATAGTAAATTTTAAATAGCATCTTGACACATAAATAGGCAGGGAATAGTGTGATATGGACAGCAAAAGTCTTAGTTTAGAAAGGCATTATGTGTGGTGTAATCTTGGTGAGCCAAAAGGCCTGTTTCGATGCTGTACTATTCTTTGTTAAATTTCTGCTGTACAAATCCAGGTAATGATCATCTCCAAAAAAAAATCCAAGCATCTTCACTTGACACTCAATGGCATTGCCATTGCTGCATTCCCCTACTATCAATATCCTGGACATTACCATTTACCAGAAACTGAAATGGACAAACCATCTAAGTATTGAGGATGCAACAGAAGGTCAGAGGCTATGAATTCTGCAGTGACCACCAACCTCCAATCTCTCCAAAACCTGTCCACTATCTCCAAGGCTCAAGTCAGGAGTGTGCTCTCCACTTGCCCTGATGAGTGTAGTTACAGTAACTCTGAAGTTCAACACAATCAAGGATGAAGCAACCTGTTTGGCTGCCCAAGCTACTTAAAGGCATTCAGAGAGGCCACTGTGTACATCATCTTCAAGATGCATTGCAGCAACTTGCCAAGGATCATTTAACAGCAACTTTCAAACCTACAACTGATTTACTGCCTAGAAGAGAAAAGGCAAACGATATCGTATACCATTCTGATTTGGAATCTTAACGAGCTTCTTTCACTGCCTTTTTCCACTTGGTTTAAGGAGCAAATAGGAATGGGGAAAGATGCTTATCTTACCAGCGATGTTCATATTCCAGGAAAGAATATTAAAAGAAATGTTACGACAGAATGTACATGGGGGCATATTTGGATATTATGGATCCATTTGCAATTACTGAGGTAATGTAGCAATTGTACCTGTATGTAACAAGATCTGGACAGCATCCAGCTTTAGCTGACAAGTTGTAAACACATGAAAGAAGTGAAACTATCACTGTATTCTAACAGATGAAAGGCTTAACAGACAATCAATTCTTCAATGTATAATTTCAGTTACATCACACTGCAAATTTTTGCTATAAATTCTGTGTTACAATCGAGCCCTCCACAATCACCTGATGAAGGAGCGTTGCTCCGAAAGCTAGTGTGCTTCCAATTAAACCTGTTGGATTATAACCTGGTGTTGTGTGATTTTTAACTTTGTACACCCCAGTCCAAACACTGGCATCTCCGAATCATAAACAAAGGTTGTTACTCACAACTGACAGGAAATGACTATTTCTGAAGAGAGAGTACAATCATCTCCTTTTGATATTTGATGACATTAGCATTGTCACATCTCCGAGGAGAAAGTGAGGTCTGCAGATGCTGGAGATCAAAGTTGAAACTTTATTGCTGGAACAGCACAGCAGGTCAGGCAGCATCCAGGGAACAGGAGATTCGACGTTTCGGGCACAGGCCCTTCTTCAGGCCTGAAGAAGGGCCTGTGCCCGAAACGTCGAATCTCCTGTTCCCTGGATGCTGCCTGACCTGCTGTGCTGTTCCAGCAATAAAGTTTCAACTTGTCACATCTCCCACGAGCAACATCCTGTGGACATCAGTCAGCAAGACCTGAAAGCTTGAAAGAATGAATGTCTGCTGAAGAACCAGAGGACAAGCATTTTTGAAGTTGCAGAATACTATCACTGTCTTGACTGAGCACACCACAGGCTTGCTAGAACTAAAATTCAGATGTATTGACCAGTCAAAGATTGCAATGTGTATCCAATCAATTTGTTCAAATTTGTGGTGACATGTTGTATTTTACATATCTACAAAGAAGTATTGTTTTGCAGACAGTTACAGTGACATCAAGAGGGGTGACAATGAGTCTGGTTGAGGAGTTTGGCTATTAAGGAGGCTTGTTAAGGTGGATGAGGAGGCATTAGGCTTGAAGAGTTCCAGAGCATGTAATTGAACAAATTACAGGCTGAGAAATTAGTTGTGGGTCAGATGTTAGGTACAGAAGGTCACAGACAGGAAAAAAAAACAGAATGGCAGGAGTTGTCAGACTGGAGGAGGTTTCGAGAAAAGGAAAGATTCTGCCATGAATTGGAGAATGGAAATTGTGACCTGTTTTGGGGATGCTTCCTTAGGAAATTCAGAGATTCTTTGTTGCTTTACAGTAATATGAATACAAAGTTCTGTGTTTTGATACTGAAATTGAGAGTAAGAAATACAGTTGAAGATTTCATGGGAAGATTTCTAAAATTGCAAGTAAAAGGTTTGTGGTGGATACTATCAATTGGGGTTTGAGGAAGAGAAGTTTCACTATTGTGTGACTATGCACTGTAATGATCCTCGCTGCTATTATTACTAGACAAATCATTTCCCAGACTGAAATCTGGCTTGACAGGTCATATAGTATTTGTTTTAGTTTTAATAAGGTCCTTCACTGAAACACATGCATATAATGCTGCAGATTTGATTTTAACATTAAAACAGTGATTTATGATGCAAAAACAACCTAGCTATTTCCATATTACTCAAGATTAACAATTTTAGAAGCTTGATAAAATATAATCCATTAACCCTAACTTGAACCCAACAGTACTCTCTTGTGTTGCTAATGCTAGAGAGAATTCCTTTCCCTGTTATATCTGTAGAGGTTAGTTTAATTGTGATCTCATTATGCAGTCTTAAATCTTATAATCTCTTCTTTGAGTCTTCATACAACTGAGCTTAACCTTTCTTAGCTTCGAATAACTCCTCCAGGGTTTTAACTGATCACCTTTGGTCTGGAGCTTTCGAATTAAACACCTTACATTAAAGTACTGCATTTCACAGTTATAAACCGTCTCCCTACTTTAGTACCACCAATTTATACATCCAGCTTAGCTGAAGCAAATGGATGTTTTCCCAGCTATGAGTGTTTACTCCAAGTCAAAAAATCTGGAACCTTCTAACTGAAGCAAAATGCACCACTGTGTACTCTGTTAGCTTGTAAAATTCTCCCAATGTAAATAAATTCCCATTAGCTTCTCTTATACTGTTACTTATAGAGGTAGGTTTGCTCGCTGAGCTGGAAGGCTCGTTTTCAGATGTTTTGTCACCATATTAGGTCACATCTTTAGTGAGCCTCAGGATGAAGCACTAGTGATGTACCTCACTTTCTATTTATATGTTTGGGTATCCTTGGGTTGGTGATTTCATTTCTTGTGGTGGCGTCATTTCCTATGGTGATGTCATTTCTGGTTCTTTTTCTCAGGGGGTGGTAAATGGGATCCAAGTCAATGTGTTTGTTGATAGAGAACTGATTGGAATGCCATGCTTCTGGGAGCATGGCATTCCAACCAGAACTCTATCAACAAACGCATTGACTTGGATCCCATTTACCATCCCTTGAGAAAAAGAACAGGAAATGCCATCACCATAGGAAAGATGCCGCCACAGGAAATGACATCACCAATCCAAGGAAACCCAAACGTATAAATAGAAAGCGGGCTATACTACTGGTGCTTCATCTGGAGGCTCACTGAAGATTTGACCTAATATTGTGATGAAACATCTGAAAATGAACCTTCCAGCTCAGCAAGCTACAAATCTTCTCAAAACTTGCTGTTACTTAAATTACCATATCTACTGAAGTATTTGGAAGTTTTTCATTAAAACCACTCACAGACTCATACTAAAATCATGCCATTAGTTCAAAATCCAAATCCTGAATGAAATTACATTAAAATATATAAATCTCACAGCTTGCATCATAGCATTCATGATCTACAGCTTGATAGCCAGTCATGTCAGCATGTCAAATGCAACTTTGCTTAGATGTTTCCAGAGTTTACAAGTAGTTGTCACTCTTTCAGATGAACATAGAAGTTCTTTATTTCTGCACTTACTTAAATAGAATAGCTTTAGTTAGATTAGGAAAATTGAATCCAACATAATAAATTCAGAACTGCCCAATTCTCTCTCTTATGCTAAAACGTAATGATGGAGTGCTAAGTTACTTTGCCTTGGATTATGTCAAATTCCTTAAGTGTTGTTGAGCTCAACTCATCCAGAAAAGTGGAAAATATTCTATCACAGTTCTGATTTGTGCCTTGTCAATGATAGGCTTTGGGGTCAGTTGGTGAGTTACGTGCCACAGAATTTCCAGTCTATGACCTGGTCATGCAGCCATAATATTCAATTGACTGGTCACATTTTTGGCTAATGACCCAGGATGTAAGGTATGCCAGTTATCAGTCTCAATGTTGTCCAGGTCTTCCATGTGACCATACAATGTGATAGTATCTGAGGAGTTGAGAATGTTAATAAATATGAATATAATAGTTGCCAAATATTCCCATTTCTAACCTTGTTTTGGAGAGCAGGTAATTGATAAGAGAACTGAGCATAGTTGTATTTGGGACAGTACCCACTCGGATTATTGCAACGATGCTCCAGTGCTAAGATGATTAACCGCCATCAACCACAACCTTCTTCTTTTGTGCTGGGTGTGGATATTTTCAAATTAACTTGATCAGAGATGTTGGGATACACCTCTGGAATAGGCAGGTCTTCTGGTTCAAGGGTAGAGATGCTGCCACTGGACCACCAGAGCACATTGTGCTAGGTATGATTACAACCATTGGAGGGTTTTCCACTTGTTCCAGTTAACTTCAAGTTTACTATGCCAATTATTTAAATTTAATGAATAAAGCAAGGAAGAAGACCCTGTGATAGAGGCAAAGTATTTGAACTTTTTAATAAGGCTGGGCTATTTTGGACTAAATTCACAAAATGTTTTTTAGACAAATATGCAGCTCTCAGGAAAGGCTGTGGATGCTTTGTAAAGTGACATTTTCAGGACAGAGATTATTAGATTGTTGCTACGTAAATGCTTTAAGAAAGTTGGGAAAAAAAGTAAATTGGGTTGAGGTCTTAATCAGCCATAATCAAAATGTATTCTTCAGCTTAAATTGTTTTTACGCAATAACTGGTTGGGATTAGATTAGATTCCCTATAGTGTGGGGCCAATAAGTCCACACTGAGCCTCCGAAGAGCAACCCACCCAGACCCATCTCCCTCTGACCAATACACACAACACTATGGACAATTTAGCAAAGTCAATGCACATCTTTGGATTATAGGAGGAAACCTATAATCAGACACTGGGAGAATGTGCAAACTCCACACAGTTACCCAAGGCTGGATTCAAATCTGGGTCCCTGGTGCTGTGAGGCTGCAGTGCTAACCGTTGAGCCACTGTGCTGCCCTCTATTATAAACATATCCATCATTTTGAGGGCAAAATGGCATCTGGGACCTTTAATGAAGGGCGGGACCAAAATCAAATTCCTCCATGAAGGAGAATTGGGGATTGAGAAAGACACAAAGAGGATGAATTAGAGTAAGTAACTAAGAGTTAACTTGAGGGCTATTATGGACCAGGCCAGACTCTGTCGAAATATTTCAAGAAAGTAGCCCGGACCCTTTGCTAGTGGTTTTAAGCAGGTGTAAGTGGATATTCCAGGAGTGATGCAATTGGCTCAACCGGGGAGAAAGTGAGGTCTGCAGATGCTGGAGATCAAAGTTGAAACTTTATTGCTGAACAGCACAGCAGGTCAGGCAGCATCCAGGGAACAGGAGATTCGACGTTTCGGGCACACTCAACCACTTAGTTTTAAACAAAACAGAATTTATTTGCAACATCACCAAATTAAACACAATCAAAAGAGAACAGAAGAAAGAATAACTTAACCTATCTGAAAATCCACAGATTAGTCCCACTTAACGATGCTGTTCCAAATTCCTGCAACAATCCCCATAAACACCCCTTGGCTTAAAAAGGTAAAATCAAACACCGGGTCTAACAGGAAAAAGGTCAGACAGAGAGAGAGAGAGAGAGAGAGAGATAGAGGATCAGCATGGAACTGCTTCTTTGACCAGCAGCCTCAAAAACTGACTGACTGCTTGCTCTGAACAGCCAGACTGCTAAAACCCAAACCAAAGGAAAAGCTGAGCTGGGAGAACTGGCCACTCCCCTTTTATTATACAAGTTTTTTTTAACTTAAAAGCTTCCTAAAGTAGATCAATCCAGATATTTCAGAATCTGTGTCTTTAAGATCTCCTGCTTATAAAAAAAACAAGGACAACATAACCTTGTTAAAGGAGCAGCATCATCACACCTCCCTCCCTTAAAAAAACAACCATCAATATTCAAAAAAGGCTTTGTTTTAAAACCCCTCCATCTTACACAGTTAGTATGCTACAACACCCATATACATTACATTGACAACAATCATGGAAACGTGCATTACTATATTCTGTTTCAGTTCATTTACTCCTGCACCAAATGTCTCAATTTCTCATCCAAGTCTTGATAATGCATAGACAGTCACGTTTTCTCGCTCTGCCACATGCACAATTTTCAAAATGAGTGGCTGTAACAACAAGCTCCATCTAAACAGTCTGGAATTTTTCTCGTTAAATTTCCCACAAACTTCAATGGGTTATGATCAGTGTATATGATTGTCTCAGATACATTAATGGTAACATAACATTGAAATGTTGTAACGCAAACACCAAGCTCAAAGTCTCCTTCTCAGCTGTAGAATATTTCTGCTGATGAATGTTCAATTTCCTGAAGAAACACCCAATAGGTCTTGTTATTTTCTTGCCATCTTCCTGTAAGAGCACAGCACCGACGTCCACATCATTCACATCGATAGCCATCTTGAGTGGCTTTGCATAATTAGGCGTGGCTAACACTGGGGCAGTGGTTAACACAGCTTTCAGGCTGTCAAATACCTCTGACAGTCCGCTGTCCACTGAAACCTATTGCCTTTCTTTTGCAATTTAGTGAATGGAGCAGCTACAATGCTAAAATGTGGTACAGATTTCCAATAAAATCCTCTCAATCTCAGGATTGATAGAACTGCTCTTTTTGTTGATGATATAGGAAACTTTCCATTTACCTTTGCTTTTGCATTCTGCGGGGCCATTTGTCCATGTCCAATAACATGGCCCAGGTAGGTGACTTGGGCTTTGGCAAATTCACTTTGTCAGGTTTATCACCAAGCCTGCGTCCTGTAGCCGATCAAACAATGCTGATAAATGTTGCAAATGTTCCTTCCGTGTGTGACTAAAAATCACCAGGTCATCAAGACAAACTACACAATTGGGTAATCTGGAAATGAGATTATTGATTAGTCTCTGAATTGTGGCTGGCGCATTTTTCATACAAAATGGCATGACTTTAAACTGATACAGTCCATTCGGCATTGCGAAAGCTGAAATTGTCTCCGCGCTCTCGGACGAAGGTACCTGCCAGTATCTTCTGAGCAAGTCCAACTTAGAAATGTAAGTTGCTTGTCCCACCTTTTCAATACAGTCTTCAAAACGTGGAATTGGATATGCACCAGTCTTTGTAACTGCATTGCCTTTGCAATAGTCCACAGATAACTGTTGGGTACCACCTGGTTTTGGCACCATTACTATGGGTGAGCTCTGGAAGGTAACTCAATAATTTATCTCGATTTTTGACAACTTTCTCATTGTCCAATTTAATTTGAGGAACGTCCAATTCAGAATCCTTTGTATTGTAACCAATAACACATTCTCCTTTTGCTTTTCTTCCCAATCCAAATATCTTTTGAGCATATTCGCATGACACACACTGAGATTTCTTTCTGTCTGGAGTCCTTATCAAATAGTTCACCTCACTCAGTCTCCTTTTGACTTGACAAGATCCACTAAGCCTTGATTTTAAAGGTTCACCTATCACTGGGAGTATCACTGACACAATATCTCCAATAGCAAAATTGCCAGTTTTTAATTTCTTGTCTGCTTCCTGTTTCATTGTACGCTGTGATACATTTAAATGCTGTCTAGCCAGCTCATCAGCTTTATTTAATCATTCCCTAAAACTTGACACACAGTCCAAATATGTGGTTTCTGAATTCTGACTTACCAATTTCTCCTTAATCAATTTAGCGGTTCTCTCAGTTCATGCCCAAAAATGAATTCAAATAGAATGAATTTGATCAATTCATTTGGTGTGTCTCTGATCGCAGAAAGTACAAACGGAATTCCCTTATCCCAATCATCTGGATAGACTTGACTCGAAGTCCTCAACATGATCTTTAATGTCTGATGCTACCTTTCTAGTGCACGCAGCAACTCTGGATGATATGCAGTTGATTTGAATTGTTTTATTCCTAAACTGTCCATAATTTGCTTGAATTATTTCAATGTGAAGTTTGACCCTTGATCCAATTGTATCTCTGTGGGTAGTCGTTTCTAATGAAAGATTTGAGTAACCCCTCTGCAATCCTTTTTTGATATTGCTTGATAGAATGGCCTCTGGAAATCTAGTGGACACATCCATTATTGTTAACAAATACTGATCAAATAGAGCAGGTGAGTTGGCTAGATAGTATTTGGAAGTAGCACAGCAAGTGACGAAACAGGCAGCAGAGCAGAGTTCAAATATTCATAATTTTGCTTGTGGCAATCAAGTGTTACTATTACTTCCAGTGGTAAGTGGCAAGGCTTAGTGAGTCTTATTAAATCGAAAGGCAATTGATTGAGGTGAACTATTTAATAAGAATGACAGGCAGAAAGAAATATCAGAGAGTATGTCATGTGAATATGCTCAAAAGATATTTTGATTGGAAAGCAAGGTAAAGAGAATTTTACTGGTTACAACACAGAGTGGAGAGCTAAATTCAGATGATTCTGAATTGGACATTCTTCAAATTAAATTGGATAATGAGGAAGTTCTCAAAAATTGGAATACATTATTGACTTCGCTTCCAGAGGAAATTTGAAATGACTTAAAAGGGTTATTGAAAGCCATGGAAAGATATGTAGGAATATGCTGGGCAAGTTATTGGAGGGAATCCTGAGGAACAGTATTTACCTGTATATGGATAGGCAAGTCAACATGTGGATAGGGATAGTCAATGTGGCTTTCTTCGTAGGAAATCATGTTTTTTGAAGATGCAATGAAGAAGATTGGTGAGGATAGAGCGGTGAATGTGATGTATATGGGCTTCAATAAGGCGTTCGACTAGGTTCCTCAGAGTAGACTGGTTAACAAGGTTAGATCGTATAGAATATAGGGAGAACTAGCCATTTGGATACAGAACTGGCTCGAAGATAGAAGAAAGAGGGTGATGGTAGTGGTGCGAGGTTGCTTTTTAGACTGGAGGCCTGTGACCAGTGGTGTGCTACAAGGATCGGTGTTGGGTCCACTACTTTTCATCATTTATATAAATGATTTGGATGTGAGGTGTAGTTAATAAGTTTGCAGATGACACCAAAATGGGAGATATATAGTGGACAGCGAAGAGGGCTGCCTTAGATTTTGATTAAATGGGCCAATTGGCTGAGGAGTGGCAGATAGAGTTTAATTTAGATAAATGTGAAGTGCTATTCTGGTAAGGCAAATCAGGGAAGGACTTAAAAACTTAATGATAAGGTCCTGGAGAGTGTTGCTGAACGAAGAGACCTTGGAGTGCAGGTTCACAGTTCCTTGAAAGTGGAGTCTTGTGTAGATAGGATAGTGAAGAAGGCGTTTGGTATGCTTTCCTTTATTTGTGAGAGCATTGAGTATAGGAGTTGGGAAGTCATGATTCGGTTGTACAGGACCCTTTTTGGAATATTGTGTGCAATTATGGTTTCCCTCCTATAGGAAGGATGTTGTGAAACATGAAAGGGTTCAGAAAAGATCTGCAAGGATGTTGCTAAGAGTTGGAGGATTTGAGCTCTTAGAAGAGATTGAATTGTCTGGGGCTGTTTTCCCTGGAGCGTCAGACTGAGCGGTGACCTTATAGAGGTTTATACAATCACGTGGGTCATGGATAGGGTAAGTAGTCAAGGTCTTTTCCTTGGGTTTGGGGAGTCCAGAATTAGAGGGCATAGGTTTAGGGTGAGAGGGAAAAGATTTAAAAGGGACCTAAGGGGTAACTTCTTCATGCAAAGGGTGGAACAATTACAACATTTAAAAGGCACCTGTTTGGGTATATGAATTGGATGGGTTTAGAGGTATACGGGGCAAGCATTGGCAAATGGGACTAGAATAATTTAGGATATCTGGTCAACATGGATGAGTTGGACCGAAGGGTATGTTTCCGTGCTCTACATCTCTATGACTCAAAGACAATACAATCAAAGTGAGTTGCAGCAAATGAAGCTCACCTATTGTAATGGTGCTAAAACCAGATGATAACCAATGATTGTATTGCAAAATCAGTGCAGTTGCAAAGTCTGGTTCATACCCTATTCCACATTTGAAAGACTGTATTGAGATGTTGGGACGAGCAACTTATATTTTGAAGGTGGACTTACTCAGAGGACACTGGCAGGTACCTTTATCCAAAAGAACAAAGGAAATTTTGGCTTTCGTGACCCGGAAGGACTGTACCAGTTTAAAGTTGTGCTTTTTGATATGAAAAATGTGCCAGCCACATTTCAAACAATAACCAATAAAGTCATTTTGAGATTACCCATTTGTATGGTGTGTATCATTGATATGATTTTTAGTCACTCATGGAAGGAACATTTGAGGCATCTATGGGAATTGTTTGATTGACTTTAAGAGGCAGGCTTGGTGATAAACCTGGCCAAGAGTGAGTGCATAAAAGCCCAAGTCACATTCCTTGCCATTGGAGATGGGAAAATAGCCCATGGAATGTAAAAACAAAAGTAATTGGGGAGTTTTCCATTCCATTGATGAAGAGGCAATTGTTTGCCAGATACGCATGCAGGGAATAGAGCGATATGGACCATGTGCAGGCAGATGAGATTTGTTGAGAATGGCATCATGGTTGGCATAGACACGGTGGGCCGAAGGACCTGTTGCTGTGCTGTACTATGTACTATGCTTTTGTTTTCCATTTCCTTGCCCAATTATCTTCAGTAAATTTCAATCTGATTATAATAAGTGCTGTAAGAAGGAGCTAACTGCTAAATAAGATCATACAAGGTTCTTTAAGATACCCAAGGAGCAATCACAATCATTTTATTCAAGACTACTTTCAATCACCTAATATTTGACCTATTAGGAACAATAATGTTGCCATGGGTCAATGCATAGCACATGGAGATATCACTGCTCTATGGGCCTTTAGTTTCATGTCAAATCTGAAAACTGAAATCTAGTGAAGTGAGAGTGACTTCCCTTGACATCATAGCTAGATTGGACAGAAGGTGGCATCAAGGAGTTCTGCCAAAAACTGGAGTCAATGGGAATTGGAGGGAAGACTCTTCGCTGGTCAGTCATACCAGGCACTCAGAAAGATGGTGTGGTTGTTGGAGATCAGCCACCTCAGTTCCAGGACAACTCTTCAGGAGTTCTCGCATGATCTCTCTCATGCTCTCATCTGCTCTCTCACACTCTCTTGCTGTCACATTGTCTCTCTTGTGTTCTCTGTTACACTCTCTTTTATTCGCATGCTCTTTCGCACTCTCTCTTTGTCACACTGTCTCTCTCACATTCTCTCTTGCACTCTATCTCTCTCATGTGCTCTCTTGCAAACTCCCCCATCACACTTGCATTCACACTGTCTCCGTTGCGCACTCTCAAATTCTTCCTCGCATTCTTTCTCATGCTCGCTCCCTCTCATGTTCTTTTTCTCTCACGCTCTCTCTCATACACTCTGTTGTGTACTCTCTCATTCTTTCTTGCATACTCTCTCTCGTGTGCACTCTCTCTCACGTGCTCTCTTTCATGCACTGTCCCCCTTATGCTGTCTCTGTCTTTCGCAAGCTGTCTGTGTCATGCATTCTTTCTTGTACACACCCTCATTCTTTCTCTTGCGTCATGTGCTCTCTCTTGTCTGCTCTCTCAGAAGCTCACACTCTCATTGCTCTCTCATGCCCGCTGTACTGTGTACTTGCTGTTGTACTTTATCTTGTGCTCTTCCTTGTGCTCTTGTAGGATCTCACTCGTCATCTCTCACATGCTCTCTCTTGTGATTTGCTCACAGGCTGTCCGTCAAGTGGGCTTTCTGTCATGCACTGTCTCACTCATTCCTCTCATTCTCTCTGTGTGCTCTCATTCTCACTCGTGTGCTCTCATTCCTTTTCGTGTGTTCTCATTCTCCTCTCTCTCTCTCACTTGCAGGCTGTCTTGCTGTTTCACTCATGCACTCGCTTTTTCATGCTCTCATTCTCTCATGTGCCCTCTCTTGTGTCTCTCTCTCTCTCTCATGCTGTCTCTTATGCTCTCTCATGCACCTTCTTGCATGCCTTCAGTTGCACTCTCTCAATTCTCTTTTGCCCGTGCTTTCTGTGTCGTGCTCTCTCTGTCTCGTGCTCTCTCTCTCTAGGGCTCTCTCTCATGTGCGCTTTTGTTGTCTCTAGCGCACGCTCTCTCTTGTGCTCTGTCTCTCACGCACTCTTTCTTGCTCGGACACTCTTGCTCATACACTGTCTCGCGTTCTTGCACTTTTGCGTTCTCACTCTCGCATTTTATCTCTCTCTCTCTCATGCTCTCTTGCACGCTCACCCGCTCTCATGTGCTGTCTCTCTCTCTCATGCACACTCCCCCTAACTTTATCATGCTCTCTCTTTCATGTGCTTGCACTCTCCATCTCACATGGTCACACTCTCACACTCTTGCTGTCTTTCGTGTGTGCTCTCTCTTGTGCTGTCACACATTTTCTTGTGCCTCTGTCTCACTCGTATGCTGACTCTTTCGACAGTAACATTTTATAGCATTTTGTGTGTACCTACACTAGTTAGAATCCAGTGGTTGAGTATGGCAACTTTCTTCTACCTTCTCAAAGGCAATTAGCAATGTGCAATTAATGCTGGCCTAGCCAGTGATCCAATTTCCATGAGTGAATTAAAAAATGGTACTTTTCTTGCTGCTATACTCTGTCACTGCGGAGAAATGATGACTTGATTTATATATTTTGTCCCAAGAATGGGGCTTACTATCATACTCTTCTGAAGATGAAAGCTACCAGTGAGCCAATAGTAGAATTCTGGATTAAAAATAATTGCATTTATTCTTGTTCAGAGAGAACCTTGGTTGGACCACCATTATATACTGTGTGTAGATTTGTTTGATGCATTATAAAAAAGATGAGGAGGCACTGGAGGGAATCAAAAAGATTTATAAGAATGTTACCAGAATTGCAAAGTTGTACCTAACAAGAAAGAATAAACAGACCGTATCTCATTTCTCTGGAAATAGAAGGGTGAGAAATTGATGTAATAGTGGTCTTTAAAATTGTGAGGTTTCGATAGACTTAATACGAAGTGTTTCTGCATGTGAAAACACAGAAACCCAGAGACCAGCAATATAAGAGTCATCAAGAAATGAAACAATGAATTTTTAAGCTATTTCCTCACCAAGACAATTGTGGCAAAGTGTAATTTGCTACCATGAAGAGTAATTGAGATGAATAGTGCAGATGCATTTAACAGGAAGCTAGATAAACAGAGGTGGATTATTCTGAGAGAGTTAATTCGGAGGAATGATAGGAAGCTAAAGCCGAGCACAAATGCATGGGCTTAATATTGGGATATGACATAATTTTGTGTCAAGATTTGAGAGCACAAAAGCAAGTCTCTGTGGAAAATATTTTTAAAATTTCTGTTTGTATACATGAGTCCAATTGCCTCACCCCATGACAAATGTACCTGCTTTTGACTCTGACTTCTAAGTGTGATGTCACTTTCAGGAAAACAAAAAAAAACAAGATGTTGCTATATAATTGGAAGCAATAAATAGGAGAAATTGTACAATATCCTATTATGGTAATGGAGAAATAATTAAATTTTGCCTGCACCTGTAGTATTTGAGAGCACAATTCTTACTCATAGCTGAAACATTTAGTATAATATTAAACATGGACTATTCAGTAATACAAATACCTGATGTATACAGGCACATATTAAAGCATAACTTCAGCTTGAACCCAAATCTTTCCTCAAGCTTTTTTGTGAAATATTGTGATTAGTCTACATGCATGGTTTGTAGGTTTCAAAAAATTGGACTTCACTGGATTGAAAACTCCTTGCCGATGGTTTTTTCTATCTAATATTGATTTTGTTTAGTGTGTACATGTAATACTATTTATATTGTTTATTTGAATTAGATGACAATATTTCTTGCATTTCCACACACTAGATTAACAATATAGTTTCCATGTATTGCTGTCAGTAACTGGAAAAAATTAAATATATTTCTTTTATCCTCATGCAAGCATAATTTCTGAACAACTCCCATTGAAACGTCACAAAGAGAGGATTTCCTTTTAATATATGGGTTTGTTGTACTGCTGGTTAAAATGCACCATCTTAAAATTTTACCAAAATGGGGCGATTGATTAAAGTACTATCGTAGCTACTGAGGTGGCTAACTGAGTTAGTTGATGGTAAGTTTGCAATGTAGACTAATGCTAACAGCATGGGTGTAATTCCCAAACAAGTTACCATGAAGGATTTGATTTCTCAGCCTTCCCCTTACCTGATGCATGGTGACCCTCAGGTTACATCACCACCAGTTCTCTCTCTCTAATGAGAGAGCAGCTGATAGTGCTACTTTACTGCAAAGATAGCTGCTGATTAGGCCGTAATTATAACTGGTGACTTGCAATTTATGAAATATTTTTATTCTCGTAAAACTGAACAATGGAAGTCAAGATCTTCTTATCCATTAGTTGGATCAATCACTTTGTGCCAACATTTGATGCCTTAAAAAGGGAATTTAGTCATGTTGCAGCAGGATAATGCCTAAAAGTAACAATGTTGAAATAATTTTTAAAAAGTCATTTCACGCTCTCATATAAATTCCTATATCTTAATGGCAGTTATCCCTTTAAGAATGAGTCAGCAGATATTTTCTTAATCATCCTGGTCAGAGGTGTGATTATACACCTCTGGAGCAAATGGGATTTGAATCCAGGCTTCCTGACTCAGAGGTAGTGACATTACCACTAACCACATCTGCCTATCAGATTCATAGAGTACAGCTGATTATCATTGGAGCATATGTTTAAGGACAGTTTTCTGCTCACTTGAGGTGCAGTGGTGGTGTCCCTATCCCTGGACTTGCAGACCCAGGTTTTGTCCCACTTGCTTCAGAGGTCATAGAGTAATAGAGTCATATAGCATGGAAACTAACCCTTCAGTCCAACATGCTGAACATAATTCCAAACTAAACTAGTACTGCCTCCCTGCTCCTGGCCCATATCCCTCCAAATGTTTCTTATTCATGTACTTATCTAAATATCTTTTAAATGTTGTAATTGTAGCCTACTCACCACTTCCTCATGAAGTTCATTCTAAAAGTGAACTACCCTCTTTGTAAAAAATTTGCCCCGCATGTCTTTTTAAAATCTCTCTCCTCTCCTTAAAAAGGTACCCCCTTGTCTTGAAATCACACATCCTAGGGAAAAGAAAACTATAATTATCTCTATCTACACCCCTCATTATTTTATAAACTTCTATAAGGTCGTCTCTCAACCTCCTATGCACCATTGAAAAAAGTACCAGCCTATCCAGACTTTCTTTAGAACTCAAACCTTCCATACCTGGCAATATCCTGGTAAGTCTCTCTGAACCCCCTCCAGCTTAATAATATCCTTCCTATAACTGGGCGACCAAAACTTAACACAGAATTCCAGTAGAAGCTTCACCAACATCCTGTACAACCTCAACATGACTTCCTATACTCACAGGACTGAATGAAGGCAAGCATGCCAGATGCCTTTTGAACCAACCTGTCCATATGTGACAAACTTCAAAGAACTATGTACCTGGCCCCCAGGTCCCTCTGTTCTACAACACTACCCAAGGCCCTACCATTCATTGTATAAGCCCTACTCTTGTTTGTTTTACCAAAATGCAATACCTTGCATTTATGCAGATTGAGTTCCATTTGCCATTTTCAGCCCAATGACCCATTAGATCAAAATCCCTTTGTAACCTTAGAAAACCTTCTTCACTGTCCAACAATTTTGGTGTCATCTGCAAACTTATTAACAATGCCTTCTATATTGTTTTATAAATGACAAACAAGGAGACCCAGAACCGATCCCTGGGGAACACTGCTGGTAACAGGCCTCCAGTTCGAAAAACAACCCTCCACCATCACTCTGTCTCCTGCCATTAAGTTAATTATGTACTCAATTGGCAAGGTCACCCTGAATCCCATGGGACCTAACTTTACTAACTAGTCTACCATGCAAACCTTTTCGAAGGCTTTACTAAAGTCCATGTAAACAATGTTATTGAGTGTGTTGAAGTAAGTTTTAAAAAATCATTATAACTCTCATATAAATTCCTTACCATTAATGACGGTTGTCCCTTTAAGAATGAGTCAAGATGGCAGTGATCTAGGAAGATAGCATTGTAGGGCTCTGCACCGCATCGCAAGCGGGATGAAGAACTAGCCTGCCCTACCCGGGCCACTGCGATATCCTGGGACTCTGGAAAGATTGTGGAGTCTCAGGAAACGGTCAGAGAGCATCCTACCTTGATTTTTGCTGTCCAGGGATACTGAAGAAGGGAGGAGGTACGTCCGAGGCCGGGCCCACGCCCCAGCCTGCAGGATGCTCGCGCTTGATTTCTTACGAGGTCCTGGTGAAGAAGCTGGCGAAATCTCACAAGATGTTGGGCAAGCAGATAGAAGAGAAGTTGGACCTGATCTCTATCATGCTGCAGAAGCATGAATAGCAGCTGGGAGACCTGGCGAAAAGGGTGGATGAGGTAGAACACAGAGTCACAGTGGTGGAAGTTGATACCGGTTCCTCCAACGTTAGGATCCAGGCCCTGGAGTCTGTAATTTGCTTGACCAGGTTGATGACCTCGAGAACAGAGGCTGGAGAAAAAATATTTGGATTGTCGGTCTGCCAGAGGGTAAGGAAGGTGAGCGGCCATTGGAATTTATTGAGGACTGGTTGCCGAAATTCCTGAAATTGGAGGCTGGAATGTGAGGCTTGAAGATTGAGAAGGCTTACTGGGTCACGGCGCGGAGGTAAGGTCTGGACCAATGTCCTTGTCCTATCTTGGTGCGATTTCATCACTATAGAGATAAGCAGAGAATCGTGGAAGCTTCCAGAATCCAGGGAAAGGATCCAAACACCTGAGTTTACGAGGGTTTAAGATCATGTTTTTCCAGGACTTCTCAGCAGCAGTGATCCATAAGAGAAAATCCTATGATGGCGACAAGAAAAGACTGAGGGAGCTGGGGATCCAGTACTCTCTGAAGTATCTGGCAGTGCTTTGGATCACCTTAGATGGATCTGTATATCTCTTTGACACGTCAGAGAAGTCAAGAGACTTTGTGGACAAGTTAACTTAATCTGAACAATTTAGTATGTACAAATCGTCGTGTTGTTTGGGTATGCCTCTGTTTTTCTTTTAAAAAAAGAGGAAGTCCAGTCGGAGCTTTGTTTTCCTTTTTTTATTGACAATAATCTGGTCAAAACTATGATCGGGGGCGGTTGGGATGTGTACTTTCAATTTCTAAATTAAGTCATACCAGAGAATAGATAGAGTACTTGCCCTTTTTTTCAAAATTTCGATGTTCACATTGTTATTTCATGGTGTATTTTCTTTCTTTACTGCTTGTGTTTGCGGTGCGGCTCTAGCTAGGAGGAGGGAAAACGGTTGGGATGGCTAGATGCCTACTTCCTGAAGAAGGGCTTATGCCCGAAACGTCGATTCTTCTGCTCCTTGGATGCTACCTGACCTGCTGTGCTTTTCCAGCAACACATTTTTCAGCTCTGATCTCCAGCATCTGCAGTCCTCACTTTCTCCTACGGGCAGTTTATGCCCAGTTCAGGTATTTAAATGCCCTGGCTGCAATATTGGCAGTAGGATGGGAATTTGAGTTCTGGGATGTGTCGTTGCTCCCTTTGGCCAGGGGGTGAGTTTCCCAATTCAGCGCCACTGGCGCTTTATATGTTGGTTTGTTTTTTCTTTGTTATAGATAATCTTTGATAGCTTTGTAGGTTTGTTATCTGTTGTGTTTTAGTTTATGGAGTTTTTATGTTTGATGGATCTTGCAACCCCTAGGCTTGGCGATTCCTCTCTGGAATCTAAATGTTACTGCAGAAGGTTATGGCTAATGACTTGATTAAATGGTGTAACTGGAACATCAAGGGGAGTCACTCACTAATTAAGAGGAAGAAGGTCATTTTGAGTCTTTGAAAGAAAAAGGTGGATATTGCTTTATTACAGGATGACAGGGAGCATTTGAAACTACAGCAGAATGGCTTTGATCGAGTTTACTTTTCATCTTTTAAGTGGCTATATTGGTTAGGAGGACTCTCCCATTCAAGTTACTAGAGTGTGTTAAAGATACACACGGGAGGTTTGTAATCCTCAAAGCCCTTATAAACGGGGAAGAATATGGTGTTTTAAATGTCTCTTGCCGTCTGGCCATCCCCTCAAATTTCTGGTCGATGCGTTCTCTAAATTGATTAGTCTGAAGTCTCGGCATATCATTATAGCGGGAGATTTTAATTGTCTTATGGATCCCACACTAGACAGGTTGCCCAAAGGCCCCCAATTCCGTCTGTACAAACTAAACAATTAGTGGATCTGTCTATGGAGTTAGAGTTGGTGGACATCTGGAGGCGTCTCCACCCTACAGGCAGGAATTTTACGTTGTTTTCCAATCCACACAGATGTCACACCAGGATTGATTTTTTTTCTGACCCCCATGGTAACCCTGGACTTGTTGGCATCTTGTACAATTAGTAATATTACTATTATTAGTAATATTATTAATATTAGTAATATTATTTGATCACACTCTAGTATACCTGTTGGTTAAGATTAAGGATGCTAAAGAGGGCCCGAGGCACTGGTGAATGGATCCTTTTATCCTTAAGGATAATACGTTTGTGGAGTACTTCTCTAAGGAATTTAGGGTTTTCCTAGACATTAACTCATGCTCGGTTAGTAGACTGTCAGTCCTTTGGGAAACTGCCAAAGCCTTTCTCAGGAGGTTAGTTATTTCCTACTCTACCAAGAGGAAGTGGCAGTAGGGTGAGCAGCAACGTCTCCTCAAAGTACGGTTGAAGGCAGCCGAGAAGGCTTACTTTGACAGGCCCTCGTTGGCCAAGCTTTAGAGGATTATGGTGCAGTGGTCTGCGTTGAATTTCGTGCTCACGCAGACAGCAAAGAAGGAGTTTACTTTCGCAAAACGATGGTTATATGAGAGTGGTGACAAGTCGGGCAAGTACCGAGCATATCTCGCCAGGAAAAGGAGTGCCCCTCAAGCCATTACGTCGATTAGGGAAGGGTCTGGGAACCTAACACGTGATTCAAAAAGATGAATGTGGCATTCCAGAGATTTTGCTCTGAATTGTACGAAACTGAGCGTTCCAAGGAGGGGTGGGACAAGATGGAGTCTTTTTTCAAGGATCTGGAACTCCCAGGTGTGACTCCCATTCAAGAGTCTTTTCTCAATGTCCCTTACCAGAGCAAGAGGTGCAGGAGGCTGTGGAGCAGATTCAGAGTAGAAAGATGCCCAATCCTGATGGACTTGCCAGCAAATTCTATAAGGAATTTATAAACATATTGTCAGGCTTAATACTTAACATATTCAATGACTCGTACAGTCATGATTGCCTCCTATCATCTCTAAGAGAGGCTAATATTTCACTTATTCTTAAAAGGAAGGTCCCAGAGGACTGTGCTTCTTACAAGCCCATTTCAACTCTTACATGTGGACTTTGAAATCATCTGGAAGACTCCTGCATTAAGGCTGGAGACCGTGTTACCTTCTATTGTTAAAGAAGACCAGACGGGCTTCATAAAGGGCCACAGATCCTCCAATGATGTTAGGAGGCTACTTAATGTAATTCAAGCATGTCAACAACAGTCAATACAGGGTTTGGTGATTTCTCTAGATGCGGAAAAGGCATTTGACCGAGTTGAGTGGCCGTAACTCTTTCACACTTTGGAGCGATTTGGCCTGGGTGAAACCTTTATAAGACGGGTAAAGTTTCTCTACAGTGACCATCTTGCTGCGGTCATCACCAATGGGGTACGATTAAATAATTTTAACATTTTTAGGGGTGGCCGACAGGGCTGCCCCCTTTTGCTACTGCTTTTTACATTGGTGATTGAACTGTTGGTGGAGGCCATCCATAGGGATCCTAATATATCAGCTCCAGAAGTGGGGTCAAAATTACATAAGATTTTGTTGTACATGGATGGTGTCCTCATTTTTTTTTCAAATCCAGCAGTTTCAGTGCCTCACCTCATACAGTGCATTAGCTCATTTGACACCTTTTCCGGGTACAAGATTAATTTTGCAAAATCAGAGGCTATGCCTATGGATGGTCTTATGAAGGTGCTAGGTCTTGAGGGTGAATCTCAATTCCCATATAAGTGGTCACAGGTGGGTTTTATGTATTTGGGCTTTTTCATTACTCCAGTTCTTGATCGGTTGTTTAAAGCTAATTTTGTTCAATTATTCCACGAAATCAAACAAGACCTTCAACGGTGGGAGGCGCTTCCGGTCTCATGGTTAGGTCAGATAACGCTTATAAAGATGAATATTCTCCCCCGTTTGTTGTACCCTGTGTGGATACTCCCCTTGATTTTCAATAAGTAAATGTTCAACAGACTGAACGGCTGGTTCAGCTCTTTTATTTGGCATTGTAAGCGGCCCCTTATTAAATTAGCTAAACTGCAATTGCCTCACAGGCTGGGGAGTGGATCTGCTGGACATTTAAAAACTATCAACTAAGCTTGCTTTTATCTTACGTGAGTGATTGGGCTTGTGGGGACCCTCTTTCAAGATGGTTAGATATTGAAACCTTTCAGGCAAGGTACCCCCTTACTAGCTTGAAGTTTTTGGACAAATTGAGGACAGTTAAGGAATATTGCCGTAACCCAGTAGTTATCAATACTGTTAAAGCATTGAGGGCAATTCGGCAGAGGGAAGGCAATATTGGAAAAATATCTTCTTTTACACCTATAGTGTGTATGCTGGTTTTTCAACCGGGGATGATGGATTCAGGACTCAAACACTGGGCAGCTAGGGGTGTGTCTTGCATAGATGATTTATTTGAGGGAGACACAATGATGTCCTTTGATCAGTTAGCACGGAAATATGAGCTATCTAACTGGGACCTCTTTTGTTTTTTTCAAGTTAGCGATTTTATTAAAAAAAATCTACACTTTTGACTGAGCAGGAGAATCGATGTTTTGGGCATAAGCTCTTCATCATTCCTGAAACATCGATTATTCTAATCCTCGGATGCTTCCGGACCTGTTGTGCTTTTCCAGCACCACTCGACTCTGATCTGCAGTCCTCAATTTTTACTATACTTTTGACTGATCCCTACAAGTCTGACATATAGAGAATTGTGCTCTCAGTGCTAAGAGTACACTTTCTGTTATTACTTTATATTATCAATTAGGGGGGCAGCGCCTCAGATGAGTTTGATCGACTCTGCAGGGTATGAGAGAGAGAGCTAGGCATTGGGGTCTCCTGAGATGCATGGGAAGATATTTTGGAAAAGACAAGAAAGATGTCAATTTGCGATCGGGCCCATGATTTCCAGTTGAAGATTCTCCACAGGGTCCACTTGGCTCTGGATAGTTTGTCAAAATTTAAACCAGGGGTATCTTCAGCATCTCTCAAGTGTAAAGTTGGTATGGGCACTCTTATTCATTGTCTCTTATCCTGTGGTAGGTTTCAAACATACTGGAGCGCTGTGGCGAGTGCAATGGAGGGGATTTTGGGTGCAAAGGTGGAGAAGGATCCGATTTCTCCCTTTCTTGGCCTGCTCAGTGTGTTCCCTGTAGATGCGCATAAGACAAAACCTTTCAATATCCTCACTTTCTGCGCAAGAAAGAATATCTTTTTCCGAGAAACCTCAGGCCTGTCGGGTTGGTGGAAGATTGTTATGGAGCTTATCCCTTTGGATTTTCTCACAAGTATGGTACACCACAAAACTGAGAATTTCTATAAGACATGGCAGCCCTTTTTGGAATACATGTAACTGATTTATCTGCCACACTAATTAGAGCTTTTATATAGCCATAACGATTGTGTTTTATGAGTCCAATATCCAGAGAGAGGGAACTGTGAATGTATCAATAGGTGAAAATTAATGTTGTCAATATTTGAGTTAGTGTTTTGTTTGGCTGCGCTGTATTTTTATTATTTATTAGTTTGTTGTTAGTTTATTTTAGTTAAGTAATTTGGGTTTTTATTATATATCTATATTTTTATATACGTATTTATACATTTGGACATGAGGGCGGTTTGGGTTTTTACATTTCTTTTGGTGTTCTTTCTTTGTATTGTTTTGAATTGTATTGCATTGTATTTGTGTTAATATTTAAAAGTCTATTTTTCAATAAAAAGATATTTTAAAAAATGAGTCAGCAGACATTTTCCTCATCATCTTGGTTAGAGGTGTTATGCTCTGCTGTCATCAATCGTTTTGGTCACCTCCTCGCACAAAACCATGCTGACTATCCCTAATCAATTTTTGTCTTCCTACATGTCCATAAATTTTATCTTTTATAATCACCTCCAAAAATTTACCCATAACCGAAGTCAGACTCCTAGGTTTATAGTTCCCCGGTTTCTCCTTACAACCTTTCTCAAACAAAGGTGCAACATTAGCCACCCTCCAGTCATCAGGCATCTCACCCGTAGTTAAAAAGGTGCAAATATTTCTGCTAGGGGTCCTGCAATTTCTCGCCTAACTTGCCACAATATCCTGGGTACACTTGATCGGATCCTGGCGATTTCTGCACCTTTACATCCCAAATCACCTCTTCTGTAATGTTTTTGAAGCATCAAAATTTATTTCTTTACATTCTCTGGTCTCCATTTCTTTCTCCACAGTAAAAACTGACATGAAATATTCATTTATTTTTCTCTCTTACCTTGTGGAATTTAACACAAAGATGACCTCTTTGATCTTTAAGGGCCCCACCTTCTCTCTCGTTACCCTCTTGCACTTAATGTATTTATGCTATATCTTTGGATTATCCTTATCCTTGTCTACCAATGCACTCTCA
This sequence comes from Chiloscyllium plagiosum, assembly GCF_004010195.1. NCBI lineage: Eukaryota > Metazoa > Chordata > Chondrichthyes > Orectolobiformes > Hemiscylliidae > Chiloscyllium > Chiloscyllium plagiosum. The sequence continues at coordinate 28,672,487 of NC_057727.1, forward strand.
TATCGCCTCTTTGCCTTCCTGAGTTCTTCCTTAAGAATACCCCTACATTCTTTATATTGGTAAAGAGATTAAATTGAACTAAGTTGTCAATATCTAAAATAAGATTCTCTTTTATTCTTGACGAGAACTTAAATATCTTTATTCATCTATTGTCCCTTAATCTTACCAGCTTTACCCTTCACTTTAACAGATACATAATGCCTCTGAACTGTCGTCATCACACTCTTGAAAGCCTCCACTTGTCAGATGTCCTTTTACCTGCAAACAATCTACTCTAATCAGCTTTTGAACGTTTTTGTCTCATACCATTAGAACTTGCCTTACTCCAATTAAAAAAAACTTTTATGGAAGGCTTATGCTTTTTCATAACCATTTTGAAACTAATCGAATTATTATCGCTAGAATCAAAGTGTACCCCCACTTTTACCTCCGTCACCTGCCCTGCTTTATTGCCCAAAAGAAGATCCAGTTTGTGTGTAATGAGAAAAAAAAGGCAGTTTTCTGTCTTTTCTTTCTGCGCCTCTAGAGATAAGTAAATAGAAAAAATATATATAACTAGAAAAGAAAAAGAAAATGCAGTTTTCTGTGTATTAATTTTCTATCCCACTGTAAAAAAAAGCAAAATATGGAATTAACCAGGGGTAATTTGGTAACAATGGAAATAAAACACTGATGCAGGAGCCCTCTTGTAGCGCAATGGTCATATACCTAGCCCAGGACCAGGAGGTTTGTGGTCAAGGGTAGCATGGTGGGTCAGGGGTTAGCACTGCTGCCTCAGTACCAATGACCTGCGATTGATTCCAGCCTCGGGCAACTGTCTGTGTGGAGCTTGCACGTTCTCCCTATGTCTGCATGGGTTTCCTCTGGGCGCTCCCATAAATTGAGCTGAAAATGTGTTGCTGGAAAAGCGCAGCAGGTCAGGCAGCATCCAGGGAACAGGAGAATCGACGTTTCGGGCATAAGCCATTCCTGAAGAAGGGCTTATGCCCGAAACGTCGATTCTCCTGTTCCCTGGATGCTGCCTGACCTGCTGCGCTTTTCCAGCAACATATTTTCAGCTCTGATCTCCAGCATCTGCAGACCTCACTTGCTTCCATAAATTGGCCATGCTAAATTGCCCATTGTGTTCAGGGATATGTAGGTTAGGCGCATTAGCCAGAGGTAAATGTAGAAAAACAGGGTAGGAGAATGGATCTGGGTGGGTTATTCTTCAGAGTGTCAGTGTGAACTTGTTGGGTCGAAAGGCCTGTTTCCACATTGTAGGAACTTTATTCTATTCTATGAAGTTACATCTGCTCTAGAGGTGTATAATAACATTTTTGAACAGATTGATTAGAAAAGCAAAAAGTAGAAGGGTGGAAAAAAAGGGCTTTTGGGACCTTCTTGTGGAACATTGAAAAGAACAAGGTGGTTTTCTTGGGGCCCACTTGTGACACAGTAACATAATGTCCCTACCTTTGAGCCAGAAGGCTGGGATCTAGTCCCATCCACTCCAAAGGTATGTATTAACATCTTTGAATAGGTTCATTAGAAAAATAGGCTAAGAAAGGACAGTGCTCTAGTGGCACTGTAGTATTGTCCCTACTTTTGAGCCAGGAGGTCCAGGTTCAAATTACACACACTCCAGAGGTTGTAGGAAACCTCTATTTGAAAATAGATTAAAAAAGGCTTTTTTTTAGCACTGCCTTTAACAAAGACTTTGTTTGTAAATTAGTTAAGCAGAAAACCAGGGTCATTCACTGGTGGTCGAAAAGTATGGCTGGGAAAACACAGCAGGTCAGGTTGCATCTGAGGACCAGGAGAACTGATGTTTTGGGCATAAACCTGACCTGCTGTGTTTTTCCAGTACCACACTTTTCGACTCTGATCTCCAGCACTTGCAGTCCTTACTTTCTCCTCATTTACTGGTGGTGGTGAATAAATGCAAAAATACCATGGGTGATTTGTTGATGGTAAAAATTTGTTCAGTTGCGTGTAAAAGCTCTTCTGGATATTAAAAAATAGTGGTTTTCTTGCATTGCCTTAACAGGTTTTGTATGCAAATTTGATTGGAAAACACAGGTGATTTACTGGCGATGAATAATAAGTTTAAAAATACTGTAGGTAATTTGTTTGGGGGGAAAAAAAGTCAGGTGTGGATTAAAATAAGACAAGGACGGTTTTCTTTGAGGGCATTTGTGGTACAGTGGTTCTGCTCCTACCTCTGAGCCAGGCAGCTTGAGATCAAGTCTCACCTGCTGCAGAGGCGTGTAATAACATATCTGAACAGGTTGATGAGATAAACATTTCACACTCCTCTGCAATGTCAAATAGGTTGTTTCAGTCAACAAACAATTAGACTTTTCAATTGTATTACTCAAAATCATAACAAGTGCAGTTTTCTTTGAGGGGGATCTTCTGGCACCAAAGAAGTGTCCCTATCTCTGAACCAGGAGGCCCAGGTTCAAGTCCCACTTGCTCCAGAATATATAATAACATGTCTGAACAGGTTGATTAGAATTTTTTTAAAAAGGTCAGCTTTCCAAATATCTATAATTGAATAGTAAGGCAGGCTTGCAGGTCTTAATAACCTCTTCCTGTTCTTAATGGTGTTACCAATTGTGTGCACTTTTGCTGAATGAGTATTCACTGAGGACTTCTGGTGACAAAAAGCTTTTTGCTGGTGGGTATTGAAACTGGAAGGGTGGTTTTCTACATTGCCCTTGCTGAACTTTGTAGAGGGGAAAGTGAGGTCTGCAGATGCTGGAGATCAAAGTTGAAACTTTATTGCTGGAACAGCACAGCAGGTCAGGCAGCATCCAGGGAACAGGAGATTCGACGTTTCGGGCACAGGCCCTTCTTCAGGAATGAGCAGAGAGTGTTCAGCAGGAGAAGATAAAAGGTAGGGAGGAGGGACTTGGAGGAGGGGAGTTGGAAATGTGATAGGTGGAAAGAGGTCAAGGTGAGGGTGATAGGTCGGAGTAGGGTGGAGGCGGAGAGGTCAAGAAGAAGACTGCAGGTCTCCTTCCTGACCTGCAGTCTTCTTCTTGACCTCTCCGCCTCCACCCTACTCCGACCTATCACCCTCACCTTGACCTCTTTCCACCTATCACATTTCCAACTCCCCTCCTCCAAGTCCCTCCTCCCTACCTTTTATCTTCTCCTGCTGAACACTCTCTGCTCATTCCTGAAGAAGGGCCTGTGCCCGAAACGTCGAATCTCCTGTTCCCTGGATGCTGCCTGACCTGCTGTGCTGTTCCAGCAATAAAGTTTGAACTTTGTAGAGGGCATAAGCCCTCAGGCATAAGCCATTCCTGAAGAAGGGCTTATGCCCGAAACGTCGATTCTCCTGTTCCCTGGATGCTGCCTGACCTGCTGCGCTTTTCCAGCAACAGATTTTCAGCTTGCTGAACTTTGCACAAAGATTGATTAATTGGAAGCATGTTGATATAGTGGTGGGGGATAATCGATGAAAAGTATCATGGGAGATTTGACACTGGGAGGAAAACCATTCAGTTGTGTTTAAGAACAGTCTGCATTTTAAAAAAAGAGGGAGTTTTCAGTTTATCCAATGTGGAGGGGGCCATGGCAAGTCAGAAGACTTATTTGTTCCCCACACCCAGGCTTAGTTAAATATGTCCAGACAGTGGGCTGTGAAGGGGGCCATAGTTCCTGACTGCCTTCCCTTTGTCTGTAGTTATGTTTATGCTTGGCTGTCTTTGGAAAGGGAGCACACAATGTCCACCAGTGCTGTCAATTCCTTTAGAGAGAGGTGGGCACTGCAGGGGGTGGAATTCCTTATTTCCCCTTCAAATCCATTTTGATTTATTCCTCTCCTCCTCTCCCTATCTTTCCCTCACTTTTGATGTTATTGCAGTGCTCTGATAGGTTTTTTATACAAATTGGTAACTAATTGGAAACACAAGTGATTAGGTTATCAGGTCATTGAACTGTACAAAATGGAAACAGACCACATAGTCCATGTTGACCATGTTCCTAAGCCAAACTAGTCCCACTTGCCTGCTTTAGGCCCATATCCCTCCAAATCTTTCCTATTCATGTACTTGTCCAGATGTCCTTTAAATTTTGCAAATGTATCTGCACCCACCACTTTCTCTGGCAGTTCATTCAACACATTAACCACTGTGTAAAAACGTTGCCCCTCACGTCCTTCTTAAATCTTTTTCCTCTCACCTTAAAAATATGCTTCCTAGTTTTGAACTCGCCCACCAGAGGGAAAAGACTCTTGCTATTCACCTTTTATAAACCTCTATAAGGTCACTCTTCAACCTCCTACCCCCAGTAAAAAAATAATCCCAGCCTATTTCTATAACTCAAACCTGCCATTCCCAGCAACATCCTGGTAAGTCATAGAGTCATAGAGATATACAGCAATGGAAATAGATCCTTCGGTCCAATCTGTCCACGCCGACCAGATATCCTGACCTAATCTGCCAGCACTTGGTCCACATCTGTCTGAACCCTTCCTATTCATATACCCATCTAGATGCCTTTTAAATGTTGTATTTGTACCAGCCTCCACCACTTCCAGTGGCAACTCATTCCATAGACGCACCAGCCCCTGTGTGAAAAAGTTGTCACTTCGGTCCCAAATAATCTTTCCCCTCTCACACAAAACTGATGCCCTCTAGTTCTGGACTCCCCCACCCCAGGGAAAAGATCTTGTATATTTACCCTATCCATGCCCTTCATGATTTTATATATTTTATAAGGTCACCACTCAGCTTCAGATGCTCCAGGGATAAACAGCTCTAGCCTATTCAACCTCTCCCGATAGCTCAAATCCTCAAGCCAACGTCCTTATAAATCTTTTCTGAACCCTGTCAAGTTAATATCTTTCCAATAGCAGGACGTCCAGAACTGTACACAGTGCTTCAGAAGAGACCTCACCACCATCCTGTACAACCTCAACATAATGTCCCAACTCCTCTACTCCAAGGTTTTAGCAATGAAGGTAAGCATGCTAAATGCCTTCTTAATGACCCCATCTACATGTGATGCAAATTTCAAAGAATTATGTACATGAATCCCTATGTCTCTCTGTTCTATAACACTACCCAGGGCCCTACCATTAACTGTGTAAATCCTGTCCTTGTTTGTTTTACCAAAATGCAATACTTCACATTTACCCAAATTAAGCTCCATCTGCCACTCCTCAGCCTATTGACCCAACTGATGAAAATCTCTTTGTAATCTTAATTAACCTTCTTCATTGTTCATCATACCACCAATTTTGGCTGTGGTATATGAATATGGAACATAGCATGCTGATTTGCTGGTGGATATAAACCATTCAGTGATATGTGAAATCACTTCTGGATGTAAATAGAAGAAAAAAAGGGCAGTATTCTACCTCATCTTTGAGCACACAATCAGGGAGGTGATGGGGTTGGGTGACAGGGGAGTGGTGCATGTGTGCGCAAGTCAGAGGTCTTCCTCATGGGTCTCCTGTGTCTGGTTAAAGTAGCTATCAATAGGTCCAGTCAGCAGGCCATGGAGGGGTTCATAATTTCCAACTATCTGCTCCTCACTATCTGCAACTACATTTGCACCCACATGCCCTTTGAAAGGGAGTATCCAATATCCACTTATTCTCTCAAAGGTTTCAGAGACAGTTAGGCATTATGCTGGGTTTTAAAAGAATGAGGGCAGTTTTCCCAGTAATGGGAGTTAATTGAGAAGAGTTGTGAGCAGACTGGAGTCTCTAGTGAACTATGGAATGCAACTAAACAATTGTAGCAAACAGATTTGACTCCTGCTTACCTATTTAGTTAATGGATAATTAACTTGTAACAGCAAAGGGTTAACTTTGATTTCTTCAGGTGAGTAGATAAATAATAATGTTTTTTCTGATGAAAGTATTGTTTCCAGAAGCTCTTGACGTGAAATGGTCGTCGTGTTTTTGTCTCTCCCCAACTGTGATTACCCATCAATATTTTTGGAATTTGAGCCATATGAGCAATGGAAGAATGAAGCGGAAATGTGGCAACTGATTATTTCCCTAATTAAGTAGAAGGTGCGTCTTTGCTTTGTCTTTACCAGGCAAAGGTAAGATCAGAAGTAAAGTATTTTCAGAATGATGCCAGTGACTTGGGTACTGAAGAGGGATTTCAATTTATGGATAAGATTTACAAAGAAGACTGATTTATTGGGAGCCGACAAGGCCACGGTTGACTGTTAATAGATTAAATGAGATGGACAGCCAGTACTATTGAGGAATGTATAATTGATTTTGATAGGTTATTTAAAAACTTTAAAAAAAAACTACATGTTCCTGGGACTGTGCTTGTGTTATAATTATTACAATGTTCACAAATCTCACATATGGATAGACTCTTGGTTTTAAGAAGGGTTCAGCTTTATAGTAAATATTATGTCAGAACAAATGCAGGTAGTACTGAGGAAGTGGGGAGGCTGCAGCAGGTAGTACTGAGGAAGTGGGGAGGCTGCAGAAGGATCCAGACAGTCTGGGAGAGTGGTCCAGGAAATGGCTGATGGAATTCAATGTGAGCAAATGCGAGGTCTTGCACTTTGGAAAAAAAAATACAAGCATGGAGTACTTGCTGAATGGTGAGAAAATTCATAAAGCCAAAGTGCAAAGGGATCTGGGAGTGCTAGTCGAGGATTCTCTTAAGGTAAACATGCAGGTTGGATCCGTGATTTAGAAAGCGAATGCAATGTTGTCATTTATCTCAAGAGGGTTGGAATATAAAAGCACCATTGTGCTACTGAGACTTTATAAAGCTCTGGTTAGGCCCCATTTGGAGCCAGTTTTGGTCCCCACACCTCAGGAAGGACATACTGGCACTGGAGCGTGTCCAACGGAGATTCACACGACATTTCTTCAGCCAGAGAGTGGTGGGCTTGTGGAATTCATTGCCGCAGAGTGCAGTGGAGGCCAGAACGCTAAATGTCTTCAAGGCAGAGATTGATAAATTCTTGATGTCACAAGGAATTAAGGGCTACGGGGAGAATGCAGGTAAGTGGAGTTGAAATGCCCATCAGCCATGATTGAATGGCGGAGTGGACTCGATGGGCCAATGGCCTTACTTCCACTCCTATGTCTGATGGTATTATGGTCTTAAATAAATGCTTTCCTTAAGAACCTTTTGGGAAAACAGCCATCTTACTAGATTTTTGAATCAAGACGAAAAAACTAGATTGGGATGGCAGTTGAAAGTGAATGAATCCTAGCATTGCATTGGGAATGATTAGGTGTTCAGTGTGAGTCAGGTGTGTGCCAGGAATTGCCCAAAAACCAGGAATTGAGTATTTGAAATCACTCATGATCTGAATAAGGTTATGGAAAAATGAATCAGCACTGATATTGGAATGGCAATGAAATTTCAAATAAAACTTATATACAGTAGTATGTAAATGATGTGATCAGGAACATGTGTGAGAGTGTAAATGTTATAGTTGTGCACATTGCTGCTAAAAGTCGATTCAGTACTGTCTTTTTGTGAGAGTAATCCTTCAGCCACTGATGAAATGTTATGCATGTTTATTGTGGATCAGCCAAATTGCAAGCTGCACATGGCTCTGGCTTGGGCAGCACTTGCCAAAAATTCTTTGTAAATGACTAGGGTCTGTCGTCTGTATCAATTTGCACATGACGATAATCTAAAATTGCCTCATAATATATGTGATCCTGTGATCATGATTGAGCAAAAATAGACACCAAGCTTATCCAAGAATTGCCTGTCTAAAGTAGATTTTTGAGTAAATACCAGTGGAGTAAATACCAGAGTAAAGACAAGTAGAGGAGTCTATGGAAAATACAAACTTTTCCAAGAGGAAAATCAAGTGGTAAGGCTATTGTGATGAAGCTGTTGCTTTAACAGTGTTATGCTGTCTTTGGCTTTTTTTTCCAGCAAGGTTGTAAGAGACAGACTCCAAAAAGTCTGAAGGGTGAAAGGTTTTAGGACCAATTTGTCTATAGTTAACAGATACTGCCTCAGGCAGAAGGATTTCAAGTTTTAAAAAAAATTGTACAATGAAATGGGAGTGGCCAGTTCTCCTAGCTCAGCTTTTCTCTGGTTTGGTTTGGTTTTAGAAGGTAGTGCGAAGAAAGGCTGCTGGACCCAAAGAAGGAAGTCAAGCCTGGTAGTCTCTCTCTGACTTCTATCCTGTAAGAACTTGTTTGATTTTACTGTTTATGCCAAGGGGTGTTTATGGGGATTGTTGCACATATTTTGGAACATCATCATTAAGTAGGATGATCTGTTGGGTTTTCAGATAGGATAAGTTATTTGGTATTCTGTTTTCTATTCTTTGTGTTTCATTCAGTAATCTTGTTTAAAATGAGGTGGTTTGACCAGCTGATTCTCTCCTGGAATACCCTCTTTACACCTGCTTAAAACAACTTGCTAAGTTAATGTCAGGACTACCTTCGTGAAATGTTTTGAGGGGTTTGGCCTGGTCCATAAATGAGTGGGGCTTATCCGGGATTTGTTCTGTAGTTCCAAATTGGGATTCAAGTTGTTGGACTTGACGTCAGCGAGTGGTAGGTGTTAGTGTCTTTTGTTCTGGGTGTTGATTTTGTTTGGTTTAAACAGAGCTTGGGATAGCAATGGCTCTTTCAGTCACCAAGAGATTTCTGGGGGAGGAAGAAGTGACCTTGGGGGTTTTACAAAAGATGATTTAGGCTAAGCTGCTGGAATTAGCAGACAAGCTGGGGTTGGAGCTGTCCCTTCCATGAGGAAAGGAGAGATAATTACAGCAGTAGTTCAGCATTTATATTTACGAGAAACACAATCAGAACCCTTTAGAAATGGCTAAAATTCAATTAAAAATGAAACAGCTTGAGTTAGAGGCAAAAGACAAGGAATTACGATTAAAAGCAAAGGAAGGATAAAGAGAGCGAGGAGAGAGAAAAAACGAGAGAGGAAAGGATGAAAGAGAGCACATTTGACTTCAGAAATTGGCACTTAGACAGGAGTTTAAAAATGTGCTTCCTGGAGTAGGGAGAACTCATGTGGAAGAGCAGAGAATAAAAATGAAAGGACGAGCAGCTGAAACGGCAAATGATTATGAGTTGGTCCAGAAAGCAAAGCTTGGCTTTCAGAATCAATTTCAAGCCATGAGGGATAGAAATTGAGGAAAAGAGAAATTCTCATGTGGAGAGGGAAAGGTAGATCTTGTGAAGATCATGTGGATAACAACATAGGTAAAAAGTAAAAAGAGGTGGGCGGCACGGTGGCACAGTGGTTAGCACTGCTGCCTCACAGCGCCAGAGACCCGGGTTCAATTCCTGACTCAGGCGACTGACTGTGTGGAGTTTGCACATTCTCCCCGTGTCTGCGTGGGTTTCCTCCGGGTGCTCCGGTTTCCTCCCACAGTCACAAAGATGTGCGGGTTAGGTGAATTGGCCATGCTAAATTGCCCGTAGTGTTAGGTTAAAAGGGGTAAATGTAGGGGTATGGGTGGGTTGCGCTTTGGCGGGTCGGTGTGGACTTGTTGGGCCGAAGGGCCTGTTTCCACACTGTAAGTAATCTAATCTAATCTAATCTAATCTAATCTAATCTAATCTAAACCCTTGAAGGGGACAGATCAATTAAAAGGCTCCAGTGTTTGCACTGCAATAAAGTAGGCCACACAAAATCATAGTGTTGGTGGGTTAGGAGAAGCACTGGGAAGCCAGATGTAAGAAAACAGGATAAGCCAGGGAATTTTGTTGGAGTGGTATAGAAAACACAGTGGAGACTAGAAAGTTGCACGAGAATGTTCAAGCTGGTTGGAGGTTGGTTAAGGAGGAAGTGCCAGATCTTCTTAAACCATATACCTGCGAAGGTTAAATTTATTCGCATAGGGCAGGAGCAACAGGCAAAGAGGTTATAATAACAGGATCCTCTCAGTCCATGATGCTCTGATGAGAATGAGGAAATATGTACTTCTGAAGGACTACTGCCAGAAAAGATGCGATAAAAAAATCCGCACTCTTAATACGTACACTGGCATTTTAGGAACCTTTTACAAGAGTCTCAGTTGTTTGCATAGGTACCCTACCTCAAACAAAAAGTGGGAATAAGTATTTGTTATTAATAGTGGATGTGTTGATTAGATTTCCAGAGGTCGTTCCATTGAGCAATATCAAGGCTAAAAGGATTGTAGATTAGTTACTCAAATTTTTCACTAGTTACGGACTACTGACAGATATATAATCAAATCATGGTCAAACTTCTCATCAAAATTATTCAAAGAAGTTATGGAGAACTTAGGAATAAAATAATTCAACTCTACTGCATACCATCCAGAATTGCAAGGAGTGCTTGAAAGATGGCATCAGACATTAAAGACCATGTTGAGGGCTTATAGTCAAGACTGTCCAGATGATTGAGATAAAGGAATTCTGTTTGTGCTGTTCACAATCAGAAACGCACCAAATGAATCAACCAAATTCAGTCCATTTGAATTAGTTTTTGGACATGAAGTAAGAGGACCGTTAAAATTGATAAAGGAGAAATTGGTAAGTCAAAACTCAGAGACCATATATTGGGGCAATGTGTCAAATTTTCAGGGACGATTAAACAGTATTTAAAAGTATCACAGAATGCAATGAAACAGGAAGCAGAAAGGAAATTAAAAATTTGCAACTTTGCTATCGGGGATAAGGTGACTTCCAGTGATAGGTGAACTTTTAAAAGCAAGGTTTAGTGGACCTTATCAAGTCGACAGGAAATTGAGTGAGCTGAACTACTTGATAGGGACTCCCAACAGAAAGAAATCTCACAGAGTGTATCATATGAATCTGCTCAAAAAATATTTTGACCAGGAAGGAAAGCAAGAAGAGAATGTGTTATTGATTACAACACAGAGTAAAGAACTAAATTCAGAGGATTCTGAATTGGGGCATTCCTCAAATTAAATTGAACAATAAGGAATTTGTCAAAAATTGGGCTAAGTTACTGAGTTGCCTTCCAGAGGAAAATCAAAATGACCTATAAGAGTTAGGACAATCACATGGGGAGATATGTGGAAATAAATGGGGAAGTACTAATCTAATTATGCATGATGTTGATACAGGAGATACTGTTCTGATTAAGCAACATCCTTAGATGCATAACCGTCTGAAGTTTGCACAGGTTCAAAAGGAGATTGAATGCATGCTCCAAGACAACATAATCAAAGTGAGTTACAGTGATTGGAGCTCACCCATAGTAGTGATGCCAAAGCCAGATGGGACCCAACAGTTATGTGTGGACTATCACAAAGCCAATGCAGTCACAAAGAGTGATGCATATCCAATTCCGCGTTTGGAAGACTGTATTGAAAAGGTGGGACAAGCAACTTATGTTTCAAAGTTGGACTTGCTCAGAAGATACTGGCAGTATCTTTGTCCGAAAGAGCGAAGACAATTTTGGCTTTTGTAACACTGAATGGACTGTATCAGTTTAAAGTCATGCCATTTGGCATGAAAAATGTGCCAGCCACATTTCAGAGACTAACCAATAAGGTCATTGCCAGACTACCCAACTGTGTCATTTATATAGATGACCTGCTGATTTTTAGCCACATGTGGAAGGAACATTTGCAACTTTTATCAGAATTGTTTGATCGACTTCGGAAGGCAGGTTTGTTGATCAACCTGGCTAAAACTGAATTTGCCAAAGCCCAAGTCATCCTCCTGGGCCATGATATTTTGTCACCGAGAAATGGCTCCACAGAATGCAAAAACAAAGGTAATTAGGGAATTTCCCATACTATTAACAAAAAGAGCAGTTAATACGGTTCCTGGGATTGAATGGATTTTATCAAAAATTTGTACCAAATTTTAGCAGTGTAGCTGCTCCGTTCACTGAATTGCTAAAGAAAGGAAAGAAGTTTCAGTGGACTGCAGACTATCAAAATGCATTTGACAGCCTGAAAGCTATATTAACCACTGACCCCATATTAGCCACACTTAATTGCGCAAGTGATGTGGGTGTCGGTGAAGAGAAGTAGATGATAGAAAAACATAGCGGGTATTTCTCCTGGAAGTTGAACATTCATCAGCAGAAATATTCAGCAGTTGAGAAGGAGACTTTGAGCTTGGTGTTGGCATTACTACATTTCAATGTTTATGTTACCAGTAATGTATCTGAGACAATCATGTACACTGATCATAACCCATTGAAGTTTGTGGAGAAAATTAAAGACAAAAATTCCAGACTGTTTAGATGGAGCTTGTTGTTACAGCCATTTAATTTGAAAGTTGTGCATGTGGCAGGATGAGAAAATGTGGTTGTTGATGCATTGTTGAGACTCAAATGAGAAATGGAGGTGTTCAGTGGCAGGAGAACCTCAAACTCAAATGGGATGTAGTTGTGCATGTTTGTACATTTATAGTCAGTGTAATGTATATGTTTGTTTGACAATACTAGCCAGTTTTTTTAAGGAGCTTTAAAATGAAGCCGTCTTTGGATATTGATGGTTCACTTTTTTTTAAAAGGGCAGGGTGTGACAAAGCTGTTCCTTCAACAAGGTTATGCTGTCCTTGGCTTTTTTTTCCAGAGAGTTTGTAAATGACAGATTCCGAAAAGCCGGAAGTGTGAAGAGATTTAGGGTCAATTTGTTTTGTAGCTGACAGATACTGCCTCAGTTGGAAGGATTTCAAGTTTAAAAAAGAACATTTGCACAATGAAATGGGAGTGGCCTTCTGCCAGATCAGCTTTTCTCTTGTTTGGTTTGGTTTTAGAAGGTAATGCAAAGAAAGGCTGCTGGACCCTGAGAAACAAGTCCAGCCTGGTATTCTGTCTCTCTGACTTCTACCCTGTAAGAACTTGTTTGCTTTTACTGTTTGTGCCAAAGGGTATTTATGGGGATTGTTGCACATATTTGTTGCACATATTGAGAGTTATAGGGTAGCCAGGAAGGACCTGAAGAGAGAGCTAAAAGCAGCAAGGAGGGGACATGAAAGGTCCTTAGTCGATAGGATTAGGGAAAACCCTAAGGCTTTCTATAGGTATGTTAGGAATAAAAGAATGACTAGGGTAGGAATAGGTCCAGTCAAGGATAGTAGGGGGAAGTTGCGTGTGGAGGCGGAAGAGATTGGGGAGACACTGAATGAATACTTTTCTTCAGTATTCACTCAGGAACAGGGCATTGTTGTCGATGAGAATACTGAGGCACAAATAAGTAGAATGGATGGCTTTGAGGTAAGTAGAGAAGAGGTGTTGGAAATCCTGGAAAAGGTGAAAATAGATAAGTCCCCTGGGCCTGATGGCATTTATCCTAGGATTCTCTGGGAAGCAAGGGAGGAGATTGCAGAGCCATTGGCCTTGATTTTTATGTCCTCTTTGTCTACAGGAGTAGTCCCAGAAGACTGGAGGATAGCAAATGTGGTTCCCTTGTTCAAAAAGGGGAGTAGGGATAACCCGAGTAACTATAGGCCGGTGAGTCTCACTTCTGTTGTGGGCAAAGTCTTAGAGAGAATTGTAAGGGATAGGATTTATGCACATCTAGATAGGAATAATGTGATCAAGGATAGTCAGCATGGTTTTGTGAAGGGCAAGTCGTGCCTCACAAACCTTATTGAATTCTTTGAAAAGGTGACGAAGGAGGTTGATGAGGGGAAAGCGATAGATGTGGTATATATGGATTTTAGTAAGGCGTCCGATAAGGTTCCCCATGGTAGGCTACTGCAGAAAATACGGAGATATGGCATTGAGGGTGAGTTGGAGGTTTGGATTAGAAATTGGCTGGATGGAAGAAGACAGAGGGTAGTAGTTGATGGCAAAGTTTCTTCATGGAGTGCCGTCACTAGCGGTGTTCCGCAAGGATCTGTTTTGGGACCATTGCTGTTTGTCATTTTTATAAATGACCTGGAAGAGGGGTTAGAAAGTTGGGTGAGCAAGTTTGCGGATGATACGAAAGTCAGAGGAGTTTATGGTGAAGGTGCCACAGATATATAAATTGGTGCTGTTGCTTTGCATTTGGGTCAATGGAGTCAGTCCTAGTCACCAAGTCACAGAGCAGGTCCAGTGGTGCCGGAGGCAGTGTCTCTATTATGAGGAATGACTGGTAAACATGCTTTGCACTCTTACAACGGGGAAGGTAAACCAGAAACATCACACAATCATGGGAGTAGGATAGTTAAAGCTCGTATAAAGGTAACTTTACTTCAACTTGCACTTATTTAGTCATTTTAACGTCATAAACCATCTCAAACTGCTTCACAAAAGAAATGTTACAAAGTAAAGCTTTACTTTGGCAGCTGAAACGATGGCCACCAACAATGTTAAACAAGTGTGTCAGGCTTGGTACTTGCTTTAAACTGAGCTCAACACTATCTCTGGCAGGGATTAATTTAAAGTCATAGCTTTAAATTAAGGGGGGGTAGATATAGGACTGATGTTAGGGGTAGGTTCTTCACTCAGCGAGTCGTTAGTTCATGGAATGCCCTGCCAGTAACAGTGGTGGACTCTCCCTCTTTATGGGCATTTAAGAGGGCATTGGATAGGTATATGGAGGATAGTGGGTTAGTGTAGTTTAGGTGGGCTTGGATCGGCGCAACATCGAGGGCCCAAGGGCCTGTACTGCGCTGTATTCTTCTATGTTCTATGTTCTATGTTCTATTTTGGAACAGCATCATTAAGTAGGATGATCTGTTGAGTTTTTGGATAGGATAAGTTATTTGGTATTCTGTTTTCTGTTCTTTGTGTTTCATTCAGTAATCTTGTAAATAAATTCTGATTTGTTTAAAATGAGGTGGTTTGACCAGCTGATTTTCTCCTGGAATACCCTCTTTACACCTGCTTAAAACAACTTGCAAAGTTAATGTCTGGACTACCTTCTTGAAATGTTTTGAGGGGTCGAGCCTGGTCCATAAAACTATGGATTGACAAAAGGAGAATACAAGAATGGAGAATGAAAAAATGTAGTTCAAGTTGGAGTAATAATTCAGGAAATATTTCTTGGAGGAAGAAAGTGTTGCATATAGAGGAATTGTCTAGAGATGTTGCAGCTTGTCAAGGTTACATATTGGCAAAAAGTGGTACAGAAGTAAAAGTCCCCATGATCAAGAGGTTTTTGTAACCACCAATAGATGAGAAGATAATGTGGTAAGCGAGGCTTAACAATAAAGTTTGAAAATTGAGAAGAAGTTTGGTAATACTCAGAGGCTGCAGATAAAATGTGATTTGCTTTTGAAAAGACCATTCAAAAGCTGAGAACCAGTAAGGCCATTGGTGCAGACAGAATCCCTGTTGAAATCTCTTCTTTTTGGAAGGAGAGTATGCAAGGGAACCTGAGACATCATATTAGAAGAAAGAACAATACAGCTTAGGAACAGGCCCTTCAGCCCTCCAAGCCTGCACCTACCCATTTTGCCTTTCCATACTAAAACTGTCATCACTTACGGGATGCAAATCCCTCGATTTCCGAGCTATTCATGTATCCACCCAGGTGCTTATTGAATGCTACTAGCGTGTCTACTTCTACCACTTCCTCTGGCAGCGTGTTTCAGGCAATCACCACCCTTTGTATGAAAAACATGCCTCACACATCTCTTTTAAACTCCCCCCCACACTCCTTGAATCCTTATACTCAGTGCTCCTTCCAATGAAGGCAAGCATGCATAGGTCTTTTTTACGACATTATCTACCTGCATTGCCACCTTTGGAGATCCGTGGGCTTGAAAACCTCAATCTCATTGCATATCAATACTGCTAAGAATTCTGCCATTCCTTGTATAATTTTCACTTGTACTTGACCTTCCAAAATGCATTACCTCACATTTCTCCGGATTAAACTCCATCGGCCATTTTTCTACCCATGTCTCCAACTGATCTGTATCCTGCTGTATCTTCTGATAATCCTCCTCACTCTCCACAACTTTGTATTTTCCACAAACTTACTAATTAGACTAGCTACATTTTCCTCCAAACAATTTATATAGATTACAAAGAGCAGAGGTCCCAGCAATGATTCCTGTGGGACCCTAGTCACAATCCCCCCCCATTCTGAAAAAACATCCTTCCACGGTTACCCACTGTCTCCTATGATAAAACAAGTTCTGTATCCATCTTGATAGCTCACCCCGATACCATGTGAATTCATCTTTTGTACCAGTCTGCCACGAAGGACCTTGGTAAAGGCTTTCACTGAAGTCCATGGAGACAACTTCAACCGCTTTTCCCCTATCAATCATCTTCATCACCTCCTCAAAAAACTCGATCAAGTTATTGAGGCACGACCTCCACCTTCACATAAAACCTTGCTGTTTTGCTCATCAGTCCACTTATTTCTAAATGCATATAGATCTTGTTTCCAAGGCACTTTTCCAATAATTGCCCTACCACTGATGTGAGGCTGACAGGTCTGTAATTTTCTGGATTATCACTGTTACCCATTTTAAACAATGGGACAACATTAGCTGTCCTTCAATCATCTGGGACCTCACCTGTGCCCAAAAGTATTCAAAGATGCATGTTAATGCAACTTGTTCTCTTATTTCCCTCAATATTCTGTGATAGAGCCCATCAGGACCCAGGGGCTTATCATATATACTCGAGTAATAGTCAATTTCATGTAAACATCGACCCTCTATTTTTGGACAAATAACCTGGAATTGTCCACATACCTCGTGCAAATGTCGATCCTAGTTCTTCACAGATACAGATCAATGTTTATGAGTCAGTGTGCCGGCCATCACGTCCCGCTCCAACTTTCCAGTCTGCCGGTTGTTCCACTCCGCTCCTGGTCTTCTAGCTGAGTGGCACTCCAGGTTTTCAGAATTATCGTAATTCATTTTTTTCTTTATTCATTTTGAGATCAATTGGGTTTCTGCTAATGATACGGTATGAATTTTGATAGGCATGAATTTCAGCCCCTCAAAAGTAATATTCATGTAATAGTCGGCCCATAAATTTAACCTTAAAAAGTAGTCAAAAAAATTTGACCATTGCAGGCACTTGAATATAAACGGTATCTAGCTTAACACTTTTTAATACGTACAACACCTCTTTTTTAATAGGAACTAGGCTTAGAAATGTGACAAATTAAAAATTTGTCATGATCTTCCAGGAAGGAGAAAAGCCTGCATATGGTATCTATGGGAAGGTATCTACAGGGAGGTATCTCCACTGATTGTCACAGAAAGGGACATTGCAAACATCTTCCTCAATTATTGCCTCCCAGTGGCTGAAAAGCTCTTTTCAGACTTAGATTGTGCCTTTGTATTGTATTGTATGTGATCTTGACAACTAGGCAAATTAAGAAAAAGTGCAGAGAGCAGCATCAATCTCCATACTTTCTCCTATTTGACCTTGCTCAGGCCTTTAAGAAGTTTGATTTAAAAGCGCGTACCTCCGAGGTTTCGACCTCAGTGCTACAGCGGGCGCACAGAGAGGGGAGCCGGAAGGTAAGTGGAGACCAGTTTAAATTAACGTTTTTCTTTTTGCAGTCTGTGTTTTTTTTTCAACGAGGAGCGGGAACCCGGAAGTCGTCAACAGAGGCTTCTGGGAAGGTAAGAAGTTTGAGTGGAGAAGGAACCTGAGACACTACACGTGTAGTGTCTCTCACCCTCCCTCCTCCTCTAACCTAAAAAAAAGGACTCAGTCAGCTGAACAGGTAAGCTACTAAGTGTTCTTGTTTTGGAGACTAAGTGTAGAGTTATGGCAGCACAGGCAGTGGAATGTACCTCCTGCAGGATGTTTGAGGTAGGGGTGACCACCGATGCTCTTGCCGACTTCGCCTGCAGGAAGTGCAGCCAGTTCCAGCTCCTCACAGACCGCATTAGGGAACTGGAGCTGGGGTTGGATGAACTGAGGATTATTCGAGAGGCTGAGAGCGTGATAGATAGAAGCTACACGGACATAGTTACGCCAGAGAACAGAGGTAGCTGGGTAACAGTTAGAAGTGGGAAGGGGAGGAAGCAGGCAGTGCAGGGATCCCCTGTGGTCGTTCCACTCGACAATAAGTATACCACTTTGGAGACTGTTGGGGGGACGGCCGAGCAGGGATAAGCTGCAGTGACCGGGTCTCTGGCACGAGGTCCGGCTCTGAGGCCCAGAAGGGAAAGGGGGAGAGGAGGAGAGTGCTAATTATAGGAGACTCTATAGTTAAAGGGACAGACAGGCGGTTCTGTGGACATGGGCGAGACTCTCGGCTGGTTTGTTGCCTCCCGGGTGCCAGGGTCCGAGACGTCTTGGACCGTGTCTTCAGAATCCTTAAGGGGGAGGGTGTGCAGCCAGAAGTGGATGTGCACATTGGCACCAACGACATAGGTAGGAAGAGGGGTGGGGAGGTCATTCAGGAGCTCGGAGTTAGGCTGGAAGCTAAAAGCTAGGACGGACAGAGTCGTCATCTCTGGGTTGTTGCTGGTGCCACGTGACAGTGAGGCAAGGAATAGGGAGAGAGTGCAGTTGAATACGTGGCTGCAAGGATGGCTTAGGAGGGAGGGCTTCAGGTATTTGGACAATTGGACTGCATTGTGGGGAAGGTGGGACCTGTACATATTTGGACAATTGGACTGCATTGTGGGGAAGGTGGGACCTGTACAAACAGGATGGGTTGCACCTGAACCAGAAGGGCACCAATATCCTTGGGGTGTAGGTTTGCTAGCACTCTTCGGGGGTTTTAAACTAATTTGGCAGGGGGATGGGATCCGGACTTGTAGTCCAGCAAGTAGGTTAGCTGTTTTTCAGGATGTCCAAGAATGTAGGGAGGCTGTGGAGAAGGTAGCACTGACAGGAAATACTTGTGGACACAGAGATGGGCTCAAGTGTTATACTTCAACGCAAGGAATATCAGAAATAAGGTGGGTGAACTTAAGACGTGGATCGGTACTTGGGACTATGATGTTGTGGTCATTACGGAAACGTGGATAGAAGAGGGCAGGAATGGTTGTTGGAGGTTCCTGGTGACAGATGTTTCAGTAAGATTGGGGGGAGGGTGGGTGGTAAAAAAGGAGGGGGGGTGGCGTTGCTAATTTGAAATGGAAAACGGCTGCAGAAAGGAGTTCGAGGGGGATCTGGCTTTGGAGGTAGTATGGGCTGAAGTCAGAAATAGGAAAGGAGCAGTCACCTTGTTGGGTGTTTACTATAGGCTCCCCCAATAGCAGCAGAGATGTGGAGAAACAGATTGGGAAACAGATTTTGGAAAGGTGCAGAAGCCACAGGGTAGTAGTCATGGGCGATTTCAACTTCCCAAATATTGATTGGAAGCTCTTTAGATCAAGTAGATTGGACGGGACGGTGTTTGTGCAGTGTGTCCAAGAAGCTTTCCTAACTCAGTATGGAGATTGTCTGACCAGAGGGGAGGCCATATTGGATTTGGTACTTGGTAACGAACCGGGATAAGTGATGGGCTTGTTAGTAGGTGAGCATTTTGGTGATGGTGACTACAATTCT
>NC_057727.1:28692317-28731393 GCF_004010195.1 Chiloscyllium plagiosum
TATATACATAAAATAATAAAAGAAAACAACCCCGGTGGGGCGGGGGGAGGGGAGAAAATCAAATCCCTCTCCCCACTCCCCATGATAATATTAAACAATAAGGTAAGAGAGAAAAAAAAGGGGGATATAAACCAAAGTGGGGGGAAAGGCAAACCAACATCCATTATGTCTTACAGTTTATCTAAGAGAGTCCAAGAATTCCTTAGCCTTTTCTGGCGATCCGAAGTTATATACGGATCCTTCATGGTTAAAGCGTAACATCGCTGGGTAGCGTAAGGAGTACTGAATATTTAAGTCCCTTAAACACTTCTTCGCCTCGTCGAATGCCTTCCTCTTTCGAACCAGAGCCGGGGAAAAGTCCTGGAATAACATGATCTTGGATCCTTTAGAGATCATAACTTGGGGGTCTTTTCCGAGATTTCTAAAGGCTTCTAGAAGTATCTGCCTCTCCTTGTAGCTCTGCAGCCGGAACAGGACCGGGCGTGGGTGCTGGTTCGAGCCGGGCCCGCGTATTGCGACCCGGTAGGTCCATTCCACCGTTACCTGGCCTGTTCCAGCCTCCAGATTTAAAAGCTGTGGCAACCACTGCTGGAGGAATGCTGTAAGCTGGCCTTCCTCTTCCCGTTCGGGAAGGCCCAGCAAACGAATATTTTTTCGGCGACCTCGATTATCGAGGTCGTCAATGTAATTCTCTAAGGTCCGGACTCGCTGTTCGAGAGTCCGGACCTGATCCACGGCCGATTGTGCTGTAGTTTTGGAGGTCGCGGCCTTTAGCTCCGCTCCTCCGACTCGGTGCTCGATTTCTTTAATGTCTCGGTCGTGCTTCTGCAGCGCGGCCGAGAGTGAGTCCCATCGATTTTGGGACTCCTCGATAAAAGCGTCAATCTTCGTATCCAGCTTGGAGATCATCTCCACAAGGCTTGTTCCTGTAGGTAAGTCCCCCGGGGCGGCTGCGGACGCCTCTGCTGCAGCTGGAGAGTGGGGGAGGGGGTCCTGCTTGTTGAGAGCTGCGGGCTCCCTTCCCTTTCGTCATTTTAACTAAAGATTAGATTGTTTAAGTTTAATATTAAACAACTAATTAAATTAAACAACTATTATAAATGATTTGGCGAGTGTGGTGGGGGTGGGTGACCCACTTTACCCAAGTCTTGGGAGGAGCACTGTAGACTCAGACTTGCTGGGTCGCCGCCATCTTGGATCCCCCCATCCTTAGTTTTTTTTTTAAAGAGGGGCCGTGAAGACAGAGATGCTAAAATGTCTGAACTGGCTACATTAATATTGGCTAACAGATGCTGCCTAAGTCAACAATCAGAAAAGGCTTTCAAGTTTTCTTTTAAACTACTTGTACAATAAAGGGGGAGTAGCCAGTTCTCCCAGTTCAGGGTTTTATCTAGTTTTGGGTTAGTTTTAGCTGGGGACCCAAAGAAACAGCTCCATGCTGATTCTCTCTCTCTCCCTCTCTGACATTTCTCTCTTGCAAGCACTTGTGTTTGAAGTTACTTTTTTGCCAAGGGGTGTGTGTATGGGATATTGCAGGAAATCGGAACAACTCTTTGTTGAGTTGCGTTTTCATGTTGGTTGGGTTTTCAAATAATTATGTAATTCTAAATTTGCCTTTCTTTTGCTCATGTGTAAATAAATTCTGTTTTGTTTAAAACTGGTGTCCCTCCTGGAATATTCACCTTGAATCTGCTTAAAACAGAAAAGTTTGATTCTGGGCTACCTTCTTAAAATGTTTTGAGGGGATCTGGCTTGGTTCATAACAGATTGGGGAGTCTTTGCAGAATCAAATCTATAGTTCCAATTTGGGATTAGTGTTGTCGGTGTTACTATCTTTGGTACCGGGTGTAGAATTTGGTTGGTTCAAACAGTGCTTGGTGTCGCAATGGCTCTTTCAGTCACTAAGAGTTTTCTGGTGATGGAAGAAGTGACTTGGAGAGACTTGCCAAAGGTGAACAAGGCAAAGCTGCTAGTTTTGGCAATCAAGCTGGAACTGGAGTTACCTTCTCTGTAAGAAAAGGGGAGATAATTACAACAATAGCTCAGTGTTCAAATTTGCTGGAAATGCCATCGGAATCTTTGGAGATGGCAAAAAATTCAATTGACAATGAAGCAGCTTGAGTTAAGGCAAAAGGAAAAGAAAGAGAAAAAGAAATGAATGCTTTTGAATTAAAAGCAGAGGAAAGAGAAGAACGAAAGGCTCCAGGAGAACAAAAGGAAAAGGACAGAATCACTTTAGCAGAACAAGAAGAAAAGGAGAGTAGAAAGAAGAAAGAGAAAAGGAGAAAGGGGAAAGAAAAAGAGGGGGTTTGAACTTCATAAATTGGTACTGAGACAGGAAAGTCAGCTTAAAAGTATAGAGATGAAAGCTGAAGGTAAGCTTAGTGAGGAAGAGTGTGAGGATGGGCAAATCTATGGGGGCTTATAATCAAGTCTATCCAGATGACTGAGATAAGGGAATTCTGCTTGTACTTTTTGCGATCAGAGAGACACCAATTGAATCAACCAAATTCAGTCCATTTGAATTTGTTTTTTAGCATGAAGTAAGAGAACTGCTAAAATTAATCAAGCAGAAATTGGTAAGTCATAATTCAGAGACCACATATTTGGACTGTGTGTCAAATTTTAAGGAACGGTTAAATAGAGCCGGGGAGCTGGCTAGACAGTATTTAATAATATCACAGCATACAATGAAACAGGAAGCAGACAAGAAATCAAAAACTTGCAATTTTGCTATCGGAGATATTGTCAGTGTTACTTCCAGTTATATGTGAACCTATAAAAGGTTCGTGGACCTTATCAAGTCAAAAGGAGATTGAGTGAGGTGAACTATTTGATAAGGACTCCAGACAGAAAGAAATCTCACATAGGATAAATTTTTGAGTTACATTCCAGGTGAAAATCGGTATGACCCGAAAGAGTTATTGCTATCGCATGGGAGGATAGTGGAAATAAGGTGGGAAGTACTAACCTAATTATGCATGATTGAGAGATAGATGGTGCTGTTCCAATTAAGCAACACCCTTCAGGCGCAACCCTCAAAGGTTGATACAGGTTCGGAAGGAAATTGAATGCATGCTTCAAGGTGACATAATTGAAGTGAGTCGCAGTGACTAGAGCTCACCCATAGTAATGGTGCCAAAACCAGATAGTATCCAATGGTTATGTGTGAACTATTGCAAAGTCAATGCAGTTACAAAATCTGATTCATATCTGATTCCAGTTTGAAAGACTGTTGAAAAGGTGGGACGAGCAACTTATATTTCTCAATTGGACTTGCTCAGAAGATACTGGCAGGTACCTTTGTCCGAAAGAGCGAAGATAATTTTGGCTTTCATAACGCTCAATAGACTGTATCAATTTAAAGTCATACCATTTTCTATGAAAGATGCGCCAGCTACAATTCAGAGACTAACCAATAAGGCCATTTCTGGGTTATCCAATTTTGTGATATATTGATGACCTTTTAGTCACACATGGAAGGAACATTTGCAACATTTATCAGAACTGCTTGATCGACTTCGGGAGGCAGGCTTGGTGTTAATCCTGACTAAAAGTGAATTTGCCAAAGCCCAAGTCACCTCCCTGGGCCATGTATTGGACATGGACAAATGGCCCCACAGAATGCAAAAACAAAGGTAATTGGGGACTATCCCATACTGTTGACAAAAAGACCAATACTACAATTCCTGGGATTGAGTGGATTTTATCAGAAACTCATACCACATTTTAGCAGTGTGGCTGCTCCACTTGCTGAATTGCTAAGGAAAGGCAAGAAGTTTGAGTGGACAGTGGACTGTCAGAAGGCATTTGACAGTTGTGTTAACCACTGTCCCAGTGTTCGTCATGCCTAATTACTCAAAGCTTTCTATAGATACGGGTGATGTGGGTGTCAGTGCTGTGTTCTTACAAAAAGACGAGAAAATGCAAAGACCTATCGGGTATTGCTTCAGGAAATTGAACATTCGTCAGCAGAAATATTCGACAGTTGAGAAGGAGACTTTGAGCTAGGTGTTGGCGTTACAACATTTCAAAGTTTATGTTACAAGTAATGTATCTGAGACAATCATATGCACTGATCATAAACTATAGAAGTTTGTGGAGAAATTTATGAATAAAAATTCTAGACTGTTTAGATAGAGCTTCTTGTTACAGCCATTCAATTTGAAATTGGGCATGTGGCAGGACGAGAAAACGTGATTGCTGACGCATTGTCGAGACTTGGATGAAAAACGGAGGCGTTCGGTGACAGGAGTCAACGAACTGAAATAGCATGTAGGAATGTATGTTTGCATGATTATAGTCAATGTAATGTACATGTATAGTAGTGTCCTAACTATGTAAGATTGAGGGTTTTAAAATGAAGCTGAAAATATGTTGCTGGAAAAGCGAAGCAGGTCAGGCAGCATCCAAGGAACAGGAGAATCGACGTTTCGGGCATAAGCCCTTCTTCAGGAATGAGGAAAGTGTGTCCAGCAGGCTAAGATAAAAGATAGAGAGGAGGGACTTGGGGGAGGGGCTTTGGAAATGCGATAGGTGGAGGGAGGTCAAGGTGAGGGTGACAGGCCGGAGTGCGGTGGGGGCGGAGAGGTCAGGAAGATAATTGCAGGTTAGGAAGGCGGTGCCCCTCTCTCTACAAGGTTTTAAAATGAAGCCAACATTGGATATTGATGGTTCATTTTTAAAAAATGGGGAGGTGTAACAATGCTGCTATTTTAACAAGCTTATTCTGTCCTTGTTTTTTAACTGTGAGAGGGGTCGTAAAGAGGTGCCGAAATGTCTTAACTGGCTTCCTTAAAAATGGCTAACGGATGGTGCCTAAGTCAACTATCAGAAAAGACTTTAAGCCTTTTTTTAAAGCACTTGTAGCTTTAAAAACTTGGGGAGTAGCCAGTTCTCCCAGTTCAGGGTTTTTTCTAGTTTTGGGTGAGTTTGAGCTGGGGACCCAAAGAAACCACTCCATGCCAATCCTCTCTCTCTCTCTCTCTTTTTCTTTCTCTCTCTCTCTCTCTCTGACATCTGTCTCCTGTAAGAACCTGTGTTTGAATTTACCTTTTTGCCAAGGGGTGTGTTTATGGGATGCTGCAGGAAATCGGAGCAGCTCTTTGTTAAGTTGCATTTTCCTATTGGTTGGGTTTTAAAATCATTGTTATTCTAAATTTGGTTTTATTTTGTTCATGTGTAAATAAGTTCTGTTTTGTTTAAAATTGAGTGGTTTGATCAGCTGCATCACTCTTGGAATATTCACTTTTTATCTGCTTCAAACAACTAGAAAAGTTTGGCTCTGGGCTACCTTCTTAAAATGTTTTGAGGGGATCTGGCCTGGTTCGTAACAGGAGCATCCTCCTCAAATTTGTTTGCCTCCAGAGATTTATTATCATCCTTTGCTTGCTGCATGTCATGGTTCTCGCCAATATATTTACCACAGTCCCAATAAGTGTGCAAACTGGGGTCTTCAGGGCTATGTCAAAGTACGAGTGTTCTTTTCCATCTTGCTTTCCCTAAAGTTCCCCAACCACTTCATATCCACAAAGCCTCTTGTGTTGAGATAATCTACAGAATAGGTGTGAAACTGTTAAACCTGTGTCACCTCCAGTCCTTAGCTAAGACAACCTCAATCTCTGTTGTTGAGCTATATCATGCAGACAGCGCTCTCTGTGCATACACTCTGGGTACTCTCCAATTGTTGGTGAGGCATATGAGAGAATAGACTTTAAGCTAAACATCTCGGAGAGCAAGCCCTCTACCAGCCAGTTTCCACTGCACAATACCGTCCCAACTTTGAAGATTAATGTCCAGCTACTAAATTATATGCATCAATTCCCATTCTTAGGAGCCTGCTCTCAGTGAGAGCATCCATCGAAAGTGATATTCAACAACCCTGACAATGTACCAGTGTAGCCTTTGGCTATCTGAGGAACAAAGAATGTGAAGATAAAGTTCTCCAGCCTGACCACAAGCTCATGGTCTACAGGGCAGCAGTGAAACCAGCCCTGCATTGTGCATTTTAGACATGGGAATGTAAAGCAGGCATCCAAAATCCCTTGTATCACCAGTGATACCTCCAGAAAGTCCTGCATGTCACATGATAGGATAGCTGCACCGATGTCAGTGTCCTCTCCCAGATCAACATCCCCAGTATTGAAGCACTTAGAATGATCATTCAGCTTCACTGGATAGACCATATTGTTTCCATGCCTCACTTGAGTCTTCCCAAATGGTGTTACCTGGAGGGCAGAAGAAACGCTTGAAGGACATAAAATGCAATATCCCCACTGAATCATTGGAATCTTGAGCTCAAGCTCTAAACTTGAGAAGAAGAATATGTAAAAAGTGGCAGTTGTTTCAAGCATCACCAACAAGCCCGCATGGACATCAAGCAGAAACAATGGAATAAGCATGTGAAAACTTGAGCTTTCCATTGTGACGATATTATGGCTTTAAGAGGTGTATTTTGTCTTTTTTTTTAATAAGGAAAGGTTGAGGCAGAGTTGCAAAGCAGTCTGTTCAAAGCCAATGGAGTAAACAGCTTGTGAGGCCTTTGGTTTTTTTTTAAAGGTTGGAACAAGAGAAGCTGGTGCAGAGGAGAAGGGTTCACATTTTTGGATCATTGGAATCTCTTCTGGGATGGAAGTGACCTATATAAGAAGGATCGATTGCACCTGAATTGGAAGACAACTGCTATACTAGTAGGGAGATTTCCTGGAGCTGCTTGGGAGGATTTAACTATTAAGGTGGGTGGTGGGGGGGAGAGGGGGTGGAGTGAGACCCAGGAGAAAGAGATCAGTCTGAAACTGGTCCAGTTGGGCAAAGGAGCAAGTCAAACAGTCAGTGCAGGCAGGAACAAAGCAGAGAACGAGGAAGGACTGATAAATTAAACCACATTTATTTCAGTGCAAGAGACCTTACAGGGAAGGCAGATGAACTCAGGGCATGTTTGGGAACATGGGACTGGCATATCATAGCAATTACAGAGATGTGGCTCAGGGATGGAAAGGACTGGCAGCTTAAACTTCCAGGATGCAAATGCTATAGGAATGTTAGAAAGGGGGGCAAGAAAGGAGCAGGAATGGTGTTTTTGATAAGGGATAACATTACGGCTGTACTGAGGGAGGATATTTGTGGGAATTCGTCCAGGGAAGTTATTTGGGTGGAACTGAGAAAAAGAGGGATGTTCACCTTATTGGGATTATATTATAGACACCCCAATAGTTAGCGGGAAATTGAGAAACAAATTTGCAAGGTGATCTCAGTTATCTGTAAGAATAATAGGGTGGTAATTATATTGGATTTTAACTTGGCAAACATAGACTGGGACCGCCATAGTGTTGTGAGTTTAGATGGAGAGGAATTTGTGAAGTGCGTACAAGAGAATTTTCTGGTTCCGTATGTGGATGTACCGACTTGCAAAAGTGCAAAACTTGACCTACTCTTGGGAAATAAGGCTGTGCAAGTGAACTGAGGTGTCAGTGGGAGAGCACTTGGGAGTCAGTGGGACCAGTGACTATAATTCTACTAGTTTTAAAATACTGATGGGAAAGGATAGACAGGATCTAAAAGTTAAACTTCCAATTTGGTGAAAGGCCAATTTTAATGGTATTAGATAAGAACTTTAAAAAATTGATTGGGTGAGGATGTTTGCGGGTAAATGGACGCCTGGAAAGTGGGAAGCCTTCAAAATGAGATAACGATGGTCCGGAGACCGTATGTTCCTGTTAGGGTGAAAGACAAGGCAGGTAGGTGCAGGGAATGCTGGATATCTAGAGAAATTGAGGTTTTGGTTAAGGAGAAGAAGGAGGTTTATGTCAGGTATAGACAGCAGAGATCGAATGAATCCTTAGAGTACAAAGGTTGTAATAGTATATTTAATAGGGAGTTCAGGAGGGCAAAAAGGGAACATGGGATAGCTTTGGCATATAGGGTTGAGGAGAATCCAAAGGGATTTTATAAATACATGAACGACAAAAGGGTAACTAGGGAGAGAATAGGACCCCTCAAAGATAAGCAAGGCAGTCTATGTGTGGAACTGCATGAGACAGGGGAGAAACTAAATGAGTATTTTACATTAGTGTTTACTGTGGAGAAGGACATGGAAGATACAGAATTTGGGGGAAAAGATCATGACATCTTGAAACATGTCCATATTACAGTGGAGGAGGTGCTGAATGTTTTAAAACACATGAAAGTGAATAAATCCCCAGGACCTGATAGGTTGTACCCTGGAACTCTGTGGGAAGCTAGGGAAATGATTGCTGGGCCACTTGCTAGATATATGGGTCATCGATAATCACAGATGAGATGCCGGAAGACTGGACGTTGGCTAACGTGGCGCAACTATTTCGGAAAAATGGTGAGGAAAAGCCAGGGAACTACACACCAGTGAGCCTGACATTGGTGCTGGACAAGTTGTTGGAGTGAATGCTGAGGGACAGGATTTACATGTATTTGGATCGGCAAGGACTGATTAAGGATGGTCAACATGGCTTTGTGCATGGGAAATCATGTTTCACGAACTTATTGAGTTTTCTGAAGAAATAACAAAGAGGATTGATGAGGGCAGAGCAGTAGACGTGATGTGTATGAACTTCAGAAAGGCATTTGACAAGGTTCCTCATGGTAGAGTAGTTAGCAAAATTAGATCACATGGAATACAGGGAGGACTAGCCATTTGGATACAGTACTGGCTTGAAGGGAGAAGAAAGCGGGTGGCGATGGTGGGGATTTGCCTTTCAGACTCAAGGCCTGTGACCAGCAGTGCGCCACATGGATTGGTGCTGGATCCACTGCATTTCTTCATTTATATAAATGATTTGGATGTGAACATCGGTGGCATAGTTAGTAAATTTGCAGATGACACCAAAATGGGAGTTGTAGCGGACATTGAAGAACGTTACCTCAGAGTCTAATGGGATCTTGATCAGATGAGCTAATGGGCCAAGGAGTAGCAGATGGAGTTTAATTTAGATAAATGTGAGGTACTGCATTTTGGAAAGGCATATCAAGGCGGGACTTGTACACTCAATGATAAGGCCCTGGGGGGTGTTGCTGAACAAAGAGACCTTGGAGTGCAGGTTCACAGTTCCTTGAAAGTGGAGCATCAGGCAGATAGGATAGTGAAGAAGGCATTTGGTATGCTTTCCTTTTTTTGTGAGAGCATTAAGTATAGCAGTTGAGAGGTCATATTGTGGCTGTACAAGACATTTGTAAGACACTTTTGGAATATTGTGTGCAGTCGTGGTCTCCCTTCTATAGGAAGGATGTTGTGAAAGTTGAAAATGTTCAGAAAAGATTTACAAGGATGCTGCCAGGGTTGGAGGGTTTGAGCTCTTCGAAGAGGCTGAATAAGCTGGGGCTTTTTCCCCTGGAGCTTGGGAGGCTGAGGGGGTAACCTTATCGAGCTTTATAATGTCATGAGGGGCATGGATAGGGTAAATAGACAAGGTCTTTGCCCTGGGGTAAGGGTGTCCAAAGCTAGAGGGCATAAGTTTAGGGTGAGAGGTGAAAGATTTAAAAGGGACCTAAGGGCCAACGTTTTCATGCAAAGGGTGGTGCGTGTATTGAATGAGCTGCCTGAGGAAGTGGTGGAGGCTGGTACAATTCAACATTTAAAAGGCATTTGGATGGGTATATGAATAGGAAGGGTTTAGAGGGTTATGGGTCAAGTGCTGGTAAATATAATGAGGTTTATTTAGATATCTGGTCGGCATGGATGAGTTAGACTGAAGGGTCTGTTTCCGTGCTGTACTTCTCTATGGCTGTATAACTCTAAGTAGCCTCAGTCAGTGGGGTCAAGGTCCCATAGAACCAAGATTTTTAGTTTTAGCTTTCAGTAGTTGCAGGGTTCTTAAGCTGGATGTGAAAGTATTTATTCCTCTCCTTGTCATACCTAAAAGCTGGGATTCTATTTGTTTCTAGAATTGTACGTAAAACAGTCTATTTACTGAATTTGCCTTTGCCAAGCTTGTGTTCATGGGATGATACTTTTTTGGAAGAGTTAATTAGTAGTTGTTAATACATATTTTTTTTGTCAAGCATTTCCATAGTGTACAGTTAGGCCAATTATTTTATTTTTATTTTGTATTTAGTTTAACTGAAGTGTAAAAATAAAGTAGGTTTGCTGAAAGTAGATAGTTTGACCGATTGAATTGCATCAGGAACACAATGTTTGACACTTAACCTTTAAAATAAGAAAATGTTCGGGTCTAGACTATCTTCTGAATATATTTTGAGGGTGTTCAGTCTAGTCCATAACGCCATTCACGCATTCCAAAGAAGCTTTCATACATTTGAAATGTTAACTCTGTTTTCTGTCCACAGATTAGCATCTGTGATCTTCTGATTTTCTTCAGCAATTTCCATTTTTGTTATTGTTCTTCTGGAAAAACTGGGCAAGGACACAGCAAATGCTGTAATACGAATCTTCAGTACTATTGTTGGAATGTTGTCAGGGCCCATTGCCTTTGTTGTATCTCGTGCCTTCATCCATTTCTGGATATCAGATGGAATGATTCAAATTGGCTCAAGACTGTTGCTAGGAACCTCTGAAGAACTCGGCGCTTCTGGTTGTTTGTTGCAAATGCTTTGAATTTATGGGCTTGTTCCCCCGTAATTGGGGTAGGGATATTTATGGAGCTGTCGCCATCACTGAGTAGTGTAATTGGCCACCAGAATCCAGGACTGGTTGTGGCAGAACTGCAAAGTTCTGATCTGTTGGATGTGCAATTATTCGTCCTGTCTACCATTTGCTACTTATGCTGTTTAGCATATGTTGTAACTTCACTTGGTTGACCCTTCATTTTTAAATAAACCCGGTGTGCTTCTGATGTGCTATCTTGCACTCTTTCTTGAGATGGGGGAGGTGACGATCTTGTCACTGGACAAGTCATCTAACGACCCAGCTGGTGCTCTGGGAACTTGGGTTCAAATCCCACTGTCGTGCAAATTGAATTCAAATATAACATTTTGGAGTAAAAGTCTAATGATTACTGTTAAACCATTGTGAAGAACTCACCTGCTTCCTTAATGTCTTATACAAAGGAAATTTTAGTTGGTCTGGCCTGTAGTGTTTCCATAGCAATGTGGCCAACTCTTAGTTATCCCATGAGAGCACTCAGTTCTGACAAACTGCAAAGAATTCTCAGAAAAGTTATGAAACAGAACTGACTACCTGATACTGACCTTACCAAACAACGATGGCAAGCATGTCCCTGTTAACGCTGCAGAGTTTCCTTTCCAATGTCAGGCTGAGTGCTAAAATTGGAGAGCTGTCTCACAGACTGATTAATCAATGCCCTGACACAGCCATGCCCATGGAATCACACGTTTACAGACAATGTTCCAGAAAGCACCATCACCATCCATGGGTAGGTCCTATTCCATGGCATGCAGGTGTGCGCTGTTGATTCTGGACCCAGTGAAATCTCATGGCATCAGGTGAAGGATAGGTAAAAAAATCTGACCATGGTATATATATATATATAAACTGCCCCACCGAGCAGACAAAATTTATTTGATTAATTTGTAACCACCATAAAAAGGAAGCACTGAGAGTGGCAAATGTACAAACTGTACTCTGGTATGGGATACTTTAATGTTCATTAGCAAAAGTGGCTTGGCAGCACCAATACTGACCTGGCTTGTCCTGTTCTGAAAGCTATAATTGTCAGACTGACTTTGTGGCAGATATTGAAGACTCAAAGAGTCATCCTCATGAACTCATTCTCACAAGTCTGACTGCTGCAGATATATCCATTCATAACAGTTCAATAGGAGTGACTACTGCACAGTCCTGGTAGTCAGAGTCTTGTCTTCAGCTTGAGAATACCCTCTCTGCTGTATGGCATGGTCATTGTGCTAAATGGTATAGATTTCAAACAGATCGAGTAACTCAAGACTGAGCATCGGTGACACACTGTGGGCCATCACCAGCGACAGAACTGCAGTCCACAACATGCAACCACATTGTCTGGCACATCTTTCGCCTTTTAAAATGTCTGAGGCTCAGTGGGATTGGTAAGCCATTTGAGGTCTATACCTTTGGAAACAAAATCCTCCTGGTTAGCAAAGACAGTCAGAAAGTAGGTCAGCTTGAGGAAGGGTGGGACACTTTTTTGTAGGTAAAACTCAACAGCCTTTGTTATTCACAGGAGGTGAGGTATGAAGTTGGGCTAAGATTCAAGGAGGAAATGGAGGTTGCCAATATTCAGATTCCATTTGAGTTAATAGCTACGGCATTGGATGTTGTTTCTTGTGAGACTGGCACAGAGTGACTTTGGTCTTGGCAATATTTCACTGGAGGAAATTATGGCTTATCCACAACTTAATGACAGGTAGTCGGACAGCACAGCAGCATTAATGGTCGTGCTAAACTAGAAAGGCACAATATTTATGCTTAGACACTGTTGGACTCCAAAATCTGCTAAAAGTCAGTAGAATTTGGTTTCAGGAGAATCAGTTGATCCTTTGTGTGACTATGATTTATTTAATTAGCTAATGACAGTTTACTATAACCAATCTTAATTATTGCTTTTGCCATATCACTGACTATACTCCGTGAAGTGTTACCATAGATTTTAAGTAGGAACTCTAAACTCTTAAATTTGCTGTTAGAAAGATATATTCAGCTAGAAGTCATTCGGTGACCCTTTCAGGTATAGTTCGTTTGTGAACAGTTGTTTCAGCATTATCTGATGAGATATTGTGATTTCAAAATGATGTTACATTGGTCAACGTACAGTCCTACATGTTAATGCCTTTGTTCCTTTGCACAATATATTAATATTCAATTCAGGAAATTTAAACAATAAAATCCACTGATTCAATATAGAGTCATAGAGATGTACAGCATGGAAACAGACCCTTCAGTCCACCCGTCCATGCCGATCAGATATCCCAACCCAATCTAGTCCTACCTGCCAGCACCCGTCCCATATCCCTCCAAACCCTTCCTATTCATATACCCATCCAAATGGCTTTTAAATGTTGCAGTTGTACCAGCCTCCACCACTTCCTCTGGCAGCTCATTCCATACACGTACCACCCTCTGTTTGAAAAAGTTGCCTCTTAGGTCTCTTTTGTATCTTTCCCCACTCACCCTAAACTAATGCCCTCTAGTTTTGGACTCCCCAACCCCAGGGAAAAGATTGTGTCTATTTATCCTATCCATGCCCCTCATGATTTTGTAAACCTCTATAAGGTCACCCCTCAACGTCCGATGCTCCAGGGAAAACAGCCCAAGCTCCTTCAGCCTCTTCCTATAGCTCAGATCCTCCAACCCTGGCAACATCCTTGTAAATCTTTTCTGAACCTTTTCAAGTTTCACAACATCTTTCCAATAGGAAGGAGACCAGACTTGCACGCAATATTCCAACAGTGGCCTAACCAATGTCCTGTACAGCCGCAACATGTCCTCCCAACTCTTGTACTCAATACTCTGACCAATAAAAGAAAGCATACCAAACACCTCCTTCATTATCCAATCTATGTGTGACTCCATTTTCAAGGAGTTATGAACCTGCACTCCAAGGTCTCTTTGTTCAGCAACACTCCCTAGGACCTTACCATTAAGTGTATAAATCCTACTAGGATTGGCTTTTCTAAAATGCAGCACCTCGCTTTTATCTGAATTAAACTCCATCTGTCACTTCTCAGCCCATTGGCCCATCTGGTCAAGATCCCATTGTAATCTGAGATAACCCTCTTAGCTAACCATTACACCTCCAATTTTGGTGTCATCTACAAACTTACTAAGTATACCTCTTATGCTCACATCCAAATCATTCATGTAAATGACAAAAAGTAGAGGACCCAGCACCGATCCTTGTGGCACTCCACTGATCACAGGCCTCCAGTCTGAAAATAAACCCTCCACCACCACCCTCTGTCTTCTACCTTTGAGCCAGTTGTGTATCCAAATGGCTCGTTCTCCCTGTATTCCGTGAGATCTAACCTTGCTGATCAGTCTCCCATGGGGAACCTTGTCGAACGCCTTACTAAAGTGCATATAGATCACATCTACCGCTCTGCCCTTATCAATCCTCTTTGTTACTTCTTCAAAAAACTCAATCAAGTTTGTGAGACATGATTTCCCACACACAAAGCCATGTTGACTATCCCTAATCAGTCCTTGCCTTTCCAAATACATGTACATCCTGTCCCTCAGGATTTCCTCCATCAATATGGGCGGCACGGTGGCACAGTGGTTAGCACTGCTGCCTCACATCGCCAGAGGCTCGGGTTCAATTCCCGCCTCAGGCGACTGACTGTGTGGAGTTTGCACATTCTCCCTGTGTCTGCGTGGGTTTCCTCCGGGTGCTCCGGTTTCCTCCCACAGTCCAAAGATGTGCAGGTCAGGTGAATTGGCCATGCTAAATTGTCCGTAGTATTAGGTAAGGGGTAAATGTAGGGGTATGGGTGGGTTGCGCTTCGGCGGGTCGGTGTGGACTTGTTGGGCCGAAGGGCCTGTTTCCACGCTGTAAAGTAATCTAAAAAAAAATGACCACCACCGAGGTCAGGCACCATGTTAGCCAACCTCCAGTCTTCCAGCACCTCACCTGTGACTATCGATGATATAAATATCTTAGCAAGAGGCCCAGCAATCACTTCTCTAGCTCTCACAGAGTTCTAGGGTAAACCTGATCAGGTCCTGGGGATTTATACACCTTAATGCGTTTCAAGACATTTGGCACTTCCTCCTCTGTAATATGGACATTTTGCAAGGTGTCACGATGTATTTCCCTATATTCTATATCTTCCATATCCTTTTCCACAGTAAGTACTGAAGCAAAATATTCGTGTATCTCCCCCATTTTCTGCGGCTCCACACAAAGGCCACCTTGCTGACCTTTGTGGGACTCTATTCTTTGCCTAGTTACCCTTTTGTCCTTAACGTATTTGTAAAAACCCTTTGGATTCTCCTTAATTCTATTTGCCAAAGCTATCTCATGTCCCCTTTTTGTCCTCCTGATTTCCCTCTTAAGTATACTCCTACTGCCTTTATACTCTTCTAAGGATTCACTCAATCTATCCTGTCTATACCTTACATATGCTTCCTTTTTCTTAACCAAACCCTCAATTTCTTTAGTCATCCAGCATTCCCGATACCTACCAGCCTTTCCTTTCACCCTAACAGGAATATACTTTCTCTGGATTCTCGTTATCTCATTCCTGAAGGCTTCCATTTTCCAGCTGTCCCTTTACCTGCGAACATCTGCCTCCAATCAGCTTTTGGAAGTTCTTGCCTAGTACCGTCAAAGTTAGCCTTTCTCCAATTTAGAACTTCAACTTCTGGATCTGGTCGATCCTTTTCCATCATTATTTTAAATCTAATAGAATTATGGTTGCTGCCCAAAGTGCTCTTCCACTGACACCTCAGTCACTTTTCTTGCATACTTCACAAGAGTAGGTCCAATTTTGCACCTTCTCTAGTAGGTACATCCACATACTGAATCAGAAAATTTTCTTATACACACTAAACAAATTCCTCTCCATCTAAACCCTCAATACTATGGCAGTCCCAGTCGATGTTTGGAAAGTTAAAATTCCCGACCATAACCACCCTATTATTCTGACAGATAGCTGAGATCTCCTTACAAGTTTGTTTCTCAATTTCCCTCTGACTATTAGGGTGTCTAATATTAGATTAAAATGGTAACATTGTATGTGTCTATGACTGTTTTGCTATGTCAGGATCTGTGTAATTTGATTCAAGTAAGATATTTTTGGTGGCTTCATGACATGAAAAGTCAGGACTAAATAGAAGCCTGTGTACCGTTGATACCTTGCTGCAGCTGAGAGTGGAACGAAGGAATTCTCCAAGCGATATTTGCTAGATACAGTTGGTAAAGCTGGGATCCAAGAGAAATTCACTGGTGACTGTATGAAGTTAGCTCTTTGATACAAGCTGGAATTGTATTTGCAGTAGTAGAGGCAGTTGTGGGGAATTCAGCCTCGAGTGACAAGACCAAACTAGCAAAATATGAATCGTTCTTGAAGCAGTCAATCAAGAGGTGTTTTGAGGATGTTCCAAGGCGAGGTACAATTCGTTTGCCTATAATGCGCGTTTCATCAACACGATTTGGCTCTTCCGCGATTGGTGAATTGGGGAATGATTTTTTTTAAACTCGAACTCCCGTTGGCTATTTAGAAGAAGACTACACCTTAGATCAAATCTTGAATTTGGATGAGACAGGTTTATACTGGAAGTGAATGCCATCCAAAATTTACGTTTCTGAGAATGAAGGACACGCCTTAAAGTTGCAAAGGTTTGTATGACTGTGTTGTTGGGTGCCAATGCCAGTGAAGAATTAAAGCATAAGCCTGTGTTGGTGAACCACTCAGCCAAACGATTAGCCTTGAAAGCTTACCTTAAGTCCACTCTAGGTATTTACTTTCAGGCCATGCAAAATAGATGGGATGACAGGGCAAATTTTTTCTGACCTTGTTGATGTTTTTGAGGATGTTTTTAGAAGTTATTGCAGGAGAAAAAAATTTGGATTTCAAAATTCTCCTCATTCTGGAAAATGCACCAAGTACCAATGGTGATCTTTTTGAAAACATCAAAGTGCTATTTCTACCTCCAAACATAACCTCTCTCATTCAAATGATGGACCATTGTGCAATAGCAGCTTTTGAAGCTTCTTATTTAAGGTGTACATTCAGGAGGCTGATACTCAGGAGGATAATGAGGACAGTGTTCTTCAATTTTGGAAGAGCTTTAACATTAGGAATGCTATTGACATCACTGTGTATGCTTGGGGTTATGTCAGTTAGGACTGCTTGCATGCAGTTTGGCAGAAGCTTCTCCCAGATTTTCTTCATGATTTTAAATCTGTTAAACCATCAGAGGAGCTTCCAGTAATCAAAGAACATTGTGCCACTTTTGCAAACTAAGTTGGATTTGTAGAAGTGGAGACTGAGGATGTCGAGGAGCTGCTCGAGTTACTTGTTGCTGTGGGGGAAATTGAAGTTGGAGATGAAGACGATGAAGCTCAGGGTGCAGCACCGTGAGAGTTTTCCACTCCTCTTTTGTCTTCTATCTTGAGGGAAGTCGAGAAACAGTTTTAGCTCTTAGAAGACAATGACCACAATGCAGAATGCAGCAGGGTAGCAGTTTGTGGCATAAAGTCTTATCTGGTACCCTTTGAACAACTTCTTCATGAAAGAAGAAAGATGGCAAAGCCTCAAAAAGTAGATGCCTTTTTTCAGCCAACCCCAAGGAACAGTCTAAGAGCAATGAACCACAGCCCCTACTTCCAGACTAAATGTTTTTTTTATCGTAACCCTGCACCCAGAACTGCACCTGAAAGTGATGATGATGCTGATGATGACCTTCAGCCCCTGTCTTAATACTGTACTGTAACTCAGCAAACTCAGAAAGCTCTTCAAATTACTTTCCAGTTTTTCAGGGTAAAGTGTTAAACTTATTGTATTATTTCATTAAAATATATTATTTTGACATTTACTTAGACTGGGCTATGATTTGTGTTCGGTTAACTACTATTTTTGTTTCAATTTTTATTGAGATTTTTGGTGGTCCTCCCCAACCCCATTTTTCCCATAGGTACTGTTATTTCTATTGCATGATTTTCTATAACGTGAGGTCAAATGAGAACGCAACTATCATGTTGGAGAAGCACAGATTATATTTTGAAATGAGGAATTGGAATCCCTTGGGAAGGAGAGAAAATTTTGATGAGATTTGGTGACATATAGTGTCACCAATATTTGGAGATGTTTTACCTTGACTGTACCTGCCATTTAAATTGCATTCTGTGCAGTGTTTGGCCACGGTTTGTCTGATAAATTGTATTTATAGCATGTTATTCCTGAATGTTAGAGTTGAAGTTGCACATGTATAAACATAGAAAATAAGAGCAGAAGTAGGCTTTTGGGACCTTATGAGTCTGCTCTACCATTCAATATGATCATTGCTGATCATCCACCTCTGTAATCTGTTCGTGCTTTCTCCCTGTAGCCCAAAGGACTTCATTTAACTTTCTCTTGAAAACATTCAATTCCTTAGCCTCAACTGTTTTTGTGGCAGAGGATTCTCAAGGATTAGTACTCAGTAAAGAAATTTCTCCTCATCCCAGTCCTAAAAGGCCTACCCCATATTGTTGGACTGTGACCCCTGGTTCTGGATTTCCCAGTCATCAGAAACATCCTTCCTGTGCTTACCCTATCTATTCTTTGAATTTTATAGATTTCTATGAGATCTTCAACTCCTCCACCCTGTGGTAAACCTTGGTATGCTCCCTCCATAGCTAGATCATATTTCTTCAGATAAGGAGATAAAAACTGTACTCAGCAGTCCACATGTGGCCTCACCAAGACCTCATTCAATTGCAGGAGAAAGTGAGGACTGCAAATGCTGGAGATCAGAGCTGAAAATGTGTTGCTGGAAAAGCGCAGCAGGTCAGGCAGCATCCAAGGAGCAGGAGAATCCTGATTCTTGAAGAAGGGCTCATGCTCAAAATGTCGATTCTCCTGCTCCTTGGATGCTGCCTGACCTGCTGTGCTTTTCCAGCAACACATTTTCAGCTCATTCAATTGCAGCAAGACAACCCTTTTCTCCTTCACCACCTGCTGCACTTGTATGGTTACACCCAGGTCTGCTTGTACCTTCTTCTTTCTCAATTTATCACCATTCAGATAATTTGTCTGCTTTTTTGCTACGAAAGTGGATGACCCAAAGTGGAGATTCCAAAACATTTTTTCCAGATACATTAAGGACAAAAGGGTAGCTCGGAAGAATAGGGGCCCTCAAAGGTGAGCAAGACGGCCTTTGTGTGGAGCCGCAGGAGATGGGGGAGATACTAAATGAGTATTTTGCATCAGTGTTTACTGTGGAAAAGGACATTGAAGATATAGAATGTCTGGAAGTAGATGGTTACATATTGAAAAATATGCACAATACAGAGGAGGAAGTGCTGGATGTCTTGAAACGTGTAAAAGTGGATAAATTTCCAAGACCTGATCAGGTGTACCCTAGAACTCTGTGGGAAGCTAGGGAAGTGATTGCTGGGCCACTTGCTAGATATATGGGTCATCAATAGTCACAGGTGAGGTGCCGTTGGCTAACGTGGTGCCACTATTTAAGAAGGGTGGTAAGAACAAGCCAGGGGGCTATAGACTAGTGAGCCTGATGTCGATGGTGGGCAAGTTGATGGAGGGAATCCTGAGGGACAGGATGTACATGTATTTGGAAAGGCAAGGAATGATTAGGGATAGATAACATGGCTTTGTGTGTGGGAAATCATGTCTTAAGAATTTGATTGAGTTTTTGAAGACGTAACAAAGAGGATTAATGAGGGCAGAGCTGTAGATGTGATCTATATGCACTTCAGTATGGTGTTTGACAAGGTTCCCCATGGGAGACTGGTTAGCAAGGTTAGATCTCATGGAATACAGGGAGAACTAGCCATTTGGATACAGAACTGGCTCAAAGGTAGAAGACAGAGGGTGATGGTGGAGGATTGTTTTTCAGACTGGAGGCCTGTGACCAGTGGAGTGCCATAAGGATCGGTGCTGGGTCCAGTACTTTTCGTCTTTTATATAAACAATTTAGATGTGAGCACAAGAGGTATAGTTAGTAAGTTTGTAGATGACACCAAAATTGGAGGTGTAGTGGACAGCGAAGAGGGTTACCTCAGATTACAACAGGATCTTGACCAGACGGGCCAATGGGTTGAGAATTGGCAGATGGAGTTTAGATTACTTACAGTGTGGAAACAGGCCCTTTGGCCCAACAAATCCACACCGACCCTCCGAAGAGCAACCCACCAATACCCATTCCCCCACACCTAACACTACAGGCAATTTAGCATGGCCAACTCACCTTACCTGCACATTTTTTTTGGACTGTGGGAGGAAACCAGAGCACCCAGAGGAAACCCATGCAGACATGGGGAGAATGTGCAAACTCCACACAGACAGTTGCCTGAGGTGGGAGTTGAACCCGGGTCTCTGGCGCTGTGAGGCAGCAGTGCTAACCACTGTGCCACCATGCTGCCCCAATTCAGATAAATGCGAGGTGCTGCATTTTGGGAAAGCAAATCTTAGCAGGACGAAAACACTTAATGGTAAGGTCCTAGGGAGTGTTGCTGAACAAAGAGACCTTGGAGTGCATGTTCATAGCTTCTTGAAAGTAGAGTCGTAGTTAGATAGGATAGTGAAGAAGGCGTTTGGTATGCTTTTCTCAGAGTATTGAGTACAGGAGTTGGGAGGTCATGTTGCGGCTATACAGGACATTGGTTAGGCCACTTTTGGAATATTGCATGCAGTTTTGGTCTCCTTCCTATCAGGAGGATATTGTGAAACTTGAAGATGTTCAGAAAAGATTTACAAGGATGTTGCCAGGGTTGGAGGATTTGATCTATAAGGAGAGGGTGAACAGGCTGGGGCTGTTTTCCTTGGAGCACCGAAGGCTAAGGGGTTTATAAAATCATGAGGGGCATGGATAGGGTAAATAAACAAAGTCTTTTCCCTGGGGTGGGGAAGTCCAGAACTAGAGAGCATAGTTTAGGGTGAGAGGGGAAAGATATAAAAGGGACATAAGAGTTATTCATGCAGATGGTGGTACGTGTATGGAATGAACTGCCAGAGGAAGTGGTGGAGGCTAGTATAAGTGTAACATTTAAAGGGCATCTGAATGGGCATATGAATAGGAAGAGTTTGGAGGGATATGGGCCGGGTGCTGGCTA
This sequence comes from Chiloscyllium plagiosum, assembly GCF_004010195.1. NCBI lineage: Eukaryota > Metazoa > Chordata > Chondrichthyes > Orectolobiformes > Hemiscylliidae > Chiloscyllium > Chiloscyllium plagiosum. The sequence goes on from NC_057727.1 coordinate 28,713,020, forward strand.
GTGGGACTAGATTAGGTTGGGATATCTGGTCAGCATGGACGAGTTGGAACAAAGGTTCTGTTTTCGTGCTGTACATTTCTATGACTCATATTCATCTACTTTTTACTTTATTAGCCATACGTGTGCCCATTCTCTCAACTTGTTTATATAATGCTGAAGCATTTCTGCATCTTCCTCATAGGCCACCCTCCCACTCAGCTTGTGTTGTTGCGAACTTGAGATAATACATTTAGTCCTCTCGTCTAAATCATTTAATATATATTGTGAATAGCTAGGGTCGAAGCACAGATCTCTGCTGTATTCAACTAGTCACTGGCTTCACTTAGAAAATGAACTATTTATTCCTAATCTTTGTTTCCTGTCTGTCAGCTAGTTCTCTATCCATGTCAGTACACTACTCTAATCCCACGTGCTTTAATTTTACATGCCAATCTCTTCCATGGGACCTTATCAAAAACCTTCCAAAACTCCAAGTAAACCACATCCAATTGCACTCCTTTATGATCACTACTAGTTAAATAGTTGAAAAATTCTGGTAGATTTTCCAAGCATGGTTTCCCTTTCGTAGATCCTAGTATGTCTGATCCTATCACTGTTTCCAAATGCTCTATTGGATCGTTTTTAATGTTCTGTGGTATTTTCCTCCTACCACATCAGGCTAACTGGTCTATAACTCCCTGTTTTTCTGTATGTCCCATTTTGAATAGTAGAGTTACAGTAGCTACCCTACAATCTATATAAACCATTCCAAAGTCGAGAATCTTGAGTAATTTGTCATAACTTCTTTGGAGATCATTAATCTTAATTAACTGTGATGACATTTGATCACCATACTGTTGCATTAGATTTTAAAAATTGTTACAAAGTCAATATAAGAAATATATTTGTTGAATGGCCAGTCAATTATCTCCCAGAGCTCTTTAGCAAGGTCTTTCATGACATCAGTAAACTAAAACACAATCCATAGTATAATCTGATGTAAAGCAATAGCATTAATAACAATGCTCTATATCTACTGCTATTATGTATGAATCCTTTTAGTGAAACATTTTCATGGAAGTAAGTAAATGTGCTATTGTAATATCGTATTCAATTTGGGTTAATAGATTCAGCTTAACATTGAACCAAATGAAATGTAAATCGTGATGATATTATAATTGAGATGATTATCCTAAAGGTTGTTTAGTTATTTATTTGCACTGTTTGGTTAATGCCATCAAGAATATAATTTATAGCAGATCTTTAGTTGCCCATGGTGGTGAGACACCTTAAATCACTGTTTACTATCTATAGGTTTGATGGGTTGCAGTCTCCAGAATTCTGACTTGCCAATGATGAAGGAATGGTGTAAAGTTTTTCCCAGTTAGGTTGGTATGTGACTTGGAGGGGAACTTGAAAGTGCTTGCATTTCTATGAATTTTCTATGATTCTTGCTCTACATAGTAGATTTGGTTAGTTGAAAAGGTACTGTCAAAGAAATGTGGGCAGCACAGTGGCACAGTGGTTAGCACTGCTGCCTCACAGCGCCGAGACCCGGATTCAATTCCCGTCTCAGGTGACTGACTGTGTGGAGTTTGCACATTCTCCCCGTGTTTCCTCCCACAGTCCAAAGAAAATGTGCAGGTTAGTTGAATTGGCCATGCTAAGTTACCCATAGTGTTAGGTGAAGGGGTAAATGTAGGGGAATGGGTCTGGGTGTGTTGCGGGTCGGTGTAGGCATGTTGGGCCGAAGGGCTTGTTTCCACACGGTAAGTAAGTAATCTAAATGTTGGTGAGTTGTTGCAGTGCATCTTGTGGATAATACACATGGCTGTCATGGTGCAGTGATGTTTGAGGAAGTGAACTTTAAGTTGGTGAATTGGCTGTTGATCAAATAAGCTGCGATGTTGTCAACTTTTGGAGTACTTTTAGTTATGCAGCAATTTAGGCTGGAGGAGAATATTCCATCACAATCCGGACTTGTTCCATGGTGGTAGTGGAAAAATTTTGGGGAGTTAGGTGATGTATCATTGCAGAATACCCAGTCTCTATACCTGTCATTGCAACCACAGTACTTAACTGGCAAGTGCTGTTAAGTGTTCAGTCAACTGAATTTTAAGGTTGAATGCTATAAACTCAATAATGAAGCAGTGGGTTGATTCTACTATTGACAGATAATTCTTACTAGAAATAATTGTGTGGTGATTACGAAACCTAAATAAATGAGAAAACTACAAAGGTAAGAAACATATACATGATTAAAAGGAGAGGAATACAACTGGATTGTAACTAATTTATTTAGTTCAATCCATTTTAAACCTTCACAAAAGAAGTAGATTACACTTTCTGTGAAGTTATGTTGTGTGGTTAGAGATCTTTGAGCAGGCATAATAGGACTGTTGATATTATCCATTGTTTATTCACTACTAGACTTTCTTAGTCTTCAAAGTGTGAAAACATATTAAAGATTTAGTTGGTCATTTTATTGAGGCCAGTATGTTCATCTTTGGGATTAGTGTTCTGAGTTAGGTGGAAGAACAGTGTTTCAATAATTGTCATCCACTTGATAATTGCTGATAAATGGCAAATATCATTCCTGCTACTTGAGTGGGCAATGATCATCTCCAGTGAGTGGGAATTTAACCATCTCTCCATGATATTCAATGACATCATCGTCATCATTGAAACTGCTACTGACGACAACTTGATGATTACCATTTACCAGAGACTGAACTGTTGTGAAACGAGAAGGTCAGAGGCTGGAAATTCAAAGTAACTCTCCTCCTTACTCCCCAAATTCTGTCTACCACAAATGAGATTTTTATGGAATAGACTCCACTGGATGACTGCAGCTCTAACAACACTCCAGAAACTCAGCACTACCCAGGAGAAAGCAGACTGCTTGGTTAGTAACCTAACTAGCACCTTAAATATTTGCTCATTACATCACTGATGCAGAGTGTTTTACAAACAAGAAGCACTGTAACAATTCACGATGGCTCCTTTGACAGCACCTTCCAAACCATCAACCCGTATAAACTGAAAGGACCACAAATGCATGGGAACATCACTGTCTGTAAATTCTACTCCAAGACATTCGGTCATATGGATATAGTGTGGAAAAATTACATTGAGGAGCTGATCAACCAAGATTTGGAATTATGGGTCAGGCTGGATTTTCCTGTACTGATGTTCAGTGTTCAAGGCAGCAGTGAACCTGATGGCTATGAGCGGAGGATGGTGGGTTATTGTGAGAGCTTATTGTGTTTTGGTTTGAGGACACAAATGTCTGTGACCATCTAGCTGGAGCGTGGCAGTCTCCTGGTCCTTGGTGAAGTCCAGGTAGCTCCATCTTTGATCTTGTTTGCTCTGAGGTTATGACATTTATTTTCTTCTTGGCTCATCCTCCCGTACCACTATCTTGACGTATGGGTTTCAGTCCTTCCTGCAAAGATGTTTCACCCCGCCTTGTGTTTTGACCAAACATTTGAGAGAAATACACCCAATACCAGCTGATACATTGCTTATGTTTATGACACGAGTTGTGGTTGGAATTCTTGTGCCACAGTCTCAGCACGTATTTCTCCATAGCTGAGTTCCCTTTGTGTTCTTCAACCAATTAATTAAGGTAGTATATAATTTATACATATGGTCATGACTGTATCTGCTTATTTCAGCTATTCAGTCTTTGATAGATCAGGTAGGCCATGCTATGTGTGAAAACCACAGTATCTAATCCTAATTTATACAGGTCTTTCTTAGGGATCATGGTGTCAAGGCCTCCTCCCCTTGTTGAAATAGCGAGTACTGGAATGGACATGACAAAGTTGACAAGCTGCCAAACTCTGGCAATTTTGACTTCTGCCAAGCTCTGTTCATGCCCCAGTGAGATATGAATATTTTGCCCACAATGCATAGCAGGCATAAGTCACTATACTTTTTAAAAAAATATATTTATTCGCAAAAAAAGATTTTTTGACTTTACAAAAATATAAAGTTATTGAAAATACAACCAATAACAAATACCAGTATAACAAAGAGGAAAAAATCCCCACAAATTCCAATACAACTACAGTCTACTAACTACTAACTTACCCTGCATTACAAAATAAAACCTAACACTGTGCAAAACAACACCAATAAATAAGTATGTGACCAAAAAAAAAGAAAAGCAAAAGAAAACACAAAATAGCCATGCTTGGCGCAAAGCTCCCAAACAAAAGAACAGAAGCATTGTATATATACTCACATTAACTTGGGAGTTCCCCCCTCCAGGGCCCAGGGCTCAACCAACCGAACCATTCTGGTTAAACAAATGCCCGAGTTAAGATAGCCAACAAATCATTTGCAAGTAACTCAAGTCGGGCTGCCATGTCTTATAAAAATGGTCTGTTGTGTGGTGTTTGTAAAAAAAATCCAAGGGAATGTGCTCCATAATTAATTTCCACCATCCCAGCAAGCCCGGCGAGTTCTCGGACACCGAATTCATCAGAATATTCTTCCGTGCACAATCTGCAAGAATATTAACTTGTTTATTCCCATGCCTGGCTAAAAATGATAAATTCGGTAGACCTCAGAGGAGAGATATGGGGTCTCCTTTAACTTCAGTCCTCAGTACCCTCCCGCTCTCTCCTGCCACAGCGCTCTAATAAACACGGAGCCTGTGACATGTCCAGAAGCAATGAGTAAAAGTACCTACACATATTTTACATTTGGGGCACAATTAAGACGGCACTTTTTTAAACTTTGCCAGATGGTCCGGTGCCAGATGAACCCTGTGCAGAACCTTTAACTGCGTAGCGCATGTCCTATTACAGATTGAGATCTTTTGTTCTTCATATTTAGATTTAGATTAGATTTAGATTTAGATTAGATTACAGTGCAGAAACAGGCCCTTCGGCCCAACAAGTCCACACCGACCCGCCGAAGCGAAACCCACCCATACCCCTACATTTACCCCTTACCTAACACTACAGGCAATTTAGTATGGCCAATTCACCTGACCCTGCACATCTTTGGATGGTGGGAGGAAACTGGAGCACCCGGAGGAAACCCACGCAGACACGGGGAGAACGTGCAAACTCCACACAGTCAGTCGCCTGAGGCGGGAATTGAACCCGGGTCTCTGATGCTGTGAGGCAGCAGTGCTAACCACTGTGCCACCGTGCCGCCCACGGTGTTCTTCCATGTTTCAGAAGAGATATCCAATCCTAGCTCTTGCTCCCAGACCTCACATAACCAGTTAATATCCTGCCAGGCCCTGCCACCAAGCAGGCAATAGAGGGCACTAACCAAAAGGGTGCTTGTGGAACGTAGGAACAACCTCTTTGTATTGGGCTTATAGGGCTCTTCTGGGTGAAATCCCTAACCTGAAAAAAACGGAACAGATCTCTGCTGGGCAACCCGTATTTGCGGCTCGGTTGCTCGAAGGACATCGTAACCTCCCCCTCAAACAAGTCTCCCAAAGTGGAAACTCCTCTTGCTGCCCATAATTTGAACCCTGAGTCCACCATCTCTGGTCGGAACCTTGGCATACCAACTATAGGCGTAAGTGGTGAAGTCTTGGATAAGCAACCCTCACTCTGAAGCATCACCCTCCATACCTTGACCATACTAATAACAATGGGGTTCTGGCAGTGGTCCATAACTGTCCTCATCTTATCCATAAACAGCAGGTTAATAAGAGGGCACTTTGCCTGGGAGGCCTTGATATCCAGCCATATTGAGCCCGGATCATTACCTACCCAATCGCAGACAAAGGACAACAGGAAACTCAATTGATACCCCCTGATGTCTGGAAAATCAACTCCTCCCCCTCCTTGAGGCAACTGCAATTTAATAAGTTTGATGAGGGGCTGCCCACAATGCCAGACAAAGGGGCCGAACTAACCCATAAGTTTCTGTAGCATTGGCCTGGGAAACATTATAGGGAGCATACACATGGGATAAAGCAAATGAGTAAGAACATTCATCTTAATGAGAGATATTTGGCCCAACCATGAAATTGGAGAGCCTCCCACCTCTCGAGATCCCGCCTAATATTGTCGAGCAAGTGAACAAAGTTAGTTTGAAATCACCGATCAAACTTTGGGGTAATAAAAATGCCTAGGTATCGGAACTCCACCCGTGACCACTCAAAAGGGAACCTAGGGTCACCTTCAATCTCTGGCACTTCCTTGATGTTCACCAAAGGCTTAGCCTCTGATTTTGCAACGTCAGTCTTATATCCTGAAATAGCCCCAAATGAATTGATGCATTGTATCAGATGGGGTACGGAGGTCGTGGGTTTGATAAAAACGGAAGGACATCATCCACATACAGTGTAATCGATCCCACTTCCAGAGTGATTGTGTGGGCATTCTGATGAATGGCCTCTGCCAGTGGTTCTATCACCAACATAAACAACAATGGTGAAAGGGGGCAACCTTGCTGACTACCCCTACCAATCCTAAAGTTCCCAGACTTCACCCCGTTAATGATGACCGTGGCCAGAGGATGGTAATATAAAACATCCACCCACCTAGCAAAGACCCCACCCAACCCAAACCACTCTAAGACATAAAAAAGATATGAGCTGAAAATGTGTTGCTGGAAAAGCGCAGCAGGTCAGGCAGCATCCAAGGAACAGGAGAATCGACGTTTCGGGCATAAGCCCTTCTTCAGGAATAAAAAAGATATGGCCATTCCACCCGGTCAAATGTTTTCTCTGCATCTAAGGAAATCACTAACCCCTGAATCGATCGTTGCTGACAAACTTGGACCATATTCAGCAACCTTCTAATATTATTAGAAGACCTACAATCCCTTATAAAACCTGTCTGTGTCTCTTTAACAATATCGGGCAACACCTTTTCCAATCTTAGACAGAATCTTGAAATCTGAATTTAATGGAGAGATGGGCGTATATGGGGCACAATCCTCAGGAACTTTCCCCTTCTTAAGAGTGAAGAAAATATTAGCTTCGCTTAAAGATGGTGGTTAGCATTCATGCATATAGGAGTGAGTGTACATCTCCAACATTGGCACTGACAGAATCCCTATGAACTCCTTATAAAACTCACCTGGGAGACCATCAGGGCCAGGTGCTTTCCCACTCTGAAGTTGCTTAGCTGCCATCTGTATTTCCTAAACTGTAAAGGGGACATTAAGGAGACCAGCCTGTTCCAAGGTTACCCCTGGGAGGTCCAGGTTCTTAAAAAAAGGCCTCCATTTTAGCCCACCTGTCCTCACAACCTTCAGACTGATACGATTCAGAGTAAAAACTCCGAAAAGCCTCATTAATCCTTTTGACATCGTATGTAAGGACCCCAGCACTGTCTCTGATTGCAGTAATGGATTGGGGAGCACGCCTTTTCCTAGTCAGGTATGCTAAATACTTCCCTGGCTTGTCCCCATACTCGAACAGTGTTTGCCTAGCAAAAGCAAGTTCTTTCTTTGCGATTGGTGTAAGTATTGAATTCAAGGCAGCCCGGAGGGCCATGATCCGTTGTAGTTTAGTCTCCAAAGGCTACGCAAAATTTGCCACCTCGGCGGCTTTCAACTGTCCCTCAAGTGGATGCTGCTGTTCCCCCTTCTGTGGTATCTGGCTAGCCGAATATGAAATAGCTCATCCCCCCGCAAAGGCCTTAATGGTCTCCCATAGAATAGACAGACTACTAGCCATGCCTGAGTTGATAGTCAAGAATTCCTGAAACTCCTTCAAAAAGTATTCCACAAATTTGGAATCCTTAAGGAGAAAAGGGTCCAGACGTCAGTGTAGCCCCTCACTCTTGGCTTTAACCTCCAAATATTCTGCCGTGTGATCAGAGATAGCCATCCTCAATTTTACAACCCATAGTCGAATCCAGAAGGGCTGAGGGAGCCAGAAAGAGATCAATCCTCATGTGACATTTATGTGGGTTTGAAAAAGAGGTGAAGTCCCTGCCGGTAGGGTGAAAATATCTCCAAATGTCCACCAGCCCCAACTCCTTGCATAAGTCAGTCATCTGCTTGGCCTGGGAAGAAATAGTTGGGGACCCACGAGGCATCCTGTCCACTGTTGGATCCAAAAGTCAATTGAAATCTCCCTTTATAATAATGTGCCATGTTCCAAAGGCACTCAGCTTAGAGAAGGCACGAATCAAAAATTTGAGGGGTGGCGCCGCAGGACAGGAGACATTTAAAATGCCATATTCCTCCCCATGTATCAGGGCCTTAAGTATCACAAACCACCCCTGCTCATCTTTCACCTGCTCTAATAATGTGAATGGAAGATTTTTCTGGATAAGTACTGCCACTCCCCTACTTTTAGTAGTAAAGGATAAAGAATACTTGGTCATAACCCCCTTGTTGTAATTTCAGGTGTTCCCCGTCATCAAGATGGGTTTCCTGCAACAAAGCGATATCAACCCTTTCCCTGTTAAGGCTAAAAAGCACTATTTTCCTTTTTACAGGCGAATGATTTTCCTTAATGTTCCAGGTGCATGATTTAATAAGACACTTAGCCATACCCCCTCTCAAGAGACTCTTGAAACCCTGGGAGGGAGAACCCTGCTTAACCCCGCTTAGTGGGTGGCACGGTGGCACAGTGGTTAGCACTGCTGCCTCACAGCGCCAGAGACCCGGGTTCAATTCCCGACTCAGGCGACTGACTGTGTGGAGTTTGCACATTCTCCCCGTGTCTGCGTGGGTTTCCTCCGGGTGCTCCGGTTTCCTCCCACAGTCCAAAGATGTGCAGGTCAGGTGAATTGGCCATGCTAAATTGCCTGTAGTGTTAGGTAAAGGGGTAAATGTACGGGAATGGGTGGGTTACGCTTCGGCGGGTCGGTGTGGACTTGTTGGGCCGAAAGGCCTGTTTCCACACTGTAAGTAATCTAATCTAATCTAATCTAAAATGCGCCGAGCACAGGTAAATGAAGATTCATAGAGTTGAAGAATTGTGTATACAAAAACTACTCTATCATAACTACAAACAACTATTACTATCAAATAACTACAAAGAAAACCAACTATAAAACCTTGAACAGAAGACTCTCAGCCCTGTCCCTAGGGGGCGCACACACTACCCATCCCCTCCTTCACAGCTCCTTCAAGCCTGGACTGTGCCTCAACCTTAGGGGAAAAAACAAGGAGATGATCCTTAAATCAACAAAAAAAAGAAGTCATGATGAGCACTCTGCCCATTCCCGGTTTCATGTCACTCCTACTTGTGACTAAAAGAGAAAGAGAACAAACAAAAAAAAGGAGACATCAAAGGGCATCCACAAAATTTCCCATAATAAAATCCAGTTATTAAAAAAAGGAACAACATATTCCAAGTTCTTTTTTAAATTATTAGGGAGAGAGAAAGAAAAAAAGGAAGGAAAAACACAGGGAAAGAATGAAAAGAGGACGAACATTAACCATATTCTTCAGACCAGTCCATCTCTTTAAAAGTGTCGATAAAGTTTTAGCTTTACCTGCTGAGTCAAATGTATAAACTGAGTTCTCATGGCTGAAACAGAGCACTGCAAGGTACCTCATGGAGTACTGGATACCCAGGTTCCTCAGCTTCTTTTTAACTTAATTGAAGGACTTCCTCTTTCAAATTAAAGCTGCCGAGAAATCCTGGAAAAATCATGATTTTTGACCCCTTATGCAGCAGTGCCTGTGGGTCTTTCCCCAGCAATCTGGAGGATTCTATTACTTTTTGCTTGTCCTTGTGAGTGGATGTGCATTAGGACCGGGCGGGGGCGCTGTACCGGCCCAGACCTGTGCACAGAGATCCGATAAGCCCTTTCAATCTGCAGCTGGCTGGACTAGATTTGAAGGCCTAGGAAGTAGCTGACTGGCTGCCCACCTTCTTCACCCTCTGGGAGCTCAACAATTTGAAGATTCATCCTTTGACCTCGATTTTCATGCTTTCATGCATGGACGCGATGGATCTGGGCACAAATCTCCTCAAGCGCAGCCCCAACCTTTGAGGTAAGTCTCTCCATCCCCGCTGCCAATTCCTGTGAGTCTGTCAGGTCCCCGGAGGGTTTGGGAGAGACTGCTGCTGTTGCAGTCTCTGGTGTGCCCGGTGCTGCAGGGCAGCTGTTTGCTCACTCCTTTTCCTTTTGGCATCCTTCCCACTCCCAAATATTAACAAACGTGTTCTGTAAGGTTTTAAACTAATAATTCCTTCACATAATTTGGTCAGGGATGGCAAAAAACACCAATCCGCTTTGGCTGTTAGGCAGAGCCGTCCATGGCAGTTCTACAGAATCGCTGCCATCTTGCTGAGTCCAGTCATTATATATTGAAGTCATTTATTGCTACACAATCACTGATATGGAGTATGTCCAAGGACTTCTTCAAGTAGTACTAGTGCATTTTTTAAAACAAAACACAATGTACATTTTAGAGTGCTTTGATACCTATCCAGCCATAAATGTAGCTTTGTTTTACTGAAAATGAATACAAATACTATGCAAATATGTAATTTATTATGCTTCAAAATCTACAAAGATTGGCTAAGATTTATAAGGAATGGATTTATGCACTTTTCAAAAACAAAACTTAATTGTGATTGTAACAGTAAACGTTTGTTCATTTTCCATTAAATTGAAACAAGCAACCAATTGTTAAGAATTTGTCTGTTGTAATTTTCAAAATGCTGTTTCTTTCATTCACCAAATATGCAAATCATTATGCAAATTATGCAAGTGGAATTACAATAGTGAGAATAGTGTGAAGATTGAAGTGGTGCTACCCTGAAAACATGGCTGATGTGTTTTTAGTAATAGGAGCTGTTTAAAAAAAATTGCTTTTTGAAAATGCTGGTGACATATAGTCATAGAATTCTTACAGTGTGGAAAGAGGCTATTTGGTCCAACAAGTCCATACTGACCCTCCAAAAAGTATCTCAACCAGACCCATTCCCCTACCCTATTACTCTACATTTCCAATGACTCATACAACTATCTTACACATCCCTGAATTCCATGGGCACTTTAGCATGGACAATTCATCTAACTTGCACATCTTTGGACTGTGGAGGGAAACCGGAGCACCTGGAGGAAACCCACACAGACACGTGGAGAATGTGCAAACTCCACACGGACAGTTGCTTGAGGCTGGAATCGAACTCAGGACTCTGGTGCTGTGAGGCAGCAGTGCTAACCACTGAGTCACTGTGCTGCGGGTAAATAGGATCAAGAAAGCATACAAAACCTCAAAGGCACAGGGTGATAAAATTGAAGAGCACTGGTTTTCAATGCAACATGGTTTGCTAAATCTCTAGTAGTTCGAGAACTTGTTGGCTTGAAGCCAAATTGAAATTGGGTCTTGAGTATTAGCACTTGAGTATTAGCAACTATTAGCACTGAAATAAATTGGTAATAATTGTTAAATACAGAAACCTGGTCTACATTTTTGATTAACCTAAGTATATCAGTCAAGTAAATTAGGGACATTGTGTACTTCAGTTAAAATTGTTTACTTTTGTGAGGACTGCAGGTGTCAACAGGGTGTTGCAGTGTGGCTTGCTGATGAGCGTCTCAGAATTTAGGATGGCCGATCTTGGTGTGGGAAGAATATGGAAACTAACATGTGATGTGTGATCTGCCCCAATCTGACCCCCTGTATTTCTGTGAAATCAAATCTGTTACTGACTGGACAGAAATTAACTAAATGTATTCTTTTTGTTGTAGCCTTACAACTGCCCATCATGCAGACTTGTTCGGCAACTTAAGGCCTTGATAAACCATATCGAACCCAGGTTGAATTCAGTTTATGAGATGTTTCGATTGAAATTTTACAACCTTATTAAGGCCTGTATTTGTAAATGCAGAATACAACCAATGTTTTCTTTTTAACAGGTAGAATTGTTAAATTCTAGTGAATAAAGAACTATTATCCGATATGTTGTGTTATTTGTTTGTCTTTTTCAATTTGTCTTCTATGCATAAATTTGCAGAGAATACAATGTGTTTTAAAGATTACAAGTACTATTTTTCTGTGCTTTTCATTCTGGATTGAAAATACATTTTAAAACCAAGATTGTGGAAGGAATTTCTGCACTTTTTTAAAGCAAGTTCCTGAAACTCATTGTAAGCTGTATTTATACCACTGCTTTGTTCAAACAGGGAGTGAGGCTGTAGATATGCTGGCACCCGAGGGTGTGTGTACAAAGTTAATTTCAACAAGTAGTTGATCAGTGACAGTTCACAAACCAATTGTGAATGACAAGTGTCATCAGCCTGACAACTATCTGAATTGTTTCTGGAAAACTGAACAGCTTGAGAATGTGAACAATATAGGCAGAAGCGTTTGGGCCTCTGTAAAGGTAGATGACTTTTTTTCCCAGTAAAATAGCTAAAGCCTGAAGAAGCCAATTTATTTTCCCTCACCAACTGCTATAAGCTTTAGCCTTTAACAAGTAGCTAACATTCTTTTCAATGAATGGGCATATTGCTTGTACCTTCTGCAAAGAGATGAAAAGGAACTGGAGAAGGAAGATTAATGAACAGCAAGTCCCAGCGAGCAAAAGGTAGCCAGACATCTATGGATCCTGTGGCTGGGGCCCTTCAATTCCTTCCCATTTGTTCCCTAACCTATAACACTAAATTCCTTTCTTTGTCTGTATATATTTGTGTCTGGGGATTTTAGAAAGGGTTCGAGTTTTAACTGAGAGAGTTATATGTTGACAGTTCATAAGATTCTGACCACCACAAAACAACTATTAGCACTGAAATAAATTGGTAATAATTGTTAAGTACAGAAACCTGGTCTACATTTTTGATTAACCTAAGTATATCAGTCAAGTAAATTAGGGACATTGTGTACTTCAGTTAAAATTGTTTACTTTTGTGAGGACTCCATAATAGTGGAGCTTAATTTCTGGTGTGCTACCCCAATAAGGCACAACAGTGTCTGTGGAGTTAAAGGTTAACTATAATTTCACCCCTAAGTATAGCAATTGAGCATATGCATAAGGAGAAAGTGAGGTCTGCAGATGCTGGAGATCAGAGCTGGAAATGTGTTGCTGGAAAAGCGCAGCAGGTCAGGCAGCATCCAGGGAACAGGAGAATCGACGTTTCGGGCATAAGCCCGCATGCATAAGGAGTTGTGTTATAGTAATGTCAGGTCACATGGAACTGGAACTTGAGTTCCTAATGTTCCAGAAGATACCCTTGCATACAGCCCCTTGTATATAGTTATGTTTAATAAAGCCTTTTAACTTTTAATGCTCATTTCCAATAATTAGCCCTTATCCTATTACATGATGATAATGGTGACGAGACCAATGGCACCAAAGGCGAGTGGCAAAGATCAACTGAAGTGAAAACCAGAGATAGAACAATGCTGTGGGTGAAGGACGAGGCCAGCACAACAATCTGACCCGAGAGGTGGGAGGGGAACTTAAAGAGCAGCAACGAGTGATGGTCTTTAGAGCCAAACTAAAGTATCAAACTAAGAGAAGGAAAACCTACGTAGAAGCTGAAAGTGTGAGATAAACCATACAACAGAGTACATGGAAAGAAATAAGAAAATCTTTTGGCTCCAGTGAGTAAAGCCATTCAGAATCAGAAGCCATTCAAGAGAATGGGGAAGAAACAAGCACTCAAAAAATTCACCAGTGACTAGCACACACAGAAACAAGGTTGGAGCTGAGGGCATTAGTTGTGTTTGTGCTGAGTCATAAGTCAAATTCTGATCTCTGAAAATTATGGTTGATGAGGAAGCTAATTTTAAACTAAATGCTGGGGCGTTTGAATTCATGCTTTTAGATGGAGCATCATGGATAATATTAGGAGTTCTTCAAACATCTTCCATTCAACTTGGGACATGAGAGTATTCAAATCTGTTCAAGGACAAAAACACACTATACTTCATTACAGTTGGACAATTCACAGCAACTGTGTGTTGTTTCTAATCATGACCATTCTTTATTGAGTGGCGCTACTATACAGCTTTAAACCTTCTTAGTTTATCTGATGTTAAGGTTACTGAGGTTTACTCAATGAACGTGGGGCAGTCTCCACTTCAGAACTTTCATCCCTAGGATGGCTGAAGATATTACAGATCTTGCATTTCCTTAAAAACAGAGGCTACAGATAACGGAAAAAGTGAAGCCTGCAAATACTGCAGATGCTGGAGATCAGAATCGAAGAGTGTGATGCTGGAAAAGCACAGCCGGTCAGGTCGCATCCAAGGAGCAGGCGAATCAACTTTTCGGACATAGGCCCTTCATCAGTCCTGATGAAGGGCTTATGCCCAAAACATCAACTCTCCTGCTCCTTGAATGCTGCCATACTGGCTGTGCTTTTCCAGCACCACACTGTTCACGACAGATAATGGAAATGAAGTCCCCAACTTTGAGGGTAATCATCCACAACAGGATATTCTAGACCTTAGTTTGCTTTTTAAGGACCAGATGGAACAGAATGAAGCTGCTGGACATACTGTAGTGGAAGGAGAGATCCCAAAATTTTCCGTACCTTGGATTAGGATGCTATAATTCATAAAGATCTGATATTTTGTTTTGAGGATAATCACTCTATTGTTAAAGAGGATAGGCAAGTGGTAAAACTGTCTACTTATTCTGTGCAATAGCAACATTTGTACTAGTAACTGCAAGTAGATTTAATAATTCCTCCTCTCATAAAGGCTGGAATGCTATAGGGAACGAGAAAGATACTGACATTCTAAAGAGCCCACTTACCTCAATACCTGTTACAGATGACTACAGCATTTGCCTCGCTCCAGGAAGTTCAACGAAAGACAGAGGATAGTGTTAGGTGCATTAGTCAGGGGTAAATATAGGGTAGGGTAATGTGTCTGGGTGGGTTACTGTTTGGAGGGTCAGTGTGGACTTGTTGGGCTGAAGGGCCTGTTTCCACACTGTAGGGAATCTAATCTATAAGAAACCTGCCAGTGTTTCAGGCTAAATGCGCTGAATGGCCACAACTCAAACAGTTAAAGACCCAGCTGTATAAGAAGAGCTTTAACCACAAATTAGCATTGAACCTTCAGAGATTCTTGATCTGCAAAACAGCAGCTGAAATTTGCAACTGAGATATGTCAAGTTATGGAAGACTCAGGCTTCTGTGGGCGGCACGGTGGCACAGTGCCAGACACCCGGGTTCAATTCCCGCCTCAGGCGACTCTCTGTGTGGAGTTTGCACATTCTCCCCGTGTCTGCGTGGGTTTCCTCCGGGTGCTCCGGTTTCCTCCCACAATCCAAAAATGTGCAGGTTAGGTGAATTGACCATGCTAAATTGTCCATAGTGTTAGGTGAAGAGGTAAATGTAGGAGTATGGGTCTGGGTGCTATACGCTTCGGCGGGTTGGTGTGGACTTGTTGGCCCGAAGGGCCTGTTTCCACACTGTAAGTAATCTAATCTAAAAAAAAATGATGTGGGAGGACTAAATATAGTAATGCAGAATGCCTTTGCAAAGCTTAAAGTTGAGCTTCAAGGAAGTTCAAACAAGAATTGGAGCAATCTGACAACATGTTGTCTGACTGTTGAAATAAAAGCCAAGTTATTAACAATCCCACAAGCCTTTGTGACTGAAAAAGAAAAGCTGATAAATATTTTCTAAATCCTGTACAGACAATCTATGTTCTGATGCAAATAGCCCAGCAAGCAGATGCATTGATAGAGGAAATTATTTCTCTATCACAAATATTCAAATATTCAGAACTCCAAGATCACTGTGAGCACTTAGTTGAAGAAAACCTGCTGGTACAATTCATGAGTGATGACCGAAAGAAGCGAGGACTTGTTAATTATTGAGATCACCTGCAGAGTGCGGATGAGCTTTTGAAAAAAAGCTTAGCATTGCGCTGGAAAAGGCTGTGGCTGTTTTCCCTGGAGCGTTGGAGGCTGAGGGGTGACCTTATAGAGGTTTACAAAATTATGTGGGGCATGGATAGGATAAACAGACAAAGTCTTTTCCCTGGGGTCGGGGAGTCCAGAACTAGAGGGCATAGGTTTAGGGTGAGAGGGGAAAGATGTAAAAGAGACCTAAGGGGCAACTTTTTCACGCAGAGGGTGGTACGTGTATGGAATGAGCTGCCAGAGGATGTGGTGGAGGCTGGTACAATTGCAACATTTAAGAGGCATTTGGACGGGTATATGAATAGGAAGGGTTTGGAGGGATATGGGCCGGGTGCTGGCAGATGGGACTAGACTGGGTTGGGATATCTGGTTGGCATGGACGGGTTGGACCGAAGGGTCTGTATCATGCCGTACATCTCTATGACTCTATGAACTTGCCTTCTACTCTGCAGATTACACTGCTACATAAGAACCTGTTGTAGATAATGACTTGGCAATCTTTTTCCTCCTTAATGAACTGCTATTTCTGATGGAGTAACAGAAATGTTATTATCTGCAGAGAAGTTGCTATCCCAATTCGCCCTGTGCTCATCTTCCAAGTCATTCTAAGGGGGTTCATACATGCTTCCAGAGAACTGAGAACACTGTTGGAGATGAATGCTTCAAGTGAAGGAGATTTGTGGCAGAGAGAGACAGAAGTGGAAGGAAAGGTTAAATTTTATGATAAAAGGGGGGACCGTGGAATAACATTAGGAAGATGTGGTCTAAGGGGCTAACTAAAACTTCTAAGTATAGCTGTTGAGTACACGTATAAGGGGTTTGTCACAGTGACGTTTGATCACATAGAACTGGAGCCTGAGTCCATAAGATTTTGAATATTCTCTCTTACAATCTCTTGTATATGGTTGGGTTTAATAATGCCTGTTAATGTTCAATTACAAGAGTATAGACCTACTCTTAGTACAGTTTCTTGATTTTCTTGCCCTTTTAATGAAATGTTTATATTCAAAACTCCTTTGTTTGAAAATGTTTTAATTATCTATTGATCAAAACTTCATATGTTAAGGTCCCACAGAACCAGGATTTTTAGTTTTTGTTTTTAAATAGCAGTTGCTGGGATCTTGAAGCTGGGTTTGGAAGCTACGGTATATCTCTCCCTGCTACTCTCTGTCACAGAGTTTTCTCGATGTTTTTCCACCTGGATTAGAGAATTACATGTGAGACAATCTATTTTACCAAATTTGCCTTTGCCAAGGGTATGTTCATGAGATGTTACTATATTGGAACAGTGACTGTTAGGTAGTTAAATAGTCTATTATACTGTTAAATTTTCCAATAAAGTTGAGTTATTCCAATTCCTTCTTTTGTTATATTTTAATTACAGTGTATGAATAAAGTGTTTTTTGTTTCAAGACTGGTAGTTTGACAAATCAAATTGTATCCATAATGCAGTGCCTGTACTTGCCTTTTAAATGAGATAAAGTTAGGGTTTAGTATATCTTCTTATTATGTTTTGAGGGAATTTTGTCTGGTCCAGTACAGTAGACTTGGAGTGATTGGACTGACCCTGGGTTGCAAAAGGAAATGAAAAATAGAACATAGAACAGTACAGCAGAGGAACAGACCCTTCGTCTCTCAATATCTGTGCTGACCATGATGCCATTCTAAGCTAATCTCATCTGCCTGCACATGGTTTGTATCCCTCTATTCTCTGCCTGTTCATGTGCATGTCCACATATCTGTTAAAAATCTCCTCACTTAAACCTATGCACCATTGTATTTGACATTTCCACCCAGAGAAAAGGACTCTGAATATCCACTGAATATCCTCTGAATATTCATAATTTTCGACACTTCTATAAGGTTACCCCTCAGTCTTGAGCAAAAACAAACCAAGTTTATCTAACCTCTACTTATAGCTCATACACTTCAATCCTGGAAAACTTCTTTTACACCCTCTCTAAAGTGTCAGCATAGTTCTTATACTGTGGCGACCAGAACTGCACACACTCGTCCAAATGTGGCCTAATGAAAGCTTTATACAGCTGCAACATTACTTGCCAAATTTTATACTCAGTGCTCTGACCAATGAAGGCAAGCATGCCATATGCATTCTTTTACACCTTATCCACTTGTGTTGCCACTTTTTGGGAGCTATGGACTTGCATGTCAAGTATTAAGAAGGAGTCTTTAAAAACATCATGGTATTTATGTTCCGGTGAGAAGAACTCTGTATGTCAATGCTCATAATGGTCTTGTCATTGATGATATATTTTCTTCTTGCATTTGACCTCTCAGAATACATCATCACCACACAAATGGCATCACCAACCCAACGAAACCCAAACATATAAATAGAAAGGAGGAATGTTCAGTAGTGCTTTGCCTGAGGCCCACTGAAGACGTTCTGGATCAGTGGTGCTGGAAGAGCACAGCAATTCAGGCAGCATCCGACGAGCAGCAAAATCGACGTTTCGGGCAAAAGCCCTTCATCAGGAATAAAGGCAGAGAGCCTGAAACGTGGAGAGATAAGCTAGAGGAAGGTGGGGGTGGGGAGAAAGTAGCATAGAGTACAATAGGTGAGTGGGGGAGGAGATGAAGGTGATAGGTC
>NC_057727.1:28731752-28734902 GCF_004010195.1 Chiloscyllium plagiosum
CTCCGCACTGTCCCCTTGACTTGTCCGACCTGCCTAGCTCCTTTTCCACCTATCCACTCCACCCTCTCCTCCCTGACCTATCACCTTCATCTCCTCCCCACTCACCTATTGTACTCTATGCTACTTTCTCCCCACCCCCACCTTCCTCTAGCTTATCTCTCCACGTTTCAGGCTCTCTGCCTTTATTCCTGATGAAGGGCTTTTGCCCGAAACGTCGATTTTGCTGCTCGTCGGATGCTGCCTGAATTGCTGTGCTCTTCCAGCACCACTGATCCAGAATCTGATTTCCAGCATCTCAGGCATTGTTTTTACCCCACTGAAGACATTACCTAGTAGGGTGACGAAACGTCTGGAAATGAACCTTCTAGCTCAGCGAGCAAACCTACATCCAAAACCTCAACCTGAGCTACAAATCTTCTCAAAACTCACTACAACGCCACCATTTTCATGACATCTGCAACTTTTATCACCTTCATTTTTATCCAAGTCATTTGTACATATTGCAAACAACTGATCTTTGCCAAGAAACTCTGGTCACAGATGTCCAGTCAGAAAAACACCCCTCCACAACTACCGTCTGTCTTCTATGATCAAGCCACATTTGTATCCAACTTACCAATTTAACAGTGGATCCCTTGTGACTTAATCTTCTGGACCACCCTATCTTGTCCAACCTTGTCAAATGCTTTAGTAAAGTCCATGTCGGCAACATTCACTACCCTACCCTCATCAATCATCTTTGTCACTTCTTCAACAAACTCAATCAAAATTTACGAGACGACTTCCTGCACAAAGCCATGCTGTCAATCTCTATTAAATCCATTCTTCTCCAAAGGTGACTAAGTGCTATCCTCAAGAATCTTCTCCAATAATTTCACTGATAATGCTCATTGGCCTATAATTTCCTTGATTATCCCTGTTTCCCTTCTTAAACAAAGGAACAACATTGGTTATTCTCCATTTTTCTGGGATCTTGCCTGTGGCTAAAGAGGACACAAGATGTCTGCCAAGACCCAGCAATTTCCCCCCTAGCCTTCCTCCATATCCTTGCCGTCTGTATTTTGTATCCTGACAGGAAAAGGCTGCTCTTGAACTCTGATCAACAATGGAATCTTTTCACTGAGGACTTAACTACCTTAATGTTTTTCAAGACCAGCTCCTTCTTAATATTGACTTGCCCTAGAATATCAACCTACCCCTTCCTAATTTTACCATCATCCGTGTCCTTCTCCTTGATGAAAACTTAAGCAAAGTACTCATTAAGGACCTCACCCACTTCCTCTGACTCCATGCAGACATTTCCTCCTTTGTCATTGATTGGACTTACCTATTCCCTAGCTACCCTCTTGCTTCTAATACATGTATAAAATGCGTTGGGATTCTCCTTAATCCTACTTGCCAAGGATATTTCATGGACCCCTTTAGCCCTGCTTATTCCTTATTTAAGTTTTTCCCTGCTTCATTTATATTTCTCAAGGACCTTGTCAGATCTCAGTTTCCTAAACCTTCCCTTTTTTATGACGAAACTGTTAATATCTCTTGTTATCCAGAGTTCCTGAATCTTGCCATCTTTATCTTTCAATCTGACAGGAGTATTCTGGTCCTGATGTCTGATCAACAATGGAGTTCTTCTCACTTTTCTAAAGCTCTTTTTGTGACAGAAAGAGATCATGATAAATTCACAGAACTCCATCATTTTATTATAAAGTAAATTCTAAATGTATTTCAGCATTCATGTTGCAGTACGACAAATTATTCTGCAAATTCTGGAAATACTTCAATATTACTTGATTGTATCAGATATTCAAGCATGCTGTGTTTGTTTTGCTGATGTCACCTAAAAACTATCATGTCTGTGGAAGATCATGCATAGTTGTATTGTGTAAATAAACTTTTTTGAGTGTGCAATAACAGTGAAAAGCTTTGGTCAGAAACTGGCACATTCGCTTTGCAATTAACACAAAAAGGAACGTAAATTTGAACAGTTTTTTGTGTAAATGTTCACCATTTTCTTTCTATTAAATTAAAATTGCAGAAATTCATTATGAAGGAATAATAGCCTTAGTGTCCATACATCTATTAGAGTCTGCCTTGAATAAACTTTACATTGTATTTATGCAACCCTCTGAAGTAAAGAATTTTAAAGATTCACATGTCTTTGAGTGAAGAAATTTCTCGTGTCTCAATCCTTGAGAAACAGTGGTCATACCACAGTTTGAGAGCAATTTTCCATAACATTATTCACACTAAGCATGTTCCGTAAACTAATTTCAGGTATAAAATTTGCAAATTGGCACATGCCAGAATAATGATCATGACATTTTTGGTACTGTGTAAAAAAAAATTGTTGTCAAGTTGGATTTACTTGAAGAGATTAATTGTATTTGAAATGGTCTCAGACTTCATTATTATGAAAATCTCAGCAGGTTTGCATTCACAGTATCATTTTTGATAATCTGAGAATTTATTTTTCAACTCTGATCTTTCTGACCACAGTAGGAAAAGAATGAAATTTGTGTAATTTATAACAACCATAATCAACCTTCAGGTATTAATTCTTGTCAACCTTTAAAATCTTCGAGAAATTGTATTTAAAATGTCTGTTCAAAAGGTGATACAATTTTATTTGACTGATTCTTGTCTCTAATTTACTGTCATCAAAAAAGAAAATCTTCAAGTATATGTGTTAACTGATGTAACTTTTAAAACTTAAAATAGTGTATTTGATCACATTTTACTTGAACAAACATGATCCAGTCAAGAAAAGCTAACATTTCATTTCTTGTGCCAGAGATTGTGTTCAGTATTCTGCATTTAGTGTAAGGGGTTAAAGTCTCCAAATCCAAGATTTAGTTTCATACTCATAGACTCATAGGAGCTTCGAAATCAATGTTTAGGGCAAAAGCCCTTCATCAGGAATAAAGGCAGTGAGCCTGGTGCGTGGAGAGATAAGCAAGAGGAGGGTGGGAGTGGGGAGAAAGTAGCATAGAGTACAATGGGTGAGTGGGGGAGGGGATGAAGGTGATAGGTCAGGGAGGAGAGGGTGGAGTGGATAGGTGGAAAAGGAAATAGGCAGGTAGGACAAGTCCAGACAAGTCATGGGGACAGTGCTGAGCTGGAAGTTTGGGACTAGGGTGAGGTGGGGGAAGG
>NC_057727.1:28736073-28761047 GCF_004010195.1 Chiloscyllium plagiosum
CTCCCACTCATTCCCATTCATTCACCAACAGCACTCCCACACATTTCCATTCATTCACCAACAACAGCACTTCCACTTAATCCCATTCATTCACCAACAGCACTCCCACAAAATCCCAGTCATTCACCAACAGCACGCCCACAAAATCCCAGTCATTCACCTACAACAGCACTCCCACTCAATCCCATTCATTCACCAACAGCACTCCCACTCATTCCCATTCGTTGACCAACAGCACTCCCACTCATTCCCATTCGTTCACCAACAGCACTCCCACTCATTCCCATTCGTTGACCAACAGCACTCCCACACATTCCCATTCATTCACCAACAGTGTCCCCACTCTTTCCCATTCATTCACCAACAACAGCACTCCCACTCAATCCCAGTCATTCACCAACAGCACTCCCACACATTCCCATTCATTCACCAACAACAGCACTCCCACTCAATCCATTTCATCCACCATCAACAGCACTCCCACTCAATCCTATTCATTCACCAACAGCGCTCCCACTCAATCCCATTCATTCACAAAGAACAGCGCTCCCACTCATTTCCATTCATTCACCTACAACAGTGCTCTCTTTCATTCGTCAACAACAGTGCTCCCACTGAATCCCATTCATTCATCAACTGCAGTGCTCCCTCTCAATTGCATTCATTCACCAACAGGAGCGCTCCCACTCATTCCCAGTCATTTATCAACTGGAATGCTCCCACTCGCTCTCTATGCAACTTCTCCTGGGATGGAACAGACGTTCTTCTTTGGACTCGGAAAGCTTTTCTTTTCACCACCTCATCCTCTCGGAGGCGGATGGCTATGGGCAAGATCGGGCCACTGAGGACATGATGATACCCCATGTGAGGAGACCGCTTGGCGTCGAACACTTATCTCAAGTCGGGCCTTGGTTAGGCACTGCAATCAATCCAGTATTTTCAGCACCGCTCCGATTTGACTTGATTTATTGTTGCACATTTACCTAAGTATAGTGAAAAGTTTTGTTTTGTGTGGAGTATAGGCAGATCATAGCAAACAAGGACATACCGATCATTGGGTTTTTGGACAATGAAGCATATAAGGTTATGACTGCACAAGAGGTGCACAGAAGCAAGGTCAACATTAGGTTCGAAATTGGGGAGGACCACTCAGCAGCCTAATAACTGCAGGGAAGAAGCTGTTCTTGAACCTGTTGGTACATGTTTTCAAGCATTCCGAATCTGCTTCCCGATAGAAGAAGTTGGAAGAGGTGGTGGGAGAGGGTCTATGATGATATTGGCAGCCTTTCCACACCAATGAAGGGTGTCGATGGAGTCCATGGCTGGGATGTTGGCCTCTGTGACGGTCAAGGCTGTGCACACAACCCTCTGTAGTGTCTTATGGACCTGGGCAGGGCCATTGCTGTACCAAGCCATGGTGCACCCAGATAGAAAGGTGCATCTGTAAAAGTTGGTGAGGGTCCTTCTGGACATGCCGAATTTCCTAAGCCACCTGAGGAAGAGGGGACGCTGTTGTGGTGAGGTCTCACGTGTCCTGGTAGTCTGTTGTGCTTGCACTGAGAGACTGGAGTGGGGAGATGCTGTCGTACATGAGGACATCCCAAATTCTCCCTCAATGAGGGTATGGGGCTGACCGACTAGGTGTTGCAGCACTGCAGGCAGTAAGTCAGACTTGGGACTCAGGAATAAATAAGTGTTGGCCCCATATCAGTAAAGGTGCAGCTTTCTCTTGGTCTACTGTCACCTCCTAAATTTACCACCCTCATCGCCCTGCATATGACATCAAAAGTGAAGCATTGAACCCACACAGTGTGGATCCTGATGAGGGAACTAGTCACATTGGGCTCCCAAAGGGGTTGGGGGCACACTGTCATTCATTATAACCAGGAGTCTGGAGCTTCACAGTCTCTTTGCCCATGAGCCCATGCTCTGACACGATGCTCCTTTGTTGCCGTGGCTACTGAAGGCATTGGTGTCCCCCGGCAGAGGAGCTGCAGTCTACGGCAGGCGGGTGAGGATTCAGGAAATGTGCCCAGAATTCCCTGAACATCCGCAGATAGGCCAGAGCTGTGGCAGAATTTGTCCGGAGGGGGTCTGCAGGGCAGAGTTTACCCTTGGAGCGCTCCCTCCATCTCAGAGTGAGCCTCTCAGTCATCTTCACCCACGCCCCTTCACACAACGCCTTCATTGAGCAGATTGAGCGGTAAGTGATCTATGCACGTGCTGATCAGAAGTGTTAGCTGAGGCATACATATTGGCCCAAACATCAGGGAGAACTGCCTTGTTCCTCTTCAGAATATTGCCAAAAGATCTTTGGTGAAGTTTTGTGGCTATGCACTTGCTGACGGCTTCCTGACAATCAACTGAAGCAGCCTGGATGGGTGTGATCAAGCTCTCGGAGAACCTGGATTTTAGCTTTCAGCAGTTGCTGGGATCTTGAAGCTCTTGAAGACTGGGGATTCACTTCCTGCTGCTGGGGTTGCACGTGAGATAATTTGTTTTCTGAATTTGCCTTTTGCCAAGGGTGTATTATGGGATATTGGAACAGTTAATTAGTAATAGTTAGTGTATCGATTATTCCATTAAGTTTTCCAACAGAGTTAAATTATTCCATTTCCTGCTGTCGCTTGTTGCATTTTAGCTATAGTGAATGAATAAAGTGTGTGTTTGCCTTAAAGCTGGTACTTTGGCCAATCGGATTGCATCTGGAACCCAACACCTTACATTTACCTTTAAAATGAGAAAAAAAAGTCAGGAGCTAGATTGTCTTCTGACTATTTTGAGGTGGTTTGGCCTCCTCCACAACAGATGGAGGGGAGCTGGAAGGGATAGTATTCATCTGATTCAATCTGGGACCAGTGTCCCAGTGAGTCAAGTAGCTCAGATGGAGTTAAATTAGAGGCAGAGAGTTCAGGAGAAGGGAAGTGTAGACTTACAAAACAAGCACATATGGTGGAAACACAGGGCAGCTATTTATCTAGTCAAGCACCATGAACAAACCCCTTGTCTAAGGAAAGATACACTGGCTTTCAGGACTGTCCAGAGAAGGTTCACCAGACTGATATTAGGTGTGCCTTATGAGGAGAGGTTTTGTACATTGGGTTTGTACTCGGTGGAGTTTAGAGGCAGCTTTATTGACACATCCAAGAGTTTTAGGTGACTTGACAGGGACAGGTTGTTTCCCATTGTAGGAGACTCTAGGATGCGGAGGGCTATAAAAGTTGAGTTGTTGAGTATAGTCAAGACTGAGATAGAAAGACTTTTTTTAATTAGGAAGGGAGCCAAGGGACGTGAGGAAAAAGTAGGAAGGTGGAGTTGAGGATTATCAGATCAGCTGTGAATGGTGAAGCGGACTCGATGGGCTGAATGGCCTACTGCTGCTCCTACATCTCCTAGAAACAGGAAATATTGTTTCCTGGTGTTTAAAGGTGCTGGAGAAATGTTAATAAAGCTTCACTGGTCGAGTTGAAAAATGAATGCTCTCCCCTGAGACGTTACAAGCAGAATGAATTAAGAGGCTGAAGGGTTCAAGCAGCTGTGACTGAGACATGACGAAATGCAGAGCAATCCTGGGAAAAGGTTTCAGCACAGGAGCAGTCAGGTTTTGGGATCAGTCACTCTTGTAGCTCATGAAAGCTGGCAGCATCAAAGGGGCTTCAGACAACTTTGCAGATCAAGGGAAACGGTGAGGCATCAGGAGAGGGCTTCAATCAGACTCCAGTTCTGAAATCCTCAACTTGATGGAAGCGATGGTCTATTCATAGTGCTCACTCCCTTCCCAGACCCAATAGGTTATGGGGCAGAAAATACCAAGAGAAGGCAAAAACTTAGACAGAATGAGAAGAATCCTGGGTGTAAAACTTCAACCCGAGCTGGAACTCAGCAAAAACCTAACCTACAACAGAATAAGCAAGCTGAAACTGCAGTCCGTGAGATAAAACCACGATAACACAATACCAGAAACAACAGACGATATCACTAACGACTATGAAGATCAAGGATGCCTCTTGGAAAAGTCTCTTTCATGAGATCGGGATGTTTCAACAAATTATCTACACAATATTGAAACTCATATAGGCTCATTTCCTATTGTAGATGATTAAATGTTCTTTTCGGAAAGGAGGGGAAGGTTCTGTGTGTACTTTACCTTTATGCAAGCTCCCCTTTAAGGACTCTGTGTGATCTGTGTATACAATGTGGAGTTACTTCAGGCAGACTGGACACACATTTTGTTTTCTGTACTGTCTGCTTCATAGCTTATGAAGTGCTTTAATGTGTTAAATAACTAATCCAGGCAGTTAACCAATCTCTGACAAGCCATTGATCATTAGACCATTATCATTGTTAAAGAATCTGACATAATACCTACAGATGTGTGCCGTCAAAATGTGCAGTTGTGAATTGAGCTTGCAGAGTAGTAAAACTGCTGTATTTGTTAAGGATTTTTCAAAACAATATTGCTTTATTGAGTGTTTGGGATCTAACTTTGTAGTCTCGCAAGCACTACACTTGGCTCCGAGGTAGTGTTTCTGTGAGTACTCTTCATTTACAGCAACATAGATGCAGACAATCTCCTTGATTCTCATAAAGCTTCTACTTGCTTCCAGTTCTCTCTAGATGTGACAACGTTATTGTTATTGTACACCCTCAGTGCGTTCATTCTGCTGGTTTACATTACTCTATAAACATCACTATTACAGACAGATATAGATAGCTTAAGTGAGTGGGCAAGGGTCTAACAGAAGGAGTACAATATTGATCAATGAGAGGCCTTCCATTTTGGTAGAAATAGCACCAAAATGAACTATTATTTTAAAAGGTGAAACATTGAGGCATGCTACTGTGCAGAGGGATCTGAGTGACCTTGTGCATGAATCACAATGAGTTGGTTTGCAGGTGCAGCGGGTAATTAAGAAAGCAAATGGAATATTGTCCTTCATTGCTAGAGGGATGGAGTTTAAGAGCAGGGAGGTTATGCTGCAGCTGTATAGGATGCTGGTAAGGCCACACCTGGACTACTGTGTACAGTTTTGATCTCCTTACTTGAGAAAAGGATGTACTGGCACTGGAGGGGATGCAGAAGAGGTTCACTAGATTGATTCTGGAGTTGAGAGGACTGGCTTATGAGGAGAGATTGAGTAGACTGGGATTATACTCAGGTAAAAACAATGACTGCAGATGCTGGAAACC
Source organism: Chiloscyllium plagiosum (assembly GCF_004010195.1). Lineage (NCBI taxonomy): Eukaryota > Metazoa > Chordata > Chondrichthyes > Orectolobiformes > Hemiscylliidae > Chiloscyllium > Chiloscyllium plagiosum. Next base: position 28,741,264 of record NC_057727.1, read on the forward strand.
AACTTGGAGGCCCCCCACAGATCCCACTGTCACCATCCCTGCCCCCCAGAACCCTGAGGGGAACACAACCCCTGCTCATGACTCCAGCTGCATTCCTCCCACCACCACACTCACTCCAGTTACCAGTTCCGCCCCCACTCCCAGCTCCACACCCACACCGGGTCCCAGCTCCCAGCTCCCAGCCCTGCCGAGTTTGCATCATCCCTCCAGACCTTCCCCTCACTGAGGACGAACGATCAGTCCTCAGCAAAGGACTCACCTTGTGGGTGGGAGATCTCCTGAGGTGATGAGGTTCTGTATGGTTTCTGTATGGTCTGGGAGGTGATGGGGGGTGGGGTCATGGTCGAGGGGGCAGTAGGAAGAGTTGACGTTTGGCTTCAGCGGTGTAGAGCTTACTTTCACAATCAGAACCCCCGCCCACCTTCCGAGGACCCCTTTGCCCACCTCCAACACATTGCATCCACCTGGACACCCTGTGCTGGCCTATTACCTGCCCTCGACCTCTTCATTTCCAACTGCCGCCAGGACATTAACCGCCTCAACCTGTCTACCTCCCACCCCCACTCCAACCTCTCACCCTCACAACGCGCAGCCCTCCAATCCCTCTGCTCCAATCCCAACCTCACCATCAAGCCAGCGGATAAAGGGGGCGCAGTGGTAGTCTGGCGCACTGACCTCTACACCGCTGAAGCCAAACGTCAACTCTGGTATCATATCCTTCCCCCCACCACCATTTTAGCTAAGTAGGTATCTTGGCAGCTTTAGCTCTTGGGCTGGTGTTAGACATGAGATTCAAGCATCAGGTTCAGGCAGTGGCCACTGGATGCACTATCATTATGTCCTCCTTTAACCTCTTTGGGACTGGCTGTCATGCCAGCAGTGGTCACTGCTTGAGTCTGGTGTAGCTGGGTTACAATTCAGTTGGTGGGCATCTCACCAAAATGCAACTTCGTCTCCAGTTGGAGTGGAACTTTCAATTTCAGCCAAATAATTTCTCAACAAATGGGAGATCTTCCTTCTGAAAAATCCTCCCCTATAATGTATGTATTGTAATGACATTAATATTTATAATTCATGTGGCTATTGGAACGAAGAAATTTGATTATATTTGAAAACTGATTCACAGAGTGTGAACCATGTTCTTTTTCATGTTGGTGCAAACACAAAATTAAACACATAATAATGAGACAGGTATGTGTAGATTGCTTATCCAAAAAAGAAACAAAATGTGTTTCAATAAGGTCACTTAATGGCAGCTAGTCAGTGGAGATGCATTTTTGACAAGAGATGGAAGGGAAATCTATAAAATTCAAAAACAGTGAAAAGATATCATGAGAGAACATGAAACTTCTCCAGTGTAGTGTTGGAAGGCCTGGTCGAGACCAAGGATCTGAAGAAGACAAGAAAGGAAGCTTGTGAGTAATGTCTCAAAACATGGAGGAGCTCTGATCCAAACTGGACTAATGCTTTGAGTTGAATATGGATATTTTTTAACTCGTATTGAGCTGGTGGACATTTTCATGAACATGACCATGACACACAGTGGCCACATATGATGAAGGGCTTTTGCCCGAGACGTCGATTTCGAAGCTCCTTGGATGCTGCCTGAACTGCTGTGCTCTTGCAGCACCACTAATCCAGAATCTGGTTTCCAGCATCTGCAGTCATTGTTTTTACATCATGGAGACTGCTGCTATCTTGATTCTGGAGAACTGCAATGCTTTTAAAGCATTTCGAGATAGTGAGACCTGCAGATGCTGGAGAATCAGTGGATGAAGAGTGGAGGTGGAAAAAAACACAACAGATCAAGCAGCATTGGAGGAGGACGGGAGTTCAGGTCCTGATGAAAAGTTCTGACCTGAAACGTCGACTCCCCTCTTCCTTTGACGCTGCTTGACCTGCTGTGCTTTTTCCAGCCCCACTCTTTATCCACTCCGCTTTTAAAGCACTGCACCACTCCTTAAAAAAAGGGCATACAGGACCTCTTAAGTGATTTTAAAGTTGTTTATTAGAAGCAACAGTTTAGAAATGATGTCTAAACAGATAGGAATAGCAAATGACAGATGAGAACCTTTACAGAATGGGGGAGGGGGGGGAACAAATAGCAAAGTGTGTGTTTATCTCTGCAGCTTGTATTAGTAGCATTATACTCAGTAGCTGAAGTGCTGTGAAGTTGCTTCTTGGTCTTCCTCCATCTGAAGAAAGCAATTGTGAGGAGGACCGTCTCTCAAACCCCATTAACATAATTCATTTTAGGAGCTGGTTTGTTTACTGGTCGTCACCTTGTTTGAATAGTTCTGACCAGTGACCAAGTGACAGGTAGGTCGTCATGGTGTCCAGTACTTTTGGGTGAGGTCATCTGTTAGCTTAACATAACTCCTGTCAGGATCTTATATAGACAAGCGGGTACATGATGCCATGTTATCCACTTAGGCTTCAACATTGATGTTCCTGTATCAGGAGTGCACAATATCTGAGTCTAATAGTGCCGTTCTGGTTATGGCGGTTCATCTTTTATCTAAATCGAGGAAGAGAAAGTGAAAAACAGTCTTGAATTTTGGCGTTCCTTTAAAAATGGAATTGTCCTCGTATTTACAGTGTAAATGAGATTTCATGTAATAGATATCACAGCAGAAAATTAACTTGTCAAAATTCTAGTATATGGAAACAAAAAGAAGAATTGCAAAAAAACCCATTGAATTAGCGTTTACCAATTCATTTAGTACTAAAGGCACCCTACCATCAGTGTATGTTTCAAGAAAATAAGAAATATTTATTCTTAGAATGGTATACTCACCCTCAGGTGTAGGGAGGCAAGGGGACAATGATCATCTGATATTATAGTGGCTGCCCTGTGAACATTGGTCAAAGGGGTTAAAGCAATTAGTTGGGTACTTGCTCCTAGAAATATAATAGAACAATAAGTGCTCGGCTTGGAGAGGAGTACTCAGGGTAGGAGGTGAAGGATGAAGCCTGCAGGGACGAGAGTGGATCTATGTTGGAAAAGCAGCTCAAGGGCAAAGAGAATTCAAGAGTCAGATTCCATGTTCCAGTTACCATGCCAGGGCTAAGTTAAATCTGTGCTGGAGAATATGTGCATTGTCCAATAATAGTGTAGAGATGGGCAGAGGGGAGTTCTTCTTGGTTAGTTCTCATCAAGCAGACCTGATAGACTGCAGTTCTCATTGGGCAGTTTGCTGAGAGCAGTCTTCATCAAGCAATCCTTAACAGGCCAATGGAAGACAGAGCAAAGGAGGGGAGGAAGACCAAGGGAAGAGTTCAGTTAGTGAGCAGGATATTTCCACTACCACTTTATCAAGACCAAAATTTTAGCATTTGAAAACAAAAGGAAGAATTACAGAAAACAAAGAGGCCATGATGCCCATTGAATTAGTGTCAATGTTCTGTGCGACAGCCTATTTGTTGTCTTATTTCAGTGAATCATCCCCAGCTGTCAGGATTGAATAGTTTAGATATGATGCATAAATTAGCTAGATAAGCAAATTACTGCTTCTTCATAAACTCGGTTAACCATTAGAAAATTACTTGCAAATTCTTTACTGCCTAACTGTGATCATGTACCCCAATGATCAACAGCATCCTCCTCCTGGATGTTCACAATATTAGGCCTGCTAAGTCTATAATATTCTTAAATATACCATTTATTTAGGGAAAGCTAAAGTATAGTCAGTACAGTAGCTATGGTTTCACAGTTGATGTGAAGAAAGCCCTTCCTGATGAAGGGCTTATGCTTGAAACATTGATTCTCCTGCTCCTCCGATGCTGGCTGACCTGCTGTGCTTTTTCAGCACCACACTCTCGACCCTAACTTTCACAGTTGATGTACCTACATCCGGTATTAGCATTGTATCTGGAATCTTGCTACACATCCCTTTCTTGAAAAATGACTGCAAAAGGTAAGGAGAGGATACTTGTGTTCTTTGATGAAGTGTTGTTGGTCTGGATGGTGGATGTAACGAGGGATATCACTTCCCTTGTCACTGCCAAACACCTATCAAGCTGTTCAACCCAGACCAAGATGGTACACTTTGCACCTGGCCCTTCAATGCTCATAACTGCCTGATGTCAAGCACAGTAGAAGCTCAACAGCCCTTCACATTCTAAGCTGTTGCCAATAGGGATACACCAGTTCACTGCATGAGGATGAGTCACACACATAGCTGATTGTTAATAACTTCTGTGAAATATTATACACATATTGAATAAAGTGGAAAGTTTTGATTTGATTTTATAATCATAATTTGTATTGAGTGAGGGGAAGATTTACTACGCTGGAATAAAGAATTCCAATTGGGTGCTCTTAGAACAATTGGGAATGAACTGTGGATGGGAGGGGTTGTTCAAATGAAGCATTTCTGGGTGAGTTGCTTTCTGAGGACTCTGGAATTGAGAAATGTTTAATGGCAGGTGCTGCTCATACCACTTCATTGTCATGCTTTATTCCTCCTCCACCAACTTCATAAAGAAAACTGAATCCTAAATATCATGATATTAGGCAGCATGTCATGAATGAGTACAAATCTGAAAATAGCTCCTCCAAAACTAACCAGATGACAGGGGTGTTGCTTGAATACATTAACATTCTTCTCATTGACATTTCTGGTATTACATCATGGTTTTTTTTAAATACAGTTGACAAGATCAGTGTTGGGTTTGGATGGGTAGGAGGAGTTTGCAGGGTACGTGGTATTGGTGAAGAGCAAGTGGAGCAGATGTAAAGGTGCCGAGAGCAGATCACAAAGGGAGCTCAAATGGTGGTAAAGAAGAAAAGAGATATTAAATATGTCTAAATGTTATGTATGAAAACAAGGAAATGGGTCCATTTTGCTGAGAGCAAAGCTAACAAGCGTTGCTTGGAAGGGGGTTGGGGAGGTTGGTGTTGTAATCAAAATGGAGGACAGAGGTCATGTTCTTAAGCTGTTTAACTTGATGTCAAGTCCTGAAGGCTGTAAAGTGGGGCTGTATGAAAAGAGTTGTGAAGCAGAGACTGAAATGTTCTTTCATCTTCCATTGAGCTATGATGGAACAAGTGTAGCAGGCCCAAGGTGAACATGTTGGTTTGGGAGTAAGGTTGTTTATTAAAATGGCAAACAACTGGAATTTTTTCTGGAGATGCTCTGCAAAATAGTCACATAGTTTTCATTTGGTCTTGTCAACGTAATGAAGACTGCAGTCTGAGGAGTCAATACAGCAGACTAGATTGAGTACAAGTACAATATTGCTTAATTGAGAAGGAGTTTAGAGCCTTGGATGGTGATGAGGGAGGAGTTGAAAAGGCAAGTGCTAAACCTTCAGCACTTGCATCGGAAGGTGCCATGGGGGTGGTAGTGAAGAGGTATTGGAAGTGATGGGGTGATAGACCAGAGTGTCACAAAGAGAATGTTATGGTATGCTGACAGTGGAGAGGAAGGGAGGGGAAAATATACAGGTGGTGGTAACCCACTGGAGATGGCAAAAATAGCAGAGACTCATGGAATGGAAAATGGGGACAAAGTGAACATTATCATTGTCCTGTGAGGGAGGGGAAGAATGAAGGCAAAAGTGCATGAAACAGGTTGGAAACAGCTGAGGGCCCTGTCAGTCATGCATGAGAAATCCTCGGGTGACGAGAAAGGAAGACATTTTCGAGGCATGCCTTCAGAAGTGGCATTGTTGGAATATATGTGATGGAGAAATGATATGGAGTCCTTGCAGGATGCAATGTGGGGAAGTGTAGTTGAAGTAACTGTAGTAGTTGGCGGTCTGGAATGGATATTGGTTGACAGCCTATTCCTACAAATGGAAACAGGAATTGAGGAAGGCAAGGGAAGAATCAATCAGATAGAGATGCGAGAAGGATGGAAATCAGAAGTAAAACTGATGCATTTTCTGAATTTTGAACAAGCACAGGAAGTAGCACCAACGACATCACTGATACATTGAAGAAAGTGTTTTTGCTTGGGAGGCCTTAAGTAAAATTGGAACAAGGAATGTACCACATACCCCAGAAAGAGACAGGTACAACTGTGTGTTTATAGCCACACTTTTGACTTTGGGAAAGCTAAAAGAGTTAAAGCAAAGTTGTTCAAATTAAGAACTCGACAAGCCTGACATATCCATCCCCCATTAGGATACCCACTTCTTCCTTGAATAGACCAAACAGTCCCCATTGACCACCATCCTCTTTTGCTTGGCTGAACTTGTTCTCACCTTCACCTTGTCCATCTCTGAGCATGACCTCTGTCTTCCATTTGATTATAGCCTCTATCTTCATATTTAGTTTATGTCTTGTTGGCTTTGCTCTCAGTGGATCAGACCTATTATCTCCTTTTCACACCTATCATTTACATATATTTTACATCACTCTCCCTTCTTCACCACAATTAACACTCCTTTTTGTCTTTTGCTCAGGGTGTCCACAGCATATTAATCATCTAGATTTTGTTGTGCAGGGAGCAATTTCAAAGTTTGCAGATGACATACAGTTTGGAAGAATTGTAAACTGAGAAGAACCGTGCAGAACTCCAGAAGGATATAGACAGAATCCTTGGTTTTATGCATAGGGGCATAAAGTACAAGAGCAAGTAGGTGATGCTGAACTTGTATCAGAACTTATTAAATCTCACCTGGAGTGTTGTGTACAGTTCTAGGTGCCACATTATAGGAAGAATGTGGACACGTTGGAGAGAGTACAGAAGCAGTTTCCAAAGTTGAGGAACTTCATTTCTGAGGATAAATTAAAGAAATTGCCATTATTCTCCTTGGAAAGAATAAAGCTGAGGAGATCTGATAGAGGTTTTAAAACTATGAGTAGGCTCATAAAAGGAGCAAAAACAAGAGAGCATAGATTTAAAGAGATCGACAAAAGAAGTATGGGTGAAGTGAGGGAAGACTTTTCCATGCAGGGTGTAGTTAGTTATGAAATGCACTGGCTAGTACTGTGATAGAGGTAGGTTCAATTCTGGATTTCAAGATGATATAATTTGGATAAATCTAATGTGCAAAGGTGATGATGCTTAATGATGCTCATTTGAAGAGCTGGTGCAAACATGATGGGCCAGGTGGCTGCCTTATGCGCTGTAATACTTCTATGCTTCTAGATCTGTTCCCCTTCCACTCCGTCAACAGCATAAAGTCACCATTTTTAAGTTCCTTTTAGTTCTGCAGAAGCGTCATTTCAGACTTAAAATATTAACATTGTTTCTCATACAGATGTGGCCAGATCTCCTGAGCATTTGCAGAATTTTCTGGTTTATGTTCTCTCTCTCTCTTTCTGTCTCTGTGTCAGGAATGTGATTATCCAAGTACAGAGAGCCCCTGTAACTTTGATATACTAGTGCATAGAGAACGGAACTATCATGATCTCACCTGATGGAAGAAATCAGTGACAGAAAATTTAAGCTCGATGATGATCTTGCCCGCTGCAGCCCATGCTTTACTGCTTCAGTTTCAGGCTCAGTTTGTGGCTGAATTCTGGCAGTACCTTCCTTGCGGATACGCAGGAATTTAACTTGGAGAAATTGAGGTTAAGAAACACCATGGATATTGTTAGATATCTATGCTAAGTTAGCTGATTTTTCATTAATATTTTTTAACCAATTTTGGTTTGGAGCTATGAACTACGAGCTGAGAGTTGAAGGCGACCTTTGGACTGGAAGCAGCAATGTGCTTAAAAAAAAACGTATTTGTTCATGAGGCCAAACCTGAAAGTTAATTACAGGTTGTTTCTTATCAAAAAGTGTTCTGTGGAGACTTCAACTCTGGTCTGGAGAGGTCTTAAATTCCAACAGTTGTCAGCTGTTGAAGGTTAACTGGGACCTCATACGGAGAGAACCAGTCTTACAAAAAGAGGCCAGAGTTTGACCTGGTTTTTGGACTATGTTTTAAGTCAGAAGTATTGTGCCTATGAAAGTTACAAGACAGAGGTTTGATTGCTCCCCGATTGTCTTATCATTGTTAGCTTATTGAAAACTTGGAGAATCTGTTATGAGAATTAAGTTAATATTCCTCAGTGCCTACTGCAGGATATTTGCATACATCGGTGTCATCAGAAACCAAACAAGATATAATCATATGTGCCAATGATATTACAAATTATGGAGTACTCAAGTGAACTGACCAGTTACATCTTTTGTTTTTCTCTTTTCTTTTGTCACTGTATCTGCTTGTCTGTCTGTCTTTGAGTGAGAGTAGGGCTGGAATGAAGGAAGTCTGAGTTTAAATCGTAGACTTTAAGTAGATTACTTTGTTTAACTTTGCTGAAGTTACTTATTTTTGTAATAAATTAAATCTTTTGTTTATGCTTTAAACCTGGTGACTAGTCTTGATTGTTCAGAATGTCTGGGACTGATTATTCAAAATGTTTGGTTTGGAATTATTGGGTTAATTTTAAAGGTCATTTCTAATTTTACTGTGTTGTTAATGCAGAGGTAGGAAGGCTGATTAGAAATGACTGTCTGTCTCTGTGTTGTAACATAATTGGAGGCTTGAGTCCTTGGAATGCAGACAGTGTAGGCCTGGAGTTGGATTATTAGATTACATTACTTACAGTGTGGAGACAGACCCTTCGGCCCAACAAGTCCACACCGACACTCCGAAGAGCAACACACCCAGACCCATTTCCCATAAATTTACCCCTTCACCTAACACTAAGGGCAATTTAGCATGGCCAATTCATCTAACCTGCACATCTTTGGACAGTGGGAGCACCCGGAGGAAACCCACGCAGACACGGGGACATTGTGCAAATTCCACACAGACAGTTGCCTGAGGAGGGAATTGAACCCGGATGTCTGACGCTGTGAGGCAGCAGTGATAACCACTGTGCCACCGTGCCGCCCACGGTGGTACTTAGAATGGGTAATTGGACACCAAGTTTGTTTACAGAATTAAAATGGCACTGAATATTGTTAAAGGTTTTTTGAAAGTGGCTGAAGTTTCTCTGGTATGTTGCTGGGTATGACCAAAGGTAAACTAACAGAGTTAGCCAGCAGACTGGAAATAAAGTTATGAGAGCAAACTAAGTTGGAAGACATGATAGATTTAATAACAAATCAGTTGGGTTTAGTGGAAATAGAGATGCTAAGTGGTACACGTATCACAATGGAAGCAAAAATTTTAGTTAATTTTGGGATTTAGTTTCTGCATCTTGCCCTACTTTGAATAGCTTGTTATCATGATTATATCATAGTCCTGTGTAGCTATTTATGCTTGTCGCTTTTTAACCCTACCTATCATGCTGTCTGGATACATGAATGTGCATTCTAAACTATTGTAGATTGTCTTGCATTTCCCTCTGTCTGATTCTCCTATTTGTGAACTATTCTCTCATACTACTTTCTTTGCTAGTCTTCAATGCATTCCAATTATGCATCCCAGTGCCCATTACCATGCTAAGTTAGCTTCAACCTGGTTCCACGTATGCCTGACTTTGCTGGGAGGATGTACTTTTTAAGAAAAGTGTTAGGGAAAGGTTTGGCCCTATTCCCACTGAGTAACAATCAGATGTACTCAATAAACCAATATTTCCCTTGTGTCTTGACACACTGGCCTGAAGAAAGAGCTACAGTTTCATACTTCAGCACGTTATAGAAAAATATTAGGTAAAGAAGTTAAAGTTGATGATGCATGTCAAATATATTATTCACAACAAATGGGAATGTTCATTATACTGTATTTGTACAATGAGAATGCCATGTAATGTTCTTTAACACAATCAACTTTGAAGTCACTTTTTTTATTGTGACGACAGCGGTTTTTTCGTTTATAGGGCATCTGATTGACTTGAGAGTATGTGACTGTATTTTAGCACCTGCCGGGAGGCTGTGCCTAATTAATTAGCAGCAGCTGGCTGGATGAATGGCTTAGATAGAACTATTTCAAGGTCATTCATATATTTTGCTGTCTGTAAATGTTTTTCAGATTGAGTTCTTATGTAATATATTTTCTCTTTAAAGCCTCTGATATGGTATTGCTGTTTTTTAAGATTTAAGGGGGGTGTAATATTTGTATTTGCTTGTTTCGACCATGTTGCTGTTTCTAGCTACATAAATAGTCCTTTGGATGCCATTGCTGAGTTTTCATAGTTTGGAATTATATCTGACTTGGCATACTTAGTCATAATTGAAACAACATAGACGCTGTATTTAATCTTGTTCTCAGAGAACATGTTATTTAAGGAGTAGTTTCTTTGTAAAATAAAAAAAAATTAAGATCTGCCATTGAAAATTATTTGGAAATATATACCATTCAATATTTTGGTAAAATGTGAATTGCATTTGTGTTCACAGACATGTTTCTTTGATTTCTCTGTTAAATTTCTCAATATGGCTAATTCAATGGAGAATAGTCAGCATATTTATAAAATGTAAATAAAAATTGTTACTGTTTAGTAGGTAGCCATCTAGTTCTGATTAATCTGCATAACTATTGATGAGTAGTAATTTTGATGTCTTATGATACAAAAAAGTTTGGCATTTAGTGAATAATTCCATCACACGTATTGATCTATTTTGTGTAATGTGATATTACACTGTTTGAAATTAAAATCAAATAGTGAAGGAATGCTTTACAAATATTTGAAGCCAGCAGCTGGTATTGGTGGAAGTAATTGCTAAGTTACAGCTTTTATAGATGTATTTCTCAACACCTTGAAAAGTTTGCTTTTAGAACAAATCTCATCATACTTTTATTGATATAGCCATACAAAGGACTACGGTATTGGATTGTGAGCTATGAAGTGAACACACTTGCATATCGGAGAAGGTTCTGGGACTGCACTTATAAATTAAAGGTGACCCTTTTAAAGCATTATCTGACATGTGCAATCATGATCTCAACTGGTGTTGGACAGTTGCCAACTCGGTAAAAGATAGCAATTACTTTGTTTCTTTTTATTTTCTTTTCGTCCTTTTTTTGTTTCTTCACAAGTCATCGAATCATAATGCCTTTCATTTTCTCTATCTCATGTACTTTAATCCCTAACCCAATCTATCTGTACTTCTCTGACTCCTTCCTTGTTAGGCTTGATGACTCCTTGGCTAAGCTGAGAGCTGCCTTGTAAGTCAACAAAACTTGTATTCGTGAAGGATCTTAAATGTAATATTACCTTTATTTATTTATTTCAGTAATATTACTGTGTTTTTCATGACCAATTTGGAACAAAATATTACACTGAGCCTCAGGATGATAGGTAAGGTGACCAATGGCATTTTTAAAAATTCATGCATTAGATTAGATTAGATTACTTACAGTGTGGAAACAGGCCCTTCGGCCCAACAAGTCCACACGGACCTGCCGAAGCATAACCCACCCAGACCCATTCTCCTACATTTACCCCTTCACCTAACACTACGGGCAATTTATCATGGCCAATTCACCTAACCTGCACATTTTTGGATTGTGGGAAGAAACCGGAGCACCTGGAGGAAACCCACGCAGACACGGAGAGAACTTGCAAACTCCACACAGAGAGTCGCCTGAGGCGGGAATTGAACCCGGGTCTCTGGCGCTGTGAGGCAGCAGTGCTAACCACTGTGCCACCGTGCCGCCCATCATGGGATGTGTGTGATGCTGGCTTGCCCAGCATGTATTCCTGTATTCATTATCATATATTCCTAATTGCCCTTGAAAAGATGGTAATGAACTGTTTTCTTGAACCTCTGTACTTCATTTAGGTGCAGGTATAGATCATAGGGCTCATAGGTTTGGAAGGTATAGTGGAAGAACCGAGATTAGTTGCTGCAGTGCATCTTGTAGAGCACCACTCTTTTGCCACTCTTTATCATTGGTGGAGGTAGTGAATGTTGAAAATGAAGGTTGGGTGCTGAAGAAGGCATTTGGCATGCTTGCCTTCATTGTTCAGAACATTGAGTATAGGAGCTGGGATGTCATGTTGCAAATGTACAGGACATTGTTGAGGCCACGTTTAGAATACTGTGAGCAATTCTGGTCGCCCTTCTACAGGAAGTATGTTGTTAAACCTGAGGGGTTGCAGAAAAGATGCACAAAGATGTTGCCAGGACTGGAGTGTTTGAGTTATAGTGAGTGGCTGAAAGGGCTGATGCTTTTTGCTCTGGATCTTTGGAGGCTGAAGGGTGACCTTATAGAGGTTAAGGCTGACAGGGTGGCTCAGTGGACAGCATGGCTGCCTCACAGCACCAGGAACTCAGGTTTGATTCCAGCCTCGGGCGACTGTGTAGAGTTTGCATGTTCTTCCTGTGTCTGCATGGTTTTCCTCCGGGTGCTCCAGTTTCCTCCCATTGTCCAGGTTAGGTGGATTGGCCATGCTCAATTGCCCATCGTGTCCAGGGATATGCAGGCTAGGTGGGTTAGCTATGTGAAATGCAGATATAGGGTAATGGGGAGGAAGGGGGATTGGTGGTGAATTGGTGGGATAAAGTTTTGGAGGGGTGGTGTGGACTTGATGGGCCAAGTGGCCTGCCTTCACACTGTGGGGATCTGTAATAAAAATCATGAGAGGCATAGATAGGGTGAATAGCCAAGATATTTTCCTAAGGGTGGGGTCTCCAAACCTAGAGGGCATAGGTTTAAGGTGTGAAGGGAAGGATTTAGTAAGGATCTGAGGGATAACCTTTTCATGGCGGTGCCTATATGGAATGAGCTGCTAGAGAAAGTGGTGAAGATGGGTGCAGTTACAACATTTAAAAGACGTCTGAATGGGTATATGATGGATGTGGGTCAAATGCTGGCAAATGGGACCAGATCAGATTGGGTTATCTGGTCGAGTTGGACCAAAAGGTCTGTTTCTGTGCTGTGTGATTCTATGATGCTATGATAAGGTGCCAATCAAGCAGGCTGTCATAATGTTGAGCTTCTTGAGGACTGCTGGATAACCAGGAAAATTCAGGTTATTACTCTGACTTGCGCTTGACAGGCACTTGGGGACTGATTTGCCAAGAATTTCCAGCCTCTGACCGACTGACCTCTGACTAATGACATTGGTGCCATGGTGGGGTGACTTAGAAAACATTTTACTGTATTTTTCACGTAAAAGTATACATGACAATACATTTCCATTTTATTCTATTCTACTCTTGTTGCCACTGTATTTATATAGCAGGTCCAGTTCAGTTTTCAATTAATGGTAATTGGCAGCTTCTTGATAAATATTCAGTGATGTTAATACCATTGAGTGTCAACAGGATAGTTCAATTCTTTGTTTTAAATGATCATTGCCTGGCATTTATCTGGTGTGAATATTCCTCACCATTCATCAGCCCAAGCCTGGATGTTGTTTAGATTTTGCTGCACATGAACACTGGCTGTTTCAGTATCTGAGGAATCATGAATGCTTCTGAATATTGTGCAATCATCAGCAAACACCCCTATCGCTGACCTTATGACAGAAGGAAGGTCATTGATGAAACAGCTGAAGATAATTTGGCCTGAAGAACTCCTGAAGTGATGTCATGTGGCTGAGATGATTGACCTCCAACACTCATAACCTTGATGATAGGTATAACTCCAACTAATGATAAATTTTTCCCCATTTTCATTGACTCCAATTTGACCCCTGCTGTAACATTTGGTCAAATGTGGCCTTCATTTCAAGTGCAATTATTCTTACATCACCTCTAGAATTCATGATTGAACTAAAACTGTGAGGATGTTAGGAGCTGACTGTCTTAGGTAGAATCCAAACTGGGTATCACTTGAGCAGGTTATTACTGAGCAAGTGCTGCACGGTAGCATCATCGGCAACCCCTCTACCACTTTGGTTGAAAGTGGACTGATAAGGTATTAGTTGGTTGGGTTGGATTTGTAATTTATTTCCTTGGCAAAGCAGTAGATTTTATGAGTATAAAGAAAGGTAAAGAGATGTGATTAAGGAATTTCAGTGCTTCAGACCGAGGCAAATTAAGGCACCCAAAGTTTAAGCAATTAAAATTGGTGATTCTCCAGAGATTGGAGTTGATGAACTTGGAGTATTGTTGGAAGAGATTAGGGATCAAAAGGAGTGAGGTCACAGGGAATTGAAAACAAGGACTAGCCACCAACTCAGACTCTGTCAGCAATCAACAATTTTTTTGATCATTCCCTGTAGAACATCCAATGTCGAATAAGGCGTTCACCATTCAGTCGGACCTGTGCATAATTATTTATTGCCCCAGACAGATCTTCAGCCTCACTACCACCAATTAATTTTTGAAAATGAATATGAGTACTTGTGTTTGAATTATAAAGAAGGGTCACTGGATCCAAAATGTGAACTCTGCTTTCTCTCCACAGATGCTTCCAGGCCTGCTGCGTATCTCCAGTAATTTCTGTTTTTGTTACAGAGTAGCTTAGTTCTCTTTCAATCCTATCCTCATTCAACTATTTAAAATTGTCACGGGTTGTTGTGATCCATGATCTGTCTGATTTCAGCTCCCATTGTTTTATATTACCATGTTCCTTCAATATTTATGTGTTGCTACATCGTGAGCGTTCTACCTGCATCATCGCAAAATCACCTAGAAGCTTTCTAACTTGCTGAAAATACAGAACTCCTAGATAACCCTCAGCAAGCATGTGGAGGGATATGGGAAATTGTGACTGCAGGATCAGAATTTTATCATTGTGCAGTGGAGGAAGAGAGCGCACTTCTTGGTGAATCAGTGCAGAGAGCATGAAAGAGTCAGAAATTTTCAGGCATAGCATATAAGGGACAACTATGAGAAGGGGGACAGTTAGTGCATGACTGAGAGGTTGTACTTAAATGCACGTAGCATACAAAACAAAATTAATGACCTTGCAGCACAAATTGAATTTGGCAGGCATGATGTTTTGGGGATCACAGAGACGTGGCTGTGAGGGGATCAAGGGTGGCAACTAATATCCAAGGATATGCGTCCAATTGAAAGGTCAGGCAGATGGGCAGAGGGAATGAGGTCACCTTCTTGGTAAGAAATTAAATTAAATCTAAAGCAAGAACTGATATCAAGTCAGAAGTTATAGAATGTGTGTGTGTAGAGTTGAGGAACGGTAAAGAAAAAAAGACTGTTGGAGTCATGAACATGCCTTCTACCAGTGGTTTGAATGTAGGAAAGAAAATAAATCAGGAGAAAGAAAACATATGTAAGAAAGGCACTGTTACAATAATTATGGGGCATTTCAGTATCTGGTGGACTGGGAAAATCAGATTGATAGTGGCTTTCGAGAAAAGGAATTTGTGGAATGTCTAGAGCAGCCTGCTGTTCAAACCCACTAGGAAACAGGCAATTCTGGATTTGATAATGTACCATAAGGCAGACATGACTAAGGACCTTAAGGTGCAGGAACCCCAAAGGGACAGTGACCATTAACCTGCAATTTGTGAAGGAGAAGCTGGAATCTGATATAATGGTAATAAAATTGAGTAAAGATAACTACAAAGACAGGAGAGGCCAGAGTTGATTGGAAGCGGAGGCGAGCATGTAAGAGCAGGTGGAGCAGCTTTCTTGGGGGTAATTTGGGAGCAGAGCTGAAATCCATCCCAAGGAAAATGAAGCATATTAAGGGGAGATCAAAGCAACCATGGCTGACAAGGGAAGTTAGGGACAGCATTAATGCAAAATAAAAGTATGCAATGTGATGAAGGTTAGTGGGAAGCCAGGGGATTGGGAAGCCTTTAAAAAACAGCAGAGGAAACCTAAAAAAAAAAGCAATAAGGGAGGAGAAAATTAAATATGAGAGTAAGTTAGGTAGTAATATAAAAAAAATTGCAAGAGCTTTTTGGATATCTAAAAGGTGAGGGAGAGAGAGACAAGAGAGGACATTGGACTGTTGGAAAATGAGGCTAGAGTAGTCGTGGGGAACAAAGAAATAGTGGAGGAACTGAATAAGTCTGAATCAGGTTTCACAGTGGAAAATGCCAGCAGCATATTGGAACTGCAAGAGAGTCGGGGGCAGCAATGAATGTAGTGACCATCACTACACCCAGATTCACTATACTCCAGAGTTCTGAAGGGGACAGCAGAGGAAATTGTGGAGGCATTGCTTGTGATGTTTCAGGAATAAATGAAGTCAGGGAGGAGTGGAAAATGGCAAATATGCACCCCTGTTTAAGAAGGGGGTCAGGCAGAAAACAAGAAACTATGAGTCAATTAGCCTGACCTCAGTCACTGATAAGATTTGCAAGCCCATGATTAAGGCCGAGGTTGCAGAATACTTAGAATTTCATGGTAAATTAGGGCTGAGTTAGCATGGCTTTGTCAAGGGGAGGTCATGCCTGACAAATCTGTTAGGAGATAATGAGCAAGTTAGAAAGAGGAGAGCCTGTGTATATAATATATTTGAATTTTCAGTAGACCTGTGACAAAGTGACGCACATGAGGCTGCTAAATAATCTGAGACCATATGGTGTTAGCGGTAAGGTACTGGCACGAATAGAGGATTGGCTGACTGGCAGAAGACAGAGAGTAGGGATAAAGGGTTCTTTTCTCAGGATGGCACCAGTGAATAGTGAGGTTCTGCAGAGGTCTGTGTGTGACCAAAACTATTCAGGATATATAATAATGATCTGTGAAGGAACTGTTGCTAAGTTTGCAAATAACACAAGGACAGGTGGATGGGCAGGTAGTGTTGAGGAAGTGGGGAGGCTGCAGCAAGATTTGGACAGGCTAGGAGAGTGGGCAAAGAAATAGAGAAATGGAGATGGAATATAGTGTGGGAGAGTGTGAGGTTATGCAGTTTGGTTGGTTGGAATAGAGGCATAGACTATTTTCTAATAGGGAAAGGTTTTGGAAATCTGAAGCACAAAGGGATTTAGGAGTCCTATTTCAGGATTCTCTTAAAGTTAACATGCTGGTTCTCTTGGTATTTAGGAGGAACTGAATAAGGTTTCACAGTGGAAAACACCAGCAAGTCATGAGTTCATGGAATGCCCTTCCAGTAGCAGTGGTGGACTCTCCCTCTTTATGGACATTTAAACGGGCATTGGATAGGCATATGGTTGATAGTGGGCTAGTGTAGGTTAGGTGGGCTTGGATCGGCGCAACATCGAGGGCCAAAGGGCCTGTACTGCGCTGTATTTTTCTATGTTTCTATGTTCTATGTTCTATATTGGAATTGCAAGAGAGTCGGGGGTAGTGATGAATGTAGTGACAAATGCAATGTTGGCATTTATTTCAAGAGAGATTGAATACAAAAGCAGAAATGTAATGCTGAGGCTGTAAAAGGCTCCTGTCAAACTTCATATGGAATATTGTGAGCAGTTTTAGGCCCCATAGCGAAGGAAGTGCAGGGGTCTAGAGGAGATTTGGAAGAATAATGCTGGGATAAAGGACTTGTCATTATGAGGAGCAGCTGAGGATTCTGGGTCTGTACTCTAATGAATTCAGAAGGCTTGGGGGGGGGCGGGATCTGGTTGAAATTTGCGGAATACTGAGAGGCTTGGATAGAGTGGATGTGGAGAAGATGTTTCCACAAGTAGGAGAGACTAGGGCCTAGGTGTACAGCTTCAGAGTGAAGGAACTACTGTTTAGAACTGAGATAAGGAGAAATTTCTTCAGCCAGAGAATGGTGTAAATAAGGAATTCATTGCCATAGAAGGATGTGGAGGCAAGTCATTGAGTGAATTTAAGACAGAAATTCTTATGTTCTTGATTATTAAGGGGATCAAAGATTATGGGGAGAAGGCAGAAAATTGAGTTGAGAAACAAATTAGTTATGATCGAATGGCAGAGCAGATGCAATGGGCTGAATGGCCTAATTCTGCTCCTCTGTCTTATGGTTTTATATTTACTGTATATCTGATTTAGGTTATCATCACCAGATTGCTAGACTAAGTTAAGCTGTCTGGTTCATCCTTCATCTGTGAAAATGGCACATCACTCCTAGATCATTCTGGGGAGCAAAGATAATGAACCATTACTTTAAACCCTTTCATTTGTTCTTTTCCCTTCAACATCTCGGCTAGTTCATTTAGGACTCTTTGTGGGCTCTGTCACAATGATTGAGATCATCTGTTGAACTGTCTCCACTGCTTCTTCCCTTCCACACTGATCCATGACTCACCCATACTTGTTATACTATGGCCTGAATCTCATGTCATTCACTAGTTTCTTTCACATCCTCTCTCTTTGCTCTTCATGAGATCTTATCTCCTCCTCCATTGGTCCAATTCATGTAAGCTACTGACCAAACTTTCCTCTTGATCTTCACACTGGCTGACACTGTTGCAGGCTCTATTTCGGATGTACTGTCTTCTTCCTGTCCAAAAGTGCCATTATCACCCATATCACATCAAAAAAGGCCACTCTCAGTTTTTCTGTCCTTGCAGATTAATATTCCATCACCACATCAGTTAAGTTCTGAGCATGTTATCACCTTCCAAATTTGAGCCCATTTTTTCTCCCTGTTTGAAATTCTCCAATTTGGTTTCTTTTCCTGTCTTGACAGGAAATCAAAGTTATGATTGAGATCCTCCGTGATTGCAACAATGGAGGACTGATCACCCTGACCCTTCTCAACCTAATCGGACTTTTACATGGCTGGGCATTCTCCAGCTCAGTGGTACAGGCCTAATTTTATTTCACTCTTCCCTGTATTTTTTTCCTTCCAACCCTGCACCATTATCTCTGGGGGTATTCCAAGTATAAAATATTAGCCCTTTCTTTTCATTCACTTGAAGATATTACCTGCCCTTAGATGGGCAACAGTTTTCTCCAGTGAAACAATGACAGGGTCCAAAACATCATCATTGACGCCCCCATCCCCCAATGCACACTAGCTTTGCCCCGATTCCTTTCCCACAAAAGCTAACATCTTAAGTTGAACTAAAACTGTGGTTGTGTCTCTACATCTGATTTAGGAGTTTTGGATTTAAGTCCCACTTGCCCTAGATGTATGTAATAACATCTATAAACAGGTTGATTGGAGAATATCTAAAAACTGTGGTATTCTATTTAACCTCAGGCTTTCAATTCCATTTCCATTCACCAAAGAGGCTGCATATTTTTTTTCTGACTCATTTTCAAGTTTGTTGATTTTTTTCATTTAGCTTGGCAATGACTCTAGACTGTTAAGTCACCTCAGTTTCAAAGCCTGTATAGTACCTTGTATGAGTTGGACCAATTGACATGGGCATTCTTTTCAGTTTGGAATTCTTCCTCCATAGCTGTTGACTGCTGTATAGACTCTTTAAATTTACTCATCAGCTCTTCATCCTGTTCCTTTAAAATTTCTCTTTCTGCTATTTCATAATGTATCTAATTTTTCTTGTCTCAATTGTATTAGAGTTCAAAACTTTCATTTCAAGATGAAGTTCCAATGGTCTGTCAGTCTGTGCTTTTAATTCTGCATTCAACCAACTCTTCTGATTCATTAGTAATTTCTTCTCCTGTTCAAGGTATTTTTAATGATACTTCACTATCTCCCTGGGTCCCACCCCTCCCCACCTTACTAGTTTAAATCCTCCTGAGCAGCTCGAGCAAATCTCCCTGCCAGTATATTAGTCCCCTTCCAATTTAGGTGCAACCCGTACTTCTTGTACAGGTCACTTCTACCCCAAAAGAGATTCCAATGATCCAAAAATGTGAATCCTTCCCCCATACACCAGCTCCTCAGCCATGCATTCATCTGCTCTATCCCCCTATTCCTACCCTTTCTAGTTCGTAGCACCGGGAGTAATCCAGATATTACTACTCTCGTGGACCTCCTTTTTAAATTTCTGCCTAACACTCTGTAATCTCCCTTCAGAATCTCAACCCTTTCCCTTCCTATGCCGTTGGTTCCAATGTGGACAATGACCTCCTGCTGGCCCCTCTCCCCCGTGAAAACATTCTGCACCCTCTCTGAGACAT
>NC_057727.1:28762441-28779157 GCF_004010195.1 Chiloscyllium plagiosum
TTCGACGAGGTTTGGGGGCAGGCGGGGAGGGTGGGGGGGCTAGTGTTGGATGGGGTTTGGGGGCGGGCAGGGGCTCACACGTGCTGTACTGCTGCTGCTAGTCTCTTGAAAGGGGAGCAGACTTAATAGAAAATTCTGAGTCCCAGAGGAAAGGCACTGAATCAATTAAACAAATAATCAGATAATCGAGGTTCCCCTGTAAACAACAATAAATTTTACTATGCAACTTGAGGACGTTAATACCATATACTATACAACTTATATTTTCGCATATAGATTTGACCTTAAATAAATATGGATAACAGAAAACATATGATCAAGCATAATTCCAATTCAAACTCAGACATTAGTGACTTTATGGGTCCTCAAATCTCTTTAAAACTTTACAAGGTTTTCAAATTTCATCTCTTTTAAGGATTAACTTTGGAGCTCTCTCACAATCTACTGTTTTGGACTGCTTCTAACTGCTCATGTTCTGGTTATTCACCCTCAATTCCCAAGTCTAGCATCCCATGGATTCTTGAAACTGCACTTCAACATCTCGTCTCAGGCACACCTCCGTATTTTTTGTAGGCAGCTAGCTTTGCCAACCAAGTACTGCACCTAGATTTTTAAAAAAATTGAGCTGAATCTTCCTCAGTTTTTTAAAGCAATTATTGCTGTGGGCTTTCAAACCCCACTTTTGCTGCATTGTGTTATATGATTTTTTCCGATCCTTGGTTCTTAGCAGCATACGGCCTCACACTTCTTTCTTAGTTCTGACTGCACAGAGCTATCCATAATCTCAACTTCTAAGTGCGTCCCAACTACTCAGAGCAAATGTGGTTCAATTGCCTTCTCGATAGTCCAGCTGAACGGTTCTTTTTCATATCTGTTTCTGACTTTCTCTGCCTTTGAACCCTGACTGTGACCCGGGAACAGCTTTGAGTCACTAATTGTCAACTTTTGCAGTAAGTCCTGCCCATATTGCCAGGCAGAATCAAATTTATCAATCCCTTGGAACTGCCTGTTCCTTGCAAGTTGCAATTTCCACAGATTGCGAGCTTACATAGAACAAAATGGTTTCATCACAACATCATTGATAATTTCTGCCTCTCCATCCCTTTCCAAGCCCATCTGCTCCTGACACTCTCATTCATGTAGTTTATATTCATTATCAGAACTCTTGAGACTCAATTAGTGTCACATCTCTGATGGTTATCTAAATTTTCAAAACATATTGCTAGTTTTCATCTCTATTAGTAAAGATCAATTGAGTTGCTTTCAATTAGAGACTAATATTTTTCTGGTGGTAGCTCATTTTAGTCCCAGAGGGAGAAAATTTTAAAAGTGGGGAGTCTGATAGAGTAATAGAAATAAGAGTAGCATCAGATCTGCAGGTATAAAGGTGTATTTGTTTTTGACAGTGACAGAACAGTAACCATTATGGACAGTGCTCTGGGTTTTTGAAAATTGTTTTAAAGCACTAACTTTATTAAACAGTTAGATAGCATTGTAAAGACCTGCATAGTTGAAGTAACATAATTTTGGTAGGACTAACATAATAATTGATTTGATTGTTTAATTTCGGTCCATGAGCTTTTTAACAGAAAACATGCAATTCGCAGAGGGTATCAGAAGAAGTGAAATGGTAACCGGAAAGGGCAAGTGATGCAGAGGAGATCATTGAGTTAGGTGATGAAAATGCTTGGGAAGGAGAAGAGGGAAGGGGATTGGATTGGGGAAAATAAGGAACAGGAGAGAGAAAGAAACCAGCAAAGGTAAGAAAGTTTCAGCAAAAAAGGGGTAGATGAGATTTTTGTTTGAATAATCAGTCTTTCTTTAGCACCTGTTTTCTGGCAGAAGTAAAGTAATGTGATCTAATTTTGTATTTTCCACTTTTGAAATGTAATGGGTTAATCAGTATTTCCACTGGTAATGGAAACTCTGGAAAGCTCAGGGATATTTCTATAAAAATGCAAAGTCAAAGAGCCATGCCAGTATCCTATAAATCAAAACCCCACATTAAACCCATGAATTTTCCACATTATTACCTTTTGAACCACATAATTAATTCTGTAATCTGATTGACTCTATGCCAGTTTTTGTTCAGTGTTTTAATTTGGACTGTAACTCCTCAAACTCTCTCAGCAGAACATTCCTGCTTTTACCAATGTTACTGATTCCCATATGGATCACAACTAAATTGTTCCCCTTCCAGTCCAGTTCTTGTGCACACATGAGATGTCCTTAGCCTTGGCACCTGGCAGGCAACATAACTTTTGGTGTTCCCAGTCTTAACTGCAGAGAAGAGGTGATGATATCCCTGATTACACAATGTCCTGTTGCTACCATATTCCTTTTTACTCCCCACTACTGGAATGGTATCCTTCACCATAGCACCACAGTCAGTCCGCTCATGTATGCTATAATCCTTATGCATCAAAAGAAGTAGCAAGCACATTGTATTTGTGGAGGTTGAGGAACCTGCATTGCATGCTGATCCCTCATAACTGCCAGACTCACAGTCCCACCATGACCATTGACAAACTCTGAAAATTTTGCCGAACCTAACCAATGACCACCCCCCGCAAAATCTGCTGATGCATCACAATGCCTCCAAGCTGTACTCTAGCTGAGCAATGCTGGGCTAAAGTTTTTAAATTTAAATATTAAAACTGAGTGATATGTTTTGGTAAGCAGTAATATCACCCTGTTTATGGAACAATGTCTAATTGTTATTCTTGTGAAGCATTCTACGATCAAATGCTTCACAGGAATATATTGCGACCAAGTTAATGCTGCAAGGTGTTACAGAGATGTAAATCAGTGAGCTCTGATGTCATCAGAAACTGAGAATGGTTTGAATAGTTTATGAATGTCAAGGGAATCTGGAGATTATTTTACAATGATAAAATTCCACTCCAGCTCTGAATGTTTTATATATATTTATATAACATAATAGCTACAACAAGAACAGAAAATGCAGATACTTGAAATACTCAACAAGCCCAGTAATATCAGTGGAGAAAGAAATAATATTTCTGGTTGTATCGACAAAAATGTCCTTGATCTAAAATGTTAACTCTGTTTCTCTTCACAATACTTGCCAGACCTAATTTCTGTTTTTATTATATTGACTGCAGTTTGAATCATGGCTTAATGAACATTGCCATGTTGATTTCTCTTAATTATGAGGAAGAGTAAGATAATCTATTTTGAAAATGTCAGGAAACTGGGAGCTGACATATGCATTATAATTTCTTAACAAAATTTCATGAGTTGTAAAAATTCAGAATGGAAAACTAGAGTGTTTATTGAAACAACCCTTTAGAATACAATATTTATCTGTTCAAAAGTAGTATTTTGATGCAAATTTATTGAACTGGGCTTTCTTTATAACAATTTGTGAAAAAAGTATGTAACCGTAGAAGAGTACTCGTGTCTCATTTAAATTTAATTTAAAATTGCTTTTGTTGTTCCGAAGTTTATTTTATGTATCTGCATGTTAAAATGACAAAGTCGAAAACTCAATTCAGCTGTTTGTTCAGATTAGTTCACTTGCATTCGTGCAGAGGTGTAGCTTAATTTGGAAGCACAAATCAATGTTATATGTCAGTTGTAATTTGATGTAAGTGATTACTTCATGGATGTTTAATATTTCTCATTCACTAAATTTTATTTATTTTGTTTTACTTTTGATATTGAATTATTTCATCAAATAATCTTTCACCATTTTGAGTGGGGAATACGTTAATTGTTTTGTGTTTCGATTCATTCGAATCATTAGTTTTATTGTTTTGTACAACATTGAAAGTCATGCAGAGAATGTTAAAGAACAAAGAAAATTTACAGCCCAGGAACATGCCCTTCGGCCCTCCAAGCCTGAGCCGATCCAAATGTATTGTCTAAACCTGTCGGTCAATTCCGAAGCATCTGTATCCCTCTGCTCCCCATCTACTCATGCATCTGTCCAGATGCATCTTAAATGAATCTACCATCCCTGTCTCTACCACCTCTACTGGCAATGCGTTCCAGACGCCCACCACCCTCTGTGTGAAGTACTTGCTGCATGTATCCCCCTTAAACTTTCCACCTCTCACCCTGAAAGCGTGACCTCGCATTATGGAATCCTTCACCCTGGGAAAAAGCTTGTCTCTATCCACCCTGTCTATACCCTTCATGATTTTGTAAACCTCAATCGGGTACCCCCTCAATCTCCTTTTTTCTAGTGAAAATAAACCTGACCAACTCAACCTCTCTTAATAGCTAGCACCTTCCACACCAGGCAACATCCTCGTAAAACTTCTCTGCACCCTCTCCAAAGCGTCCACATCCTTTTGGTAATGTGGCGACAGTATTCCAAATGAGGCCGAACCAACATCCTCTACAATTTTAACATGACTTGCCAGCTCTTATACTCCACACCCGTCCAATAAAAGCAAGCATACTACATGCCTTCTTGACCTGTCTATCCACCTGTGCAGCAACCTTCAGGGTACAATGGACCTGAACTCCCAGATCTCTCTGCCCATCAACTTTTCCCAAGGCTCTTCCTTTCATTGTATAATTCGCTCGAGAATTAGTCTTGCCTAAATGCATCACCTCACTTTTGTCTGGATTGAAATCCATCTGCCACTTTTCCGCCCAACTCTCCAGTCTATCTATATCCTCCTGTATTCTTTGACAGTCCCTTATGCTTTCTGCTACTCCACCAATCTTGGTGTCATCTGCAAACGTGCTGATCATACCAACAGTGCCCTCTTTCAGATCATTTATGTATATTACAAATTTGTGCCAACAAACATGTTGGTACATGTTTGCAATTTTGATGCTTAATCTGATACTTGCATTTTCTAGAATCTTTAATAATCAATTGTCCATTCACTTTCATTGAGAAAACAGGTAGTGCAAGTATGCAGAACAGCAAATTGACTGAAATCCTTGGTTAAAATCAGGATTCAACTGTGGGTAGCACAGTGGCTCAGTGGTTAGCACTGCTGCCTCACAGCACCAGGGACCCAGGTTTAACCCAGCCTTGGGTGACTGCAAGCTCCACACAGACACATTCTGTCCTTGGGTTTCTGCCATATGCTCCGGTTTCTACTCACAGTCCAAAGATGTTTAAGTTAGGTGGATTGGCCATGGCAGATTGCCCCGTAGTGTCCATGATTAGCAATGGTAAATTTGGGGATGGTGTGGCGGTCTGGGTGGGATGCTGTTTGCGTTGGTGTGGACCCAATGGGCCAAATGACTTCTTTTGAGGAGGCTTTTAGAAATGGGAGAGGAAAAGTAAAATATCAAGGCAAAGAAGTTTAGAGAAGAACTATCACCTTACGCTGTCCCTTTCATTGCTGAAGTCAACTGAATATTTTTTAAGTATAACATAGGAAAATGGCAGCAAATCTTTGTTTCTCAAGGCTCTGCGCTGAATAAATAGCCAATAAATAAATGTTCAGATAGTTTGCTTTTTTAATAATGCTGGTTGACAAATAGGTATTGGTCAGAATTCTGGGGGAACTCCCGTGTGGCTCCATTTCAAAAGATTTAGCAGTCTTTTACATTGACTTAAATGGAATATGAGACCTTAGATATTAAACTAATCCGCCCCCACACCCATTTATCAAATTAGATTAATAATTTGGCCAAGATTATGTGCTTCAGTCATTGACTCAAAACTTATGGCCATGCCATACCAGAGGGCTAGAAAATTGAAAATTATGCTCACAGGTGAGAGTCTTGAAGAGAATGCACATGGAATGGTGATACAAAGTAAGGCAAGACCATGGAGAGAACTTTGGGCTTTCTACTCGAGAACAGGAATCCAGGGAACACTGTAAGGACGAATGAAAATTCAGATTGGAAAGGGTGCAAGTAATGTTTTGGATGAATCATACTGTCTCTTATTTTCTTCCACCTCATGCTCTATTTTTCCTCACCCTACTCATACTGCCTGACCAACTGTGGATTCTTTCGTAGCTTCAAATTTCCTCTTTTCTAACAAAGTCTCAATTGTTATTTCTGTCCTTTGCCACAAAACAACATTTGTTATCTTGCTGGAAGTGCACTCCATCCCTGGTCTGCTTAATTAGAGTGATGTTGAGG
The DNA here is from genome assembly GCF_004010195.1 of Chiloscyllium plagiosum. Lineage (NCBI taxonomy): Eukaryota > Metazoa > Chordata > Chondrichthyes > Orectolobiformes > Hemiscylliidae > Chiloscyllium > Chiloscyllium plagiosum. The sequence continues at coordinate 28,768,526 of NC_057727.1, forward strand.
GTGTTCAGCCCTGCTCCAGTTACTTAGCTTCTCATGCCTTGGAGTTGCAAGCTATTTTTGTTGAACATAATTGTTAATACATTACATTTGCACTCAAATTTTCTGAAAAAAGCATTCAGTTGGATTTGACTCTTTCACTCCATGTGCTCTTTGTGTTTGTGGTTTTTGTGATTTTTGTCGCTGCATCCTTTTACTGCTTTCACAGAAATCGCTATATTGAAAATTATCTCTTTTTTAAAGTCATTTTTCAACTGTTAATATTTTAATCTTTCTGTGCCTATATGCTTCAGCTCTTCTTGCTGCACCACACAGTGGTTTCTGCATGCAGAAATCATTTAAATAATTTTGATTTTCATTTAGCTTCATTCTGTTCCTTTATGATTTGCATGAGTCCATGCACACAATATTAGAATTAGATTTATTGTCCATATATAAGTGAATTCATAACATGCCCAAAGTACCTAATGAATATGACAGCACTTTTTTAACATTACTTAAACATTTTAGAATTTGTCTCTACCTGCTTCCCCTAACTTATTGCTGAGTTTTTAAAAATTCTGCCTTGATTGTAGTCTGTATCATTTTTTTTTAGCTTGCCCAACATTCTGCAACCCTTACTTACTCCAGTCTGCTTAACATGTGGCTAATAAATACGTTTGGTGAAATTTAACTTCACATTTTTTCCACATTTCTAAACAGTCTGTTGATTCTCATCCATCTGCTCTGTTTAATTCCCTCCCGCTTAAACCCATTTTCTGCTCCATTATCCCTGTTCAAACCATGGTTGCCGCATGTTTAAAAATAAAAATAAATCAATGTCAAAATTTCTACATATTGTGGTTTCTTTCACTCTTTGAAAGCAAAATAAGGAATGTTTAATGAGGATGTACCTTTTCTAAGTGGAGATAAAGAAGAATTTAGTTTCCAAATTATTTTAAAGCTAGTTGAACATAAAATCTGAAATATTAATTCCTGTTGATTAATTTCTTGCATGTCAATCATAAAAATCAAATATTTTCACTTTCTTCCATGTGAGAATAAGTTGATATGAAGTTTTTATTAAAATAAATCATATTACATCATATAGATAAAAGTAAAAATACAACAGTGAACATCCAGAAGTGTAAGCTACTATTAAACACCAGAAATAGAGAGAGCTAATGAAGAGTATGATGTAAAAAAAATTATTAATTGAAATAATTAAGTTATTCTAAGAGAATTAGCATTTGAGAGAAAATATTTGTAACGTTTGTTTAATCAAGCACAACTTATGGCTTGTTGTTATCATCTGGAGAATTAATTTATCATTCAACTAATACTGGCTCAACTTCAAGATTTTTCATTGTGTTTACTAACAAGAGGCTTATGAAATCAAAGCGGTTCAAATTGCAATCATTTATTGATATGGCTCTGATATTTCCTTACATGTCAGCACAAACAGAAACAAAGTGGATCAGACTGAAGGCAAATGGGATCAAGCAGACAGGGATGATAAATATCTAATTTGTTCTCTGCTATTGTACAATTGTTTCTAAACAAAGTTACTGCAGTAATTTAGCTCGGAGAACAATTACTGAGATAAGTTGGGAGATTGGGGAATGTTCATATAACTTATTCAATTTTGTATTTAAATTATCTTCGTTGTTTCTGCATGCAGAAATAATTCAAACAATTTTGATTTTCCTCTTCCTTTACTCTGATCCTTTATGATTTGCAAGAATCCATGCTCACAATATATAGGCAAATCCACAATATACCCAAAGTGACCTGTTCTGCAATTTCCCCCATAACTGCAACAAAATCAATCCGATTCAATTGTCTAGAGGGTTAGATGTTTGCAGTACATCCCAGAAATTGAATACTTCAGGTTAGTATGCTGTGCTGTATTGGAGTGGTGTAATATTGGTGATAGTATCCTTTAGATGAAGCATTATGCCAGTACCCATTATGAATGTTTAGCAAACATCAGTTTGAAAAGTTCCAATTATGTCCGAGCTACTAAAAATAGTGTGGTTACTTCTGGATGTTACCATGAGATATTTTGAGTGATGGGGTCTATTATTTACCATCCATATTTGCCTCATCTTATGTTCACTTCAAGACAATTTAAAGTACAGATAAGGTTTGATTAACAATAGTTAACATTCCTGAAAATCACTGATTTAAGTGAAAGTGCATTATTTGAAATAGGTACTCCCATAGAAACCTGTGCCAATGTTTGGATTACTTCGCTGGAAGTCATCCAGGCCAATTTGACATCTTTTTCACAGAATGGATCTTCCGACTACTGCATATCTTTTCATGATATATTAAATAAGACTCTCTGCATTCCCACTACTTGGGGATGAAATTGCTTGTTACCATGAATAGGCAATCTTATTGCCATCCTTTGTTGGACATTTGAAATAAGGATCATATACATTGCAGGCTTGATGTGCAACAAGATATGAAACTAGATGGATAAACAATGAAGAGAAAATAGAGATGACAGTAGTCCCAGATATAGCTCAGTGGGTTGGAACAGTGCATAGCGAGGGAGGAAAAAATGTCAATCATCCATTAAAGACCACCGCTAGCATTGCTTGTACATTCGCCACGTGTTGGTGATCAATAATAATTGTGTCATCACAAATCAGGTGTACATTATTGAATAATGCATTGTAAAACAAAATCCGTCTTATGGTGAAACAGTGTTATTTGAAATGGAAATTGTGTTAAATGAGGACTACCGTATCAAGGTAAATAACATTAAGAAAAAGTATGAAATTTTGACATGTTTTGCTACCTTTATTTTATTATTATATCTATGATTTTATCAGGGAAGGTGGTGTCTTTAAATTCTTTATGGTCATATTTTGTTTTGCTGTGTGGGTCGAGGACATTTCTCTGACCTCCACAGAAATAATCAGGCCTCTGAGTTAACTGTCTGGTTTTGCACTGATCTGAGTCTGGTGAACTACATTGTGTTACCTGCTTAGGAAAGGCAGCTTGTAATTTTATTCAGGTGGATGGCAAACCAGTGCCATTGTTGGAATGAGCAGATAGTCAATATACTGTGTTTATCGATCTTGCAGACAAAAATTGATGGTATTCTGTGCTTCTCCAAGCGGTGGGATACCTGACCACTCCTAAGGTCTGTGAAGTTCATCCTGTCTTTGGCCCTGTACCTGATCAACAGGTGTAAAAGTTGAATCATCAATACAGTTGTCTGTGGGCAGGGATGGAGATGCAGGAATGCAGTTATTAAGGAATTACCAATCACCTTTTAAATGGCAAGTTTACTGGCATGAGGTTTTACCTGATGTGGCAATGCTTATGTTATCTCTCTTAAAATAAGAAGCTAGGCATGGGTATTATAGTATTGAAGATTCTACCAGACATTTATTACAACTATTATGTACAAACATTATATTCCTTAGACATGTAATTTCCAGGGCTAACATTAAGCTTTAAGTTTACAATAGAGGAGCATGCTTCCAGTAAATTTTCATGTTTCAAGTGATTTGACGAAGGTTGGAGTAAGAGATCTTTTTAACTTTAGGTCACGTGCTGTGATGCAGTGAAGGTCTGATCATGTCTATTCAAGGTGTGCTTACATATTGATTATGAGACATCGCATAAGAGTGATAGTGTAGTGTGATGGGGCTGTTGCAAATGGTGTAATAAAATAAGTTAGCACTCTTTGAAGCAGAAACCTTATTGGATTTATATTGAAATACTGGATTGAGAGGAATAGGGAAGCAAAATTTGGGGCGGTATGGTGGTTCAGTGGTTAGCATTACTGCCTCGCAGCACCAGGGAGCTGGGTTTGATTCCAGTCTCAGGGCGACTGTTTGTGTGGAGTTTGCACAATCTCCATGTGTCTATGTGGGTTTCCTCTGGACGCTCTGGTTTCCTCCCACAATCCAATGATATGCAGATTAGGTGAATTGGTCATGTTAAAATTGCCCATAATGTAGGTTATTAGTCGGGGGTAAATGTAGGGGAATGGCTCTGCGTGGGTTACTGTGTGGAGGGTCGGTGTGGACTTGTCGGGCCAAGGGGCCTATTTCCACACTGTAGCGATTCTAATTCTAAAATTTGCTATTTCATAAATCAATTTAATTCATACAGCCCCATTCATTGCAGTTAATTTGCTTTAATGCCTTCAAAAACTAAGCATTGGAAAACGGAGACCCACTTCAATGAATCTATAATCAATTGGGCTGCTTTGTTCTGGATGGCGTCAAACTTCTTGATTATTGTTTCATCCAGGAAAGTGGTGAGTATTTAATCACACTCCGAAGTTGGGCAATGTAGCTGGTGGGTAGACATTGGAGTTTTGGTGGGGTGAGTTACTTGCTGCAAGATTCAATGAACAAAGATGAAAGAAAATTACAGCAGAGGAACAGACCCTTCAGTCCTCCAAGCCTGCGCCAATCTAGATCCTCTATCTAAACCTGTCGCCTATTTTCCAAGGATCTGTATCCCTCTGCTCCCTGCCCACTCATGAATCTGTCTTAAATGATGCTATCATGCCCACCTCTACCACCTCCACTGGCAACGAGTTTCAGGTGCGCACCACCCTCTGTCTAAAGAACTTCCCATGAATATTTCCCTTAAACGTTTCCCCTCTCAACTTGAACTTGTGACCCCCTCGTAATTGAGTTCTCTACTCTGGGAAAAAGCTTCTTGCTATCTACACTGTCAATACCTCTCATGATTTTGTAGACCTCAATCAGGTTCCACCTCAACCTCTGTCTTTTTAATGAAAATAATCCCAATCTACTCAACCTCCCTTCATAACTAGCACCCTCTCATACCAGACAACATCCTGGTGAAACTCCTCTGCACCCTCTCCAAAGCATCTACACCTTTCTGGTAGTGTGATGACCAGAACTGTATGCAGTATTCCAAGTGTGACCAAACCAAAGTCCTGTACAACTGTCACATGACCTGCCAACTCTTGTACTCAATACCCTGTTTGATGATGGAAAGCATGCCAAATGCTTTCTTGACCACTCTATTGACCTGCGTTACTACCTTCAGACTTGAATACCCAGATCTCTCTGTACATCAATTTTTCCCAGGCCTTTTCCATTCTCCATATAGCTCGCTCTTGAATTGGATCTTCCAAAATGCAATACCTTGCATTTGCTCAGATTGAACTACATCTGCCATTTCTCCACTCAACTCTCCAATCTATCTATATTCTGCTGCATTCTCTGATAATCCTCTTGACTATCTGCTACTCCACCAATCTTAGTGTCACATGCAAACTTGCCAGTCAGACCACCTATACCTTCCTCCAGATAATGTTTGTATATCACAAACAACAGTGGTCCCAGCGTGGATCCCTGTGGAACACCACTGGTCACAGTTCTCCATTTTGAGAAACTCTTTTCCACTACTACTCTCTGTCTCCTGTTGCCCAGCCAGTTCTGTACCCATCTCACTAGTGCATCCTGGACCCCATGTGACTTCACTTTCTCTATCAGCCTACCATGGGGAACATACGTTACTGAAGTCCATGCATATGACATCTACACCCTTCCCTCATCAATCAACTTTGTCACTTCCTCAAAGTGAAAAAGCCTCTGACCTGGTCTTGTGGCTAGTCCAATGTTAGATTCTCTCTTGTTGAAGATGGCTGTTGCCCTCTGCTAGAACCCTCTTTCTTATCCATTTTTGTTATCATTTTTGGTTAAAACAATGAGCTGATGGTTGAAGGTGACCTTTTGGACAGTGATCTGCAATTTGATTTTTTAAAAAAAGAGAGCAAACACACTAATATTTATTTCTATTTGTTGTTCAAAAAACATGGCTAGGAACAAATGGAATTTTGAAGGTCATTGATTGCTTTAATTTTACTGTAATATGCAGACAGAGATAGGGAGCTGATGTGATTTTGTTGTGTGGCTGTGTTATAACACCTGGCACTGTGTGGTGTGAATGTTACTTGCCACTTATTAGCCATGTCTGGATAATGTCCATGTATGGCTGCATTTGAACCGGGTCTGCCTCAATATTTGAGGATTCTCTAATGGTGCTGAACATTGTGCAATCATCAGTGAACATCCCATTTCTGACGTTATGATTGAGGGAAGATCATCGTTGAAGGAGCTGGAGATGAGCTTGGGCTTACTGCCATACCTTAAAGTCCAGCTTTGATCGTTCATTCCTGATGAAGGGCTTTTGCCCGAAACATCGATTTTCCTGCTCCTCTGATGCTGCCTAACCTGCTGTGCTTTTCCAGCACCACTCTAATCTAAACTCTCTATCCTCGACCTGAGATGATTGAGCTCCAATAACCAAAACATCTTCCTTTTGAGACAGGTATCACTCCAACCCAAAGAGTGTTTTCCCCAGACCAGCATTGACTCTAGTTTTAGTAAGGCTCCTTGATGCTATGATCAGCCAAGTGCAGCCGTAGTGTCAAGGGCAGTCATTCTCACCACCTCTCTCAATGCCTCCGGTAATAACACATTTGTGTTTGACCCCCCCCTTATAAAACCCATTTTCCAAATCAAGATTTTAAAAATGACACTTAAACTTTACTCCTTCACTTCTTTCCTGCTTTTCTCTCTCTCATTTTTTCATATCCCAGTTTACTACTTTCTTGTGACCTGATTTGATTCTTAAATTTCCCTGTAAATTGTTCTTGTTTATTTAATCCTGTACACACTATTGGCTCTACTGCTCACTGAGATTCAGATGTCCCTTCACCCACACCATGTTGTTATCGGTTTGCACTCCACATCAGTTACACACAAAATATTTTTGAGCTGAGTGGTGCAAGAGTAAATATAATGGTACACATCATGAGACACGCTGTTCCAGCAAATTGTTTAGATGGTAATCTGTAACTTCGCCTTCCCTGAAGGTGCAGTTCTTCAGTTCTCTGTGATAATATATATTTAGCTCGGTGTACAGTAAGTTCAGTGACCATGAGCATAAACTGTATGATCAGCATGTCTTCCTGTTGACAATAGTACTACATTAGTCATTTCAGTTTTTTTTCTGATCTTATGATGACCCAGCAAGAACACCTCAGCAATTTTGAAAAATTACTGACTAAACATAGAGAATTCAAGCCACGCAGAAGTCCATGATTTTTGAAGCCTTTTTTTTCTGACAGAATCTGCAGAAAGTCAAATGGTTTGCTCATTGAAAAGAAAATAAAGAGAAAAAGAAAAAGATTGAGTTGCTGAGAATTGCCTGTCTACAATATCATTCTTAAAATAATAAAATGTTTTAAAAATGAGCCCAAATGATTTTTACTGGCTCTAATGCAACGAGGGGTACGTTGGGTTCCAAGAGGTCAATTGTGTTAGGGGATTCTCTAATCCGAGGTACAGACAGATGTTTCTGTGGCCAGCAGCAGAAAAGCAGAATGGTGTGTTGCTTCCCTGGTGCCAGGAACAAGGATGTCTCAGAGAGGGTGCAGAATGTTTTCACGGGGGAGAGGGGCCAGCAGGAGGTCATTGTCCACATTGGAACCAACGGCATAGGAAGGGAAAGGGTTGAGATTCTGAAGGGAGATTACAGAGTGTTAGGCAGAAATTTAAAAAGGAGGTCCACGAGAGTAGTAATATCTGGATTACTCCCGGTGCTACGAACTAGAAAGGGTAGGAATAGGGGGATAGAGCAGATGAATGCATGGCTGAGGAGCTGGTGTATGGGGGAAGGATTCACATTTTTGGATCATTGGAATCTCTTTTGGGGTAGAAGTGACCTGTACAAGAAGTACGGGTTGCACCTAAATTGGAAGGGGACTAATATACTGGCAGGGAGATTTGCTCGAGCTGCTCAGGAGGATTTAAACTAGTAAGGTGGGGAGGGGTGGGACCCAGGGAGATAGTGAAGTATCATTAAAAATACCTTGAACAGGAGAAGAAATTACTAATGAATCAGAAGAGTTGGTTGAATGCAGAATTAAAAGCACAGACTGACAGACCATTGGAACTTCATCTTGAAATGAAAGTTTTGAACTCTAATACAATTGAGACAAGAAAAACTTTCCAAACATAGACTGCGACTGCCATAGTGTTAAGGGTTTAGATGGAGAGGAATTTGTTAAGTGCATACAAGACAATGTTCTGATTCAGTATGTGGATGTACCTACTAGAGAAGGTGCAAAACTTGACTTACTCTTGGGAAATAAGGCAGTGCAGGTGACTGAGGTGTCAGTGGAGGAGCACTTTGGGGCCAGCAACCATAATTCTATTAGATTTAAAATAATGATGGAAAAGGATAGACCAGATCTAAAAGTTGCAGTTCTAAATTGGCGAAAGGCCAATTTTGATGAAATTAGGCAAGAACTTTCGAAAGCTAATTGGGGGCAGATGTTCGTAGGTAAAGGGATGGCTGGAAAATGGGAAGCCTTCAGGAATGAGATAACTGAATCCAGAGAAAGTATATTCCTGTTAGGGTGAAAATAAAGGCTGGTAGGTATAGGGAATGTTGGATGATGAAAGAAATTGAGGGTTTGGTTAAGAAAAAGAAGGAAGCATATGTAAGGTATAGACAGGATAGATCGAGTGAATCCTTAGAAGAGTATAAAGGAAGTAGGAGTATACTTAAGAGGGTAATCAGGAGGGCAAAAAGGAGATGTGAGATAGCTTTGGCAAATAGAATTAAAGAGAATGCAAAGAGTTTTTACAAATACATTAAGGATAAAAGGGTAATTAGGGAGAGAATAGGACCCCTCAAAGATCAGCAATGCACCCTTTGTGTGGAGCTGCAGAAAATGGGGGAAATACTAAATGAGTATTTTGCATCAGTATTTACTGTGGAAAAGGATATGGAAGATATAGACAGTAGGAAAATAGATGGTGACATCTTGCAAAATGTCCATGTTACAGAGGAGGAAGTGCTGGATGTCTTGAAATGTATAAAGGTGGATAAATCCCCAGGACCTGATCAGGTGTACCCGAGAACTCTGTGGGAAGCTAGAGAAATGATTGCTGGGCCTCTTGCTGAGATATTTGTATCATCGCTAGTCACAGGTGAGGTGCCGGAAGACTGGAGGTTGGCTAACGTAGTGCCACTGTTTAAGAAGGGTGTAAGGACAAGCTAGGGAACTATAGACTGGTGAGCCTGATGTTGGTGGTGGGCAAGTTGTTGGAGGGAATCCTGAGGGCCAGGATGTACATATATTTGGAAAGGCAAGGACTGATTAGGGATAGTCAACATGGCTTTGTTCATGGGAAATCATGTCTCATAAACTTGATTGAGTTTTTTGAGGAAGTAACAAAGAGGAGTGATGAGGGCAGAGTGGTAGATGTGATCTATATGGACTTCAGTAAGGCGTTCGACAAGGTTCCCCATGGGAGACTGATTAGCAAGGTTAGATCTCATGGAATACAGGGAGAACTAGCCATTTGGATACAGAACTGGCTCAAAGGTAGAAGACAGAGGGTGGTGGTGGCGAGCTTTTTTTCAGCCTGGAGGTCTGTGACCAGTGGAGTGCCACAAGTATCGGTGCTGGGTCCTCTACGTTTTGTCATTTACATGAATGATTTGGATGTGTGGGATATAGGTGAATTGATGTTATTTCTGCAAATTATAAGTTCTGATACAGAGTAAATGAATTCACATTAGTCTGTGATTGTTTTCTCAGCTAGGAGCTGAGTTAGCAAAAATGGGAATTACATAGAGGAAGGACTTAGCATGAGACGTGATTACAGAACAATGGTAGAAATACAGGCACTAGATAAAATGCTGTGAAAAGAGGCCTTTATAAACATCTGTTTCCCACTTGTACAGAGACACAGGAACAAACCCCAATTAAAAGGGCTTAGTGATAAGATGCTGTGAGGGCAGCGTAGATGGAGGGAGTAGATAATGGTAAGCAAAGGATGGGATGATGTCAAACAACTTTATAGGAGGCAGAGATAGACATTTGTCACTGACAAGGCCGGATAAACAGAGGTTGTGGGATCAGTCTTAAGGAAATGAGTGACGTAAGCGGAGGAGGGAGCAAACAATGGAATAAGGAAAAAATATGGGGATTCAACTGTATAATTTTCGAGAGATTGTTGGATTTGGTGTGCATTTGTCATTGCCTTACCTGGCATTAGACATGGCACCCACTTGCAAGTGTACAAATAAATGACACTGTTTTAGATTTTTGGTCTTGGACTGAAATTATTGAAGTGAGTGAGCTTTTGTTTCTCACAATTGGGGGCTGTCCGGGATTTTCTTACAACGCTAGGGGGAGTGGCTGGCCTTGGACACTGGGAAGACGCGTCGCGTTCCCCATTGAGGAGCGGTCTCGTGTCCCGGTTTGGTCTGTTCCCTTGGGTGACTGGTGTGAATCCTACAAGAGAGACATCGGAATCAGATAGTGATAGGAGCTCGATAGACGATACGGCGGAAAAAAGGGGCCAGGCAACTCTGTGCACAGACCAGGGTAAGAAAATTGACTTTTAAGTGTTGCCTTGGTGGCTGCGATTGAGTTTTAGTAGTTAATAAGGGACTAACGAAGGAACTCAATATGGATTGTGCTGTGGGTGAGGAAAAAGCCTCCGGGAAAACAAAGTAAGGAAAAGGCAATGGAAATGGAGGCGGGGTCCCTTACAACATACCTCCGGAAAGTCCTTTGGGCAGGATTTTGTGGAATTGGCAAAATAATACTTGTACAAGGGAGAA
>NC_057727.1:28781674-28827867 GCF_004010195.1 Chiloscyllium plagiosum
TGGGCTCGAGAAGGGAATCGTGGAAAACTACAGATCCCTCCCCTTACAATAAATTTAAAACGAAAAGGAGACGTTATCTGTGAACGACAATATCCTATTTCCATCGGAGGTAAACGAGGACTGCAGCCAGTAATTGAGGGACTGATTAGAGATGGTTTGTTGGAGCCATGTATGTCTCCTTATAATACCCCAATTCTACCAGTACGGAAATCTGATGGAACTTATCGATTGGTGCAGGATTTGAGAACATTAAATCGGATAGTACAGATCAGGCACCCAGTGGTGCCAAACCCCTACACGTTATTAAGTAAGATCCCTCATGACCACAGATGGTTTAGTGTGATAGATTTAAAGGATGCCTTTTGGGCTTGTCCCTTGGCGGAGGAAAGATTTGGGATTATCCCCCTATGAAATCTTATTTGGATTACCTTATCTGGGAACGAATGGAGAATTGCCAATTCCCGAAACTAAAGATTTGTTTTTAAAGAAGTATATACTGGGCTTGTCCTTCTCTTTATCTTTCCTCAGTGAGTGAGCTTTTGTTTCTCACAGATGCAAGCAAAAGAGGTACAGTTAGTAAGTTTGCAGATGACACCAAAATTGGAGGTGTAGTGGACAGCGAAGAAGGTTACCTCAGATTACAATGGGCTCTTGACTGGATGGACCAATGGGATGAGAAGTGGCAGATGGAGTTTAATTCAGATAAATGTGAGGTACTGCATTTTGGGACAGCAAATCATAGCAGGACTTATACACTTAATGATAAGGTCCTAGGGAGTGTTGCTGAACAAAGAGACCTTGGAGTGCAGGTTCATAGCTCCTTGAAAGTGGAGTCGCAGATAGATAGGATAGTGAAGGAGGCATTTGGTATGCTTTCTTTTATTGGTCTGAGTACTGAGTACAGGAGTTGGGAGGTCATGTACAGGACATTGGTTAGGCCACTGTTGGAATATTGCATGCAATTCTGGTCTCCTTCCTATCGGAAAAATGTTGTGAAACTTGAAAGGGTTCCGAAAAGATTTACAAGGATGTTGCCAGGGTTGGAGGATTTGAGCTATAGGGAGAGGCTGAACAGGCTGGGGCTGTTTTCCCTGGAGCATCGGAGGCTGAGGGGTGACCTTATAGAGGTTTACAACATTATGCGGGGCATGGATAGGGTAAATAGGCAAAATCTTTTCCCTGGGGTGGGGGAGTCCAGAACTAGAGGGCATAGGTTTAGGGTGATAGGAGAAAGATGTAAAAGAGACCTGCGGGGCAACTTTTTCCACACAGAGGGTGGTACATGTATGGAATGAGCTGTCAGAGGAAGTGGCGGAGACTGATACAATTACAACATTTAAGAGGCACTTGGATGGGTATATGTATAGGAAGAGTTTGGAGGGATATGGGCCGGGTGCTGGCAAGTGGGACTAGATTGGGTTGGGATATCTGGTTGGCATGGACGAGTTGAACCGAAGGGTCTGTTTCCATGCTGTACATCTCTATGACTCTATGATTATGACTCTATTAATTGGACCAAAGATGATAAAACTGCTCATATTTATGGGCTTGAAGTATCTGTCACTATTTTTCTTTCCTGATGAAGGGCTTTTGCCTGAAACGTTGCTTTTCCTGCTCCTCGGATGCTGCCTGATCTGATGTGCTTTTCCAGCTCTACTCTAATCTTGACTCTAATCTCCAGCATCTGCAGTACCCACTATCACCTATCTGTCACTATTGTCTTCTGTGGCATGCAGAATTTTATGCAACCAAATGAATATTTGACCTTATTTCAAATCCACTTTTGCAATATTTCTAGTTATTTGTTGGATGATTAATCTGGAAGACTGGTATTTCATACTGCTGGGAATTTTGAATTCTCTGTCATTGTTTTGAATGAAAATAGTGATTTGGGGAAGAACAAACGGCACATTACCAAAATGCTTCATTACCAAATAAACAATCTTTATCAGTGTCTTTAAATATTTCTATTAATTCACATCATTTGCACTGAAAGAATAGATTCTGCAGGAACCTAAAAGTACATTAAGCTGCACTTGATCATACGTACAAACCATACGAAAGGAACTGCCAGTTGTCACCATATTCATAGCAACCAAATAGAAAAATTCTTGCTGCTTATGGAGGAAATAAAATATATTTTATTTTAATGTTCTTTCAAAATAAGACATACTCTTTTTATGTTCTGCATTATGCACTAAAGCTATTTGGCAGTTACACCAAGGGAATACTTATGTTGTTAAAGTACTCCCAAACATTCTCATCTTTTGCCTCAAATTTGGTAAATGTTTGATGAGCTAAGTTTGGATTCTTAGCAATAACTAGCAGCATGGAATAAAGCAATTTTTACATTTTTTTCAAGGAATGTAATTTTTTTAGGTAATATGTTGGAAACAAGCAGATGTGTTTTATAAAAAAAGATGCACATTGTCCCCATGTCTGCATTAGTTTCCACTGGATGCTCTGGTTTCCTTCAACAGTCAAACAATATGCAGGTTAGGTGGATTTGTCATGTGAAGTTATGGAGAGAGGATGGGATGCTATTCAGAATGTCAGTGCAGACCTGATGGGCTGAATGGCCTGTTTCCACACTGTGGAGAATCTATGATTGATTCTGTGAACCTTTGCAGGAAACTTGATGTTTGGCACAGTTATATACTATATTAAATTACTATAATCTTTCATTCTGTTCCATTGATCATGGCTGTTACTATCATGATTCTTGTCCCGTGGCTTTCACTCGTTTCAAACATTTTCACTTCAGATTTTGGCTGCAGTGTACATCACAATTAATGGGTGCTTAACCTGTGTTCCCAATGTGACTTAATCATAGAATCCTACAGTGAGGAAGCAGACCATGTGGCCCATCCAGGCTGTACTGACCCTCCTAAGAGCAACCCACATAGACTCATTCCCTCCCTAACCTTATTCCCTGTATTCGTGCATTTCCCATGACTAATCCACCTAATTTACACACCCCTGGGCAATATGGGCAATTTAGCATGAACAATTCACCTAATTTGCACATCTTTGGATTGTGGGAAGAAACCTGATTTCTTGGAGGAAACCCATGCAGACATGGGGAGAATGTCAAACTCCACAAAGGTCAGAGGATGTATTCTAACACAAGTCCCTGAAGCTGTCAAGCAGCAGTGCCACCTCGATAGCTACGTGTTTTCTACTGTCTGCTGATGAACCATTGTGAGCCAGCAATTTTGACATCAATGTCTCTTGCAAGTCTCTGAGTAATCTGGGTCTTCTGTCACAACACTTTCGCAAAACAACAACGCCATTTAGCTGTTGTTCTGAAATCATTTGATTTAGACCACTGAAGTGTGCTGTTCTGGTTTTGAGGTAACCACCTTGATGATTATCAGACTGCATCGATAAATGCTTCCACACCAATGGCCAGTTCCTGGTCAAATTTGAACAGCGCATTTGGAGTTGGGCATCTTTTTAGGGCACATTCTTCCTTCTTTCAAATTTACACTAGTTTTTTCCGCTAATACTAAATTAGTTCACCATGTATAGTCATTTGATGAGTGAGAAAAAGTTCTGACTTTTAGTGTGAAATCAGCTTCATACTTCATATTATTTGCTCATGAACCCTGTTTCTGTTCATCATTTGTGATTGCTGCATCGACATCTTTATGTGGGCAGATCTTAAAAACACTTGCACATCTTTGATACACACCCTGTATTGCCTGCTTCATCGTCTGTGCTGACCTACAGTATAAATTAAGTAAGGTCAGAAGTTACACGACACCAGGTTATAGCCCAACAGGTTTGTTTGAAATCACAAGCTTTCGAAGAGGTAGCTCTCTGATGTCGTGTGACTTCTGACCTTGTCCACCCTAGTTCTACACTGGCACCTCCATGTTTTAAATTAAGTAAAGCATGCATTTCTGGATGAGAGATTGAGGATAGCATTTTGGAGCTGAAAAGGGGGTCAAACCCTTATCCTAATATGTGTAAAGGTATTTTTTTTGTACTGAAAAGAATTGTATTATTTCACATACTGGACCAACAATTTTTGCTGTCTTCAAAAGCGGAAAGGTATTTTGATTAAGCTGTTTGTAAAAAAACATATTGCTACGTTAGCTCTTTAAAAAGATAGTTTTAAAAATAAGTTAAATTTAACTTTCTGGTAGGAATTTCCATTGGTATCATTGATTTTTCTGCTGAGCACATGAAGATGCTGATGACAGCATGCAAGATGCATTCTATTATTATTCATAGGATCCATTTCGCAATGGGTCCCTGTTGCACATGCACTAGTTACTAGATACTGGATACACAAAGAACATGTCGTGGATGTCTAGCTTCAAATGTTTGCTGCAGTTGTTGTGTCTGTGATTACATATCAGAAATACTTCACTGACATAAACTAAATAAAATTCCTGCAATTTTATATTTTTGAGAAATTATGTAGGACTTAAAAATGTTGCAAGATCTCAATGTATCTGTGTGGGTAATTGCAATTTGAGAGTGTTTAATGTGTGTTTGTTTCTGGAAACATTCCATTATCGATATAATTAGTATTATAATTGGTCTGACTTTCAGAGTGTTTCATTGTTATTATTGTTCTAGGAATATTTCTAAGGAAAATGAATAATCTCAGTTTTTCACAACTAGAAATGGAGTGCTTCATTCAAGCACTCCTCTTACCTATATAAGGATATAAAGGTCTGAAACGATTAACAGTGAGGAGTGCCATGTTTCAGAGTTACTTTGTTCCTTGACTTGCTCTTATTTGCTTTTTCTAATCAACTTGCGCTTTTCTGATTCAAAATTATCCTCATCTGTCTTTCTATTTCTACTCGACGTAGGACACCTGCCCCCCCAAAAAAAAACTGAATTAGCAAATCTCCCCATCAGGACATTGGTCCCTTTCCAGTTCAGGTTAAACCCATCCCTTTTGAACAGGCATTTTCTGCCCCAGAAGAAATCCCACTGATCCAAAAATCTGAATCCTTGCACATTGCACCATCTCTTCAGCCATTGGTTTATCTGCCCAATTTTTTTTATTCCTACTCTCATAAGAATGTGACACCGATAGTAATCAGATCTTTACTACCTTTGAGGTTCTGCTTTTTACCTCTTATATTCACTCTACAAAGCCTTACCCTTCTCCCTAACTGTATGGTTCCGACCACTGTGTACAACAACTCCGTCTTCTCACTCTCGCCTTGGACAATATGCTTCAACTGTTTAGAGACATCCTTAACCCTGGCAGCAGAAAGCCAACAAACTATCCTGTATTCACACTCATGGCCACAGAATTTCCTTTATAATAATTATTCTTTTAAATCTTGACAAACGCTGCTTAACATAAGATTCATTCTTACTGCCCAAGATCTGACTGCCACATGTATTTTCCTCTGAGAGACTATCCCCTTCAACAGTGCCCAAAACGGAATACCTGTTTGAGAGAGTGTAGTGATTGGAATGAGGTTGGCCAGGTGGATCTCAATAAGTATGAGTTTCCTGATTGTCCTATGTTAATAGCCCCAATCAGGGAGTCCCAGCTGACAGGTGTGAGTCTCAGGCATTCTCCTCTCTCGGGACTGGCTCTGTGCTTGCTGGGCAGAGCCCATGTACAGTGTATGTTCAAATAAAGGGTGATTTGATGACAGGATACCGGTCTCCATGGAGTTATTTCAGAGAAGGATAGCGACAGGAGACTTCTGAACTACCTTATTACCTTTTCTGACAGTCACACATCTATCTGATTGATCCTGCTGTATAACTTCCTCTCTAAATTTACTAACCATCTCACTCTGTATCTCTTGAATGCCTTTAGTGACGTTAAGCCTAAACATAAGCTCTTAAAAGCACTTTATATATATTTTTTTAAAAAGCCTTTCCTTTCTCACCCACAGGTTTTAATCTTAAGCATGCAATAGATTAAAAAATTAATCATTTAAAATCTTAAAAATCATTAAGCACTTAGCTGAAACTCATCACTGAAAAAATGTCTTCTCTCAAATCCTCCATCAGTCAACTTTCAAATCTCTGGGTAAACAGAAAAAAAACCTCTTTCCAGAGCTGCAGAGCAAATACTTGAACAAGCCTTTCCCACAAGCTGTGTGTGTAAAACAATCTCTCCTTTGCGTCTTTTTCGCTTTTTTTTAACTAAAATAGTTTCAAACAGAAATATAGCCCTCTCCTTTGCATTTATTTTCACGTAGTTTCTTTTGGACTAAAGAAGTTCCAAAAAATGATTTAAAATGGAAATTTTTTGCTTCTGCTATATAATAACCATAAGAAATCCACAAAAAGCCTGCAACTCAGGAGCAGCTGAAAGATCCACACTACTCTTGTTCCACCTTTTTTTTAAGTTACACCAGCAAGTAATGTTTCTTTATTAAACCAGACCAAGTAAGCAATGTGAATCCGTAAACAGCATGTGGCAACAAAGATACCACAAGCTGATTTCCTGAAACTCAGGCCTGATTTGTGAATCGGGATTGAAATTTTGTAAATTGGTTAAATACTGCTCAAGTATTAGTTGCTGTTGGAAACTTGAGCTTTGATCCTTATGTTGTTGGGTGTTAATTTGGATAAGCTGAAGTTGAAGATTTTTTAGTGTATAGTACAAAATGTGTTTTGCTATGAGAAGGTGAACATTAATTTATTGAGAGTTGGAAGATTCCTTCATATTAATAATAAGTACTGTTTGTTTGGATTTTCAAATGCAGTCTGTGGTATTGTTTTAAACCTATTTATTTCAGTAGTTATCAGGATTGTGAGGTTGCAGATAATCTAATGCTATGCATGAAGTATAAACAGTGCATTTAACCATAGTTCAAATGTTTTACACAGATAAAACAATTAATTACTGAAGCCTGTCAAAGGATTTTGCTTAATGATGTCATAATTGAAAATGTACAGATTGTTTTATTTTCAGTGGTGATCATGACTCAGCCCTTTCCCATTGGTCTGTGCAGCAAAATCTATGATACTTTAGATTTGCGCTGAAAGGGCAGTGTTGTCCTGGTAACATGATGAATATATTAAATTTTAAGTCTGTAACAAGACATGCGTAATGATACAGTTGGTGTCAAGGGAAGCCAGTTTCAATATCAGTAATTTTGTCTGCAATGCACAGCACCTGGAAACAACAGTACAATACATCATAGAACAGAGATATATTTTTGTTGGAGATTTTCAGTTTCTAGTCTATGAAGCATTGGTGATGTTTCCAAAGCTGTCACCAATAAAAGCTTTTTGTATCTGAATTAAATTAAACTGAGCTATATTTGAGTTTCCAAAAGCCAATACAACCATTACTAAATTCAGATTCACAGAATTATAGTATCATAAATTTATTAATTGTGCAGAAGTCAGATACACTAATTTGTCAAATGCTTCATTAAACTGACTAGAAGAAATTACATGGCCATTGGTCACATTTTGGCTTTCATAATTCTCTGAGTTAGCATAGGATAAATGACAAATCAGCACATTAACATGGAAGACTCCTGAAAAGGTTTCTTTTATCAATTTTGGGCAAGTAATAGAAATTTTCCAATCAACCTGTTCAGCGATATCATTACACACCTCTGGAGTAGGCTTCTTGGCTCAGACGTAGGGACACTTTTAATGCACTACAAGAGCTTCTAAGCCTACTGCAGTTGGTATTCCAGATAATCTTCAGTCTAAGTATTAATCAGGCCTGTGTTTAAGTCCCACCTGCTCCAGAGATGTCATAACATTTCTGAACAAGGCGATCAGAAAATATCCTCCCTACTCTGGGAGGTGTGTTATAGCATGTCTGAACAGATTGAATTAAATTTTCGAAGAGGTACTTTATCTGGCTGTTTTGATGCAGTGGTAGTGTCTCTATTTTTGAGCCAGAAGGCCTGGGTTTAAGTTCAAAGATGTGTCTTAACACATCTCTTTGGTTTGACTTAAAAATACCTACAAGATGAAATTTGGGACACTTGTAATGTAGAGGTAGTGTCATAAAATATCTTGCAATATATCAGAGATGTTATTATATACCTCTGGAAGAGATGGGAATTGAACCCAGCCTCTTTGCTTAGAGCAATCATGAGGTTCCCCATGTAACAATGGAAATTACTGTGTTTTTGAATGAGTAGATCAGTGTTTGAATGATGATACACCAAGTAAGTTTCAAAGGGAAATATGGTTTTGGACACAGCTTACCATAGAATTGTACAAGAGGAGGCTGGCCAACAAACTCTTTGAGTCTGCACCAGCTCTTTCTAAAAGCAATGCAGGGGCTCTTATGGCACAGTAATAGTGTCTGTTCCTCTGGGCCAGGGGCTTTAAGTCCTTTCTGCCCCAGACTAGTGTTATAATGTGCCTGAACAGGTTGATTTAAAATATCGGAAAGCAATCCAGTTTTACTCGCTCGCCCACTCTTTTCCCACATCTTTTAGATCTTTTCTTTTTCAAATAGGAATTTCATGTTTATCTAATTCCTTTTTGAGGTATACTTTTGAAGCTGTATTTAACACCCTATCAAACAGTTTATTCTAATATTTAAACACTTTTCACATAAAAGTTGGCTTTTCCTCTTTCAATCTCCAGTTCAATTGCTGGGTCTCTTTAAATATTTGCCTCCTACCACAGGAAACTATTCCCTTTTACTTACTCTATCTAACTCCTTCTTGATTTTGAACACCTGTTAAATCTCCTTTTGGCCTTCTCTAGTCCAATGAAAAACATCTTCAGTTTCAGTGTAAACCTTGGAGCTATTCCAGTAAATTTCTTCTGTGCTGAACCTAAGCCCTTCACTTCTGTCCTAAGTATCTTGCCCAGAATTGAATGCAACATTCCAGCCAGGGATTAATTAATATTTTATATACATGTAGCATAACTTTCAGGGATCTCAGCTATCTCTTGTTTAACACTCCTAATGTGTTCCCAAGCAAACATCATATTCCCACGAGAAAATATGTGATAAAGATGTATCATTCTTAGACTGAAAAACCTATTGGCTGGCTTGAACCTAACTGTCCCAAAAATCCTATTACTGACTCACCAACTCTTATACTAAGTTACTTATCTCCTGCTCATTGCTTCCCACCTCTTGATTGCTACTTGCTTTCCCCTAACCCTTCCACTCAATGTTTCAATCCCTCATCCCTGAATGCTTGTTGTTTTCCTCATCTGACTCTCACACTCATGCTCTCATAATCTGGCCTTCTCCCATTCCCTCCCTTTTACTTCCTCCCCTTCTCGCTTCCTTGGCATATCTTTTTACTTCTCCTCTCCTAAGCCCTTTCTTACGGAGAGAATTTCACTTGTGGGTAGTGAGGGTCGAGGAGAAGGAAGAAGTAAGGATGAGGGTTAGGGAAGTGATGATTTTCTTTAAAAGAAACACTGTAGCCCCTGTAAAATGAAGGTGGAAGCAGTCCTCAACAGAGAATTTCATAAATTTGCAAACATGCTATTATGATGTGCTTTAAAACAGTCTAAGTATTCATCAGGCCTGTGTTTAAGTCCCACCTGCTCCAGAGATGTCATAACATTTACCTCTGTAAATAAAAGCCAGGGATCTCACAAGTTTGATTAACCTGCCTTGTCACACACGCCAGATTTTTCTGTTTCTGTATGATCTTTAAAATTGTAAAATATAGCTTTCATTTTCTCTTTCCATTTTTTTCAAAATATATTGCCTTACTTTTCCATGTTGAATTTTGTCTGCTTGGTCAATATGCCTTTGAGGTCAATTCCTGTTGCTCAACTGTTTGCTACTCTAGAGAAAGTGAGGACTGCAGATGCTGGAGATCAGATCAAAACGTGTGGCACTGGAAAAGCACAACTGGTCAGGTAGCATCTGAGGAGCAACAACATTTCAAACATAAACTCTTCACGTTCCTGATGAAGAGCTTATGCTCAAAATGTCGACTCCTCCTCCTTGAATGCTGCCTGACCGGCTGTGCTTTTCTAGCACCACACTATTTGACTGTGTTTGCTACTCTTCCAGATTTTGTGTTATCCACACATCTTTGAACTTGTATCTTTTTCTACTGATTAATATCTCATAGCTTAGTAGGGATACCAGTTTTGCTTAATTGTTTTGATGAACGAGCTGTTGAACTATGAGGAGCAGCAGCAGCCTCCTCAACCAAGATTAGCAGCCAGTGGGCCTGTTCGAAGAACACAGGTGAGAGGAATAAGGCATGAATTGATCCTCATGATATTATCTGGTTAACTTAGTTTTTTCAGCATTTTTGCTATATAGTCATTCATTGACTCATGTTTTAAATGTTTTGTGGACTGATTGGATTTATTCCTGTCAACTTATGGTATAACCTTTTTTCATGCTTCTCTGGTTTCTGGAGTTGGGAGATGGTGAATGGATCATTTACCATTTTGGAATTTTTGACTAATTTAACTTAGATACTTGATTTTTAAAAAAATATTATTTCTATTTTTACCTAAATTTACTTCAACTAATTAGTGTCACTGCCAGAATTATTATTTTGTTACTTTTAAGGCAGAAATCTTGTATTCTACTTGATTAAAATTTAATTGATACTTACTCTCCTCTCATAATTGAGTAATTTAGTTTCCAGCAACATATAACGATAAGCATGGAAATCAGAAACAGATAACTGAAAGTTAATGCTGATTTTTTGCTGGTTTTTCCATATCTTCGTTTCCCCATTCCCAACAGTGAGCAATTCTTTATTTGTTACATTTGGATGACATCATTGTCATGTGGCATTAGGAATATGTAAAATGAAATGCACCAATTAGTTCTAATTTACAAATATACATTAGGGTAATTACTTACCAGAATTTCTTCTGTAATTATTACACAAATTTTGCATTCTTACTATCTAACTGGTGAATGATGTACAGTGCACAATGAAACATGAAAGTAAATTTTCAGTTCAGTAAAACTTGCACTCACTCTACCTTTTAACCTTTGGTCAAGTGAGAAGCATATAAACATCTTTAAGCCATATTCTCTCCCTATGCACTAGGTTTTCAAAAGTAGTTACGAACAAATAAAGAATCACTGAAATTCAAGTACAGCAAGCATTTACTTGGATTGTACTCATGTGAATTCTTTAGTTCGAGCCAACTATCATAATCCTCGTCGATAATACTACATTTTTAAAAATATATATATTTTTATTGTAAAATAAGATAATTTTTTGGATATTACTACAAATACTAAACAAAATAATTCAAAACAATACAAAGAAACCCACTAATTACATAAATAAATAATAACTAATAGCTACCAACTAACTAATAAATCAAGACAATAATAATAATGCAGCTCAATGAAACAAAGTAATAGCCCTCGACCACTGACAGCATAAATTTATACATATTCATGTATTTGTTGTTCCTCCTCTCTGGATATCAGATTTATTAAACAGAATCGTCCTGGCTATATAAAGGCCCTTATTATTATGGCAGACAAATCTGTACCCAAGTAGTCTAAAAAGGACTGCCACGTCTTATAAAAATTCTCAGTTTTATGGTGCACCATACTGCAAGAATTCAAAGAGATGTGTTCCAATGACTAGTTTACGCCAGCCTGACAGCCCTGGTTAGGGTTAGGTGGGAGCTTCAGACAATCATCCTAACAGAATGTCCTTTCTTGGACAAAACGTGAGGATACTGAAAAGCTTTTTTTTGTGCACGTCTAATGGACGTGAATTAACAAGGGCAAGAAGAAGAGATACCGGGCCCATCTCCACCTTTGCTCCCAAGACTCTCTCTATTTCACCTACCACAGCACTCCAGTATGCCTGCAGCCTGTGGCAGAACCAGAGACAATGACTCAGTGTACCTGTACTCATTTGCATGTAGGCCATATTGGAGATACTCCCGCTTTAAATTTTGAAAGGGTCTGGAGACAAGTGGATCCTGTGGAAAATTTTAAATTGCAAGGCATGGGTCCTGTTGCAAATTGAGATCCTCCTTGCATTTTCCCAGATATCCTCCCATAGAGATCTCAGAAGAGATCTCAACGTCAAGCTTACTCTCCCTACCATTTGGAGCCGTTCGGACTCGTCTAATGGACCCTCTCCCAATAGATGATTGACATTGCTGACAGAAAGTATGTTCTCAGCACTCAGCACCCTCTTCTCTGTGTCAGATCTATAAGAATCAGTTAGAAGTGTGGTCTCTTTTTGTATGAAATTTCTAATTTGAAAAAAAAGGAAGAGGTCTCTACTGGACAACTCTTATTTCTGAGCCAACTGATCAAAAGACATCAGTATACCCACTTGAATAAATCACCCAGGCAAGACACAACCGTAGCTGCCCATACTTTAAATCCTGAGTCCATCATGCCAGGCTGAAAACCTGGCATACCAACTATGGTTTAAAAAAAAATGTTTTGGCAATATTTTCCTTACTCTGATGCATTGTCCTCCATGCTTTAACAGTATTAACAACTATTGGGTTATGACAATATTCCTTAACTGTCCTCATTTAGTCCAAAAACAGCAAACTAGTAAGGGGGCAGGGGGCATCTTGCCTGAGATACTTTGATGTCCAACCATAGTGAGTGAGGGTTCCCCTGGCCCAACCATTTATGGAAGATAGCAATGAGCTTAATTGATAGCATTCGCATAGGATACTGCAGACTGGGGGAGGGGTATGGGGGGAGAATGTTCATTTTAATGAAGCTGTCCGACATAACCAAGAGATCGGAAGCACCTCTCATTTTTGAAGATCTTGTTTGATTCTGTTGAATAAATGGGAAAAATTGGTTTTAATTCATTACTCCCGGATGGGAGTAATGAATATACCTAAGTAGAGAAAGCCCTCCTATGACCATCTAAAGGGAAATCTAGATTCATCCTCAGGACCAGGCATTTTTGGGAAACCACCCATGGGCATGGCATCTAATTTCACAAAGTTGATCATGCAAGCTCAAAAGCTGCCAAACGAATTAATGCATTGTATCAGATGAGGCATAGAAACTGTTAAGTTTGATAAAAAGACAAGAATGCCATCTGCATACAATGCAATCTTATATGACTTTGTCCCCAATTCTGGAGCAGATATATTGGGATCCCTATGTATTGCCTCTGCCAGGGGTTCAATCATCAATGTGAAAAGCAATGGTGATAAGGGACAGCCCCTAAGAATATTAAAATTACTTGACCACGCACTATTGGTGAGGACCGCGGCAAGAGGGTCAATATACAAAACCTTTACCTGATAAAGACCTCGTCCAAGCCAAATGGCTTTAAAGTATAAAAAAGATATGGCCACTCAACCTTGTCAAATGCCTTCTCCACGTCTAAAGAGATCACTAATCCCTGTGCCAATCATTTTTGACATACTTGGATCATATTAAGTAACCTCCTGACATTATTCGACGATCTGTGACCTTTTATAAAACCCGTCTTATTTTCCTTAATGATGGAGGGCAACACAGTTTCTAGTCTTAGTGCAAGAATATTAGATAGGATTTTGAAATTGACATTCAGGAGTAAAATAGGCCTACAGGATGCACTGTCTTGCGGGACCATCCCTTTCTTAAAAATAAGAGAGATATTTGCCTCTCTTAAAGATGGTGGGAGGAGGCCATGACCACGTGAATCATTAAACATACTAAGCATCGGTCCTGATAGTGTACTTATAAATGCCTTATAAAACTCACTGGGAAGTCCATCAGGACCAGGCAACTTTCCATTTTGAAGCTGCCTCACAGCCTTCTGCACCTCTTGCATTGACAACGGGGCATTAAGGAGAGACTCTTGCTCAGGGGTCATTCTTAAAACAAAGATTCTACCCTAACTCGTCCATCCTCACAATTTTCAGACTGGTAGTTTGGAGTAAAATTTCTGAAGTGCCGCGTTAATCCTTTTAGAATCATGAGTTAAATTTCCTGTATCTTCCCTGATCAAGGTAATGGCTTGGGGAGCACTCCTTTTCCTGGCAATATATGTTAAGTACTTGCCCGGCTTATCCCCATGCTCAAACAGCCTTTTTTTGGCAAATGTCAGCTCCCTCTTACCTGTCTGTGTGAGCATGGAGTTCAGTGGGGACTGAAGCATTGTGATCCTCTGCAGTTTAACCAATGAGGGCTGATCAAAATATGCCTTTTCAGCTGCCTTCAGATGTGTCACAAGCAAGTGTTGCTGCTCACCCTTCTGTTGTTTCTTACTGGCAGAATAGGAAGTAATTAACTAGCCAGCATAGGCTTTAGCAGTTTCCTAGAGAATCGATAGATCACTGGCCAAGTCTGAATTGATGACTACAAAAAAGCCCTGAATTCAGTAGAGAAGAATTCGGTAAACTTGCTATCCTTCAGAATGAAAGCGTCCAGCCACCAGTGTGTC
This sequence comes from Chiloscyllium plagiosum, assembly GCF_004010195.1. NCBI lineage: Eukaryota > Metazoa > Chordata > Chondrichthyes > Orectolobiformes > Hemiscylliidae > Chiloscyllium > Chiloscyllium plagiosum. The sequence goes on from NC_057727.1 coordinate 28,795,972, forward strand.
GAACCAACCATAGTATCCTTACTCTTGACCATTCGATACACTGGAGCATGATCAGCAATAGTGATATTGCCAATTGTACATGACACCACCGAGTCCAAATGCGTTGCAGGAGTCCAAAAAATATCAATCCTGGTATGGCATTTGTGCGGATTGGAGCAAAACGTAAAATTCCTGCCAGTAGGGTGAAGGTGCCTCCAAACATCTACCAATCCTAGTTCAACGCACAAATCCCTTAATTGCTTGGATCATGAAGAAGATCTCGGGGACCCTTTAGGCAATCTGTCCACTGAAGGGTCTATTAGACAATTAAAATCTCCCCCTCCCCCACAATAATATGCTGAGATGCAAGGTTAACCAGTTTAGAAAGTGCATTTATCAAGAACCTGAGGGGGTTGGGCCGGGGAACAGTAAACATTTAAGATCCTGTATTCTTCCCCATTTATCAAAGTGTTAAGGATTACAAATCTCCCTTGGTAGTCTTTAATACAGTCTAACAATTGGGAAATTCTTCCCAAAAAGTATGGCCACCCCCCCGCCCCCCCCACCTCCCGGCCCCCCCCCTCACCTCACCATTCCCAGTATTGAAAGATGAGAAATAAACCCGGTTATAACCATTTTGTTGCAGTTTTACTAGCTCTGCATCATCTAGGCGTGTTTCTTGCAATAAGGCAACATCCACCTTCTCCCTTTTAAGACTGGAATGTACCTTCTTCCTCTTGATCGGCAAGTGCCTCCCCTAAATGTTCCACGTACACCACTTGAACACATCCTGAGCCATAACCTTCAATAGCACCATTTAGACTTCAGAGAGGGAGAACTTGAACTACAAATCATTGAGCTTCAGTACAAGAAAGTCCACAAAACACAAAAACTAAATAAACTAAGACAGCTACAACCAACAAACCTACAAAACTTGCAAAAACTACGTACACCAAAAATGGAAAAACAAAAAAGCGCTAAAGGCACTTTTATAGGAATTTACCCACCATTCAAAGGGGACACCTACACATCTCAAAACTCTACTAACCATCCCCACCACCCTCTTAACTTCTACTAGCTAGGGTCATGCCACAAACACAGGCAATCCTGTAAGGAAAAACAGGATTAGTAATATACACAAGTAAGTTCAATGTAAATATGTCACCCATCCCTTGGTATAATTTAACTTAGAGTTTAAAGGTAAATACTCTATCCATCCCGCACATAATTTAATACAACTTATTACCAACAAAAGGAGACTCCACTAAGTCCTCTCTAAGGAAGGACAAGCCCAAACAACTGTGTTATCTGTGCCTTTTCAATCGACTGCGTGTCCACAAAGTTCCTTCCTTTCTTTGAAGAATCAAATAAATGCATTATAATTCCTCCAAAGCACCACAGGATAGCTTAGAGAGTAGTGGATCCCAAGCTCTCTCAATCTCTTCTTGATGCTGTTGTGGGGCTTCCCTTTCCGAATCACTGCTGTTGAAAAGTCTTGGAAAAACATTACCCTGGAAACTCGCCCTTGGATCCTTCCCTTGGGCTCTGGAAGCTTCCAAGATTCTCTGTTGTCTTTATAATGAAGGAGCTGTACTAGGACAGGGCGAGGGTGCTGGTCCATTCAAGGCTTTCGTATCCTGACACAGTGTACTCTCTCAAATTTTATCCTTCCCTTTTCAGTCTCCAAACTAAGGAATTCGGGAATTACTTCTCAAAGAATTCAACTGGCCGCTTACCTTCTGTCCCTTCCAGCATGCTAACAGCACGAAGGTTCTTTCTTCTGCCCCTGTTTCAAGGTCATCCACCAGATCCAGCAAACCTATGTTTCCAGGGCTTCAATCTGACTCTTAGCTGAATTAGCTCTGCCTCCACCCCTGTGGCCCAGTGCTTGAGCTCATAAGTCCTTTTTCCCAGGTCTTGCAGCACAGCAGAGACCGAGGCCAGCGTTTCCTCTATTTTTTTCTTCACTCTGCTTCCCAAGGACTGCGCAAGATTTGGCAAGCTCCTCAACCAAGGCCTGGTGAGTAAACAAGCCCGGCGCCTCAGTGGATTGAATTGCAGCCTTGGCCCTGGGTGAACTTCCTCCTTTATTCAGCATTCTCCCACAGCAAAAACTAAGTTAAGTAAAATTTTCATGTCCTGTAGCCCTTTTACTTTTTTTTTACTCACAGTAACATGAATGGGACGGGTTCTAGTTCTGTCCTGCTGATGTCATGGCGCGGAGCCTAGCAAACGTGATCCTCCTAAGTCGTTGCCATCTTGGACCCCCACCCGATTAATAATACTTGATAAATCGGACTCCAAGATGAAACCTGGTTTTATTTATCATAAGTTTAATTTGGTATTTATCAGTCACTGAACATATTCACAAAAGAACACCAAAGATTCTTATAGGGAAGTTCCTTAAAGGACAAGAATATTAGCTTTATTACATTCAACAAGAAGTTATTGAAACAGGTTTCTTACAAATATCAGAAATAGAGATGCAACCATTTTATCCTAAAAGCAATCTTACAGATACTCAAGGCTCAGTGACAGACTCTGTCTCCAACTAAAAGTTCTTGTTCAGTTGACATTGCTGTTCTAGTTGGTTTCAGAAGAATTCTTCTTACTAACTTGTAAGCCACCAGGACCTTTTATTTTCTGCCCACAGTACAGAATATTTTAGAGACTGCGAATTATAAATGCTGTGGTAATTGATCATTTCTCTCTAAGTGTCTGCTTTTCTTTGAAGAGGCCTGTACACTACCTTTCTAAATAAACTTGTGTCAGTCTCTGACAGTCTATGACATAGAACATCTTGTTGCTAGGCAATGGCCCAATTTTTTCTCTCTCCGATTTCTTTTTCAATGCAATGGACTATAAAAAAGATAATTTAAATGCATGTGGACAAACATTCAGACAACCTGACACCACTCAGATCCCTGGAGGGCTATGGGCCAAGTTCAGGGGGTGGGACTAGTTTAGTTTGGAATTATGGTCAATATGGACTAGTTGGACTGAATAGTCTGTTTCCATGCGATATGATTCTGCGATTCCATCTCAGAAATGTAACTAAAATGATGTTCTTCCCTTCTTAATTCTCTCAATATAATAATGCAAATCAGACCTAAGGCTAAACATCATTTCTTCATTTTGGATCCCATGTTCCCAAATCATAATAAATAATGAACCTTTGTCACAATCCTTTCTACCATTTTGCTCTTTGGATGTTGCCAATGCTTGGTTACATTTTCTCCTATACCTAAGAAAAGGGTAATAAGACCTTCCTGAACTGCTGTCGTCCTTCTGTTGATAGTACTGCCAAGATATTGTGATTCCAGTATTTTTTGATTTGATTTGATTTATTATTGTCACATGTACCTAAGTCAGTGAAAAGTTTTGTTTTGTGTGCAGTACAGGCAGATCATACCATACAAAGTGCATAAGAGTAATACAATAGATGAGGAATTCAATGTTACGGCTGCAGAGAAGTTGCACAAAGAGTGAAATCATCATTAAATTAAAAATTTCAGAGGCCCATTTAGAAGTCTGATGACAGCGGACAAGGAGCTGTTTGATGTAATAGTGATGAAAGAATGTTGGCATTTTTGTTATCAGTTATTTGGAAGGTGAACTTGGTGTGTTAATATTCCTATGACTTGTTTCTCCTCAGTAGTAAAGTTTTTCTGATGAAGGGTTACTGGACCTGAAACGTTAACTCTGCTTTCTCTCCACAGACCTTCTGAGATTTTCCAGTAATTTGTTTGTGTTTCTGATTTCCAGCATCTGCAGGTCTTTTTTGTTTGTAAACCAATCTATTTACTGATAACACACATTCAGAGTTTTCAACACACAGTAACCTACATTAATTCCAAAATTCCTTAATGAATTTCAGAAGCAAACAAAATCCATTCTACAGTACCCAACAGTAGCTCTTGTACAATAACTTCACACCAAAATTCCTTTCCCTAACATCTTGATAGTTTTAAGGTAACTGTGACTTTAAATTCTAGTCCGGAACCTTTGAAAGTTTATTCCTGCAGCTGTCTGAGTTTAAACAAACTCAGCAACAAGTCCTTTTCAGAGTTTTAACCCCACATTTCCTATCTGGGAATATCAGTAGGTATAATCCAAGGTAATCGTATTACTACATTCTCCCCTTTTCAGGAGCACTGCCTTATATATCTCCATGCAATGACTTCATAGGAGAGCCCAAAACAAAGTAAAACTGAAACAAAAGTCTCTCTTTCTCTCTCTACTTTCGGTGTTTCTCTTAGACTTAAAAAAATTGAGGTCCTTGTGGCACAGGGTTAGTGTCCTTCTATCTGAGCCAGGAGACCTGGGTTCAAGTTCTACCTGCTCCAGAGGTGCTTAATAACATCACTGAACTGGCTGATCAGAAAATATCTTAAAAAGATTCTGGTCTAAATTACTAATATAAAACCTTGAGGTATAGTTGTTTGTCTTGCTAAGTCATAAAATCCTCAAGTAAGCAAATATCTTTTAGGCTGACAAAGTAGTCCTCACAAAATCACTATGGTTACAGAAAGACCTGCAGGTTAATCATTAATTTAAGATACACAGAAAACCCATATGTTACAACTTAAGATACAAAACTTAAATTCAAAATATATGATATTAAAAATATATGCAATTTGGATAGTTTATATCACCAACTCAGGGAGGACATCTAAGTAGAATGCTCCACTGTGTTACCTAAGTTGGTCTTTGCCTCTGATTTCTGTGGTGGCATTTTAGCCTTCCCTATCTAGCCAACCACCTTGCACAATGGCTGTAATCTGCAACCAACACTGATCTCCCACTGAGATCCATTTTATTTTATATGGCAAGGTTCCAAAGCTCTGTATTTCCCGAAGGTTTCCCGTAAAATTAGAAAAATCTGTAATATTAAAGATTTGACCAGCTTAATTTACTTTCCTGCTGTATCCCATGGTAACCACCTCTCACTAACCTGACTGTCTTCAACAAGTTGGGTGCTGTTGACTCATGGGTGATTTAAAGGCATTTTGGTAAGATAAACCAGGGCAGATCTGACACAGTTAGTGGTAGGGCACTGGGGATTGTTGTTGAACAGAGAGACTTAGGGGTGTAGGTACACAATTCCATGAAAGTAGTGTCACAGGTAGATAGTGTAGATAGTGAAGAAGATTTGGCATGCTTGCTGTCATCAGTCGGAGCTTTGAGTAAGGAGTTGGAACATGCTATTATGACTATACAGGACCACGTTTGTCAAGGTATTTTCCCCAGAGTAGAGGAGTCCAAAACTAGTGGGCATAGGTTTAACGTGAGAGGGGAAAAATTTTAGAGGGACCTGAGGGACAACGTTTTTACACAGAGGGTGGTGTATATATAGAATGAGTTGCCCGAGGAAGTAGTAGTGGTGAGTACAATTATAGCGTGTGAAAGACATTTGGACAAGTTATATGAATGAGAAAGGTTTTGAGGGCTATGGGCCAAATGGAGGCAAATAGGGCTAATTCAGTATAGGAAACCTAGTCGAAGGAGCTGTTTCTGTGTTGTATTACTGTATGATGATAGATGTTTTTTGCCATCATTTTACCACCTGTTCAATCTCCCAGCCTTGATTAGGCATTAAAATTCTGGCCATGATGTACAAACAAAAGTAAGACAGAAGTGCACAGAGAATATAGAATGCACTGTTGTGTAACATTAAAGTGTTACACATAAGCAAAAAAAAAGTCATTTTTATTGCAAGGCATTCTGGGATGTAAGAAAAAAAGTCAAGAGTGTGGTGCTGGAAAAGCACAGCAGGTCAGGCAGCATCCAAGGAACTGGGATGTATGCCAGTGCTTCGAGGATTGAATTGCAAAATTCTGTCTTTTATTTTGTGAAACACCATACGTCAGTGTCCTTGATCTTCTATTTATTTCTCTCTCTTTAATGGTTTAACTGCTATCTCTTACCAATTATAAAGCAGAAGAAATGCAGCTAAATACTATTCTGTTTGAGGCAGATATTTAGCAGGGCTGGGAGAACAGGACTTAAATGGACAGGGAGTTGTTTATGGCTTTGGTATCAGAATGGTCCAAGCATTTGACTGACCAAAGGTATCATGGAGTATGTCAATATTTCAATGAAGGCCATGAAGTTTAGCAGCATGCAGAGGTGGTTGATCATTGTACAAAGAGAAGGCTGAGCAGAATTATAGAGTTGGAAGGTCAGACATGACTGAACTGGGAATTAGACGTTGAGGTTTACTGTGTATCACTGTATCAATTTGCAGTGTTAGAAACATTATGGCACAGATCTGATCTTGGAGGGAAGTGTGGAGTAGTCCCATGTCTCCGTGCACTAATCTCTAAGCTTCTAGAGCCCTCTCCAAACTCTAAATTCATTGTTGTGATTGGTTTTGAATTAGCTATGAATGTTGTTCTCTCTAATTTCCTCTCTCCGTCTGCTCACAGTTGTCAGTAATTACATTGTCTAACTATAAACAGATGATGCTAATGACAACCTGCTTGACTTAAAAAGCTTTCAAAATATAACTCATTCTTCAAAAGAAAAATAGCTCAAATTAGGATGGGGCAAAACATTCTTTTCATCTTTTTCTGCTTTGCAAATACTTTCTTAAATAAAGATAAATAGCTATTATTTAACAACTTAGATGAAAGCCTACCCACAAACTCATCACTCACTTTGCGTAGTGTGGTGCTGAATTTCTATGTCTCAGCATCATTCCAGGAATCTTTAGGAAATATCTATGATCTGCCATTTGTGCCATATTGCTGCATGAAAGTGCCCATACTGTATGGGCTGAAACTTGTACCCTTCCTGTGATGAATTTGGAAGTCACATTTAATCAGGTAGGAAAATAGTGGATTAAGCCTGGGTCAGTCATTTTATTAAATTATAACTCTTTAAACTCTTTCAGCCATTGTCTACCTTCCCAGCCATTGACAATCAATGCCCAATTAAGAAGTTAGACACATCACTGTTGGTTTTACTTCAGAAAGGTTCTTGTGCAAAGGTTTTTTGTGCTATTAATAAATCATCATGTGAAGGAGAGGGCCCATTAAAAGATCATTTCTGCTTTTGCTGCTGCTTTCTCCCTTGGGCCCTCTTCCCCAGCCCTTTCCTGCTATTACTTCTGCTTGGCTCTCTCCTCACCTGGAGATCTGGAATGAGTCCAGTACAGAGGAACCTCGATTATCTGAATATCAATTATCCAAATATCGGATTATCTATTGGCAATCTCAAGGTCCCGGTAGAAACATTATGTCAAAGACGTGTTTCCAACCCTGATCACGTCTTTTGTTTTCAGTGATTAAAAGTGAACTCGGCTACTAAAATGCTGTCGAGAACACTCCTGGACGTCGATGGGAGCCCAGGCACCATCTTCAAATATCTGACCGCCCACCTTCTCTCTCTCTCCCCACACTTTCCCTGGAGTTCACCACATGGGTGTACCCTAAACCCCCCTTCCCCAGATAATTTCTCTAGCAGTGTCCTGTACAGGGCAAAGGTGGAACTTGACAAAAAGTTGCACTAAACGTTTGTGTGTGTGTGTGTGTACGCGCGCACTATTTGGAGACTCACCCCCAAAGGCAGCAGCAGTCTTACTGATGGTATCCAGTCCAGCTGATGGGGGGCAGGGGTGGATGGGTTTGGGATTGGTGGCGTGGGGGTGGACAGGGAGTGGAGTGGATGTGGGGGTGGACAGAGGTTGGGGTCTCACGTGCAGTGTGCTGCTGCCTAGTCTCCTGAACAGGGAGTGGACTGAGCAAATGCTTGCTGTGTCAATCCCATTTAACTGATGGAGGTGGGCGGGGGTATGTGGTGAAGCTTGAGCAATCCTGCAGGTCCCTTACACACAAGTGTGTCTCTGCTCAGAAACAAACTCTGAGGCAGAGAGAGGGACCAAGGCAGGCAGAATGAGAAAAAAGGATACTTCAGAAAACTCGGAGCCCCAGAGGGGAGGCATTGAATCGGTTAACTGACTAATCAGTTCTCTGAACTAAATAGTGCCCGCCCATCTCGTTTGGATAATCGAGGTTCCTCTGTACTGGCAGAAGCACCCTTCTGCTCTGTGACACTGCTGAATACATAAGAACTCCTGACCTTTGATTCACAAGTAGATCTTAGCAGGCAGGACTTCTGCTTCCAATGTTTTTGATTCTTCAATGGAAGGCCTGGTAAATAACTTCGTGACACAAGATGTTAAAGGCCTTACTGAAAAGTTTTGAAATTTTGAAATCCCTGGCCCTTCAGGAAAATGCCAAGCTCATTAACTTCCTTTAGACTCTATCCTATGTGCTTTGATCCAGCCAAGTAGAAAAGACCATGGGATCTGGACCCATTACTGGGCTCCTGCAGGTTCAAGGTAACTGCATGCTATCCTGACAATGGGGGCCTCAATTCAGTGAGCGTAAAACTGACCTGTGGCCATTGCAACTGGATGCTTAGGTCTTTGCAGGTATGCCCAACGTTGCAACACAGAAAAAACAACTCTAGTTGCAAAAAACAAGGGATACTTTGATGTGGCAGATGTTTGTGAAGCTGAAGCTGAGGGTGAGGGGAGGGGCATGTGGAGCCTTGATGCTGTTGATCTGGGTGGAGTATAAGAACATAGAATAGTGCATAACAGGAATGGGCCCTTGGACCCACGAAGTTATGGCAAACATGATGCCAAATTGAACTAATCCCTTCTGCTTTCCCTTGGCTATATCTCTCCATTCCTTGCATATTCATGTGATTATTTAAAAGTACCTTTAATGCCCCTATCAGTCTCCACCACCACCCCTGGCAGCGCGTTCCAGACTCCTGCCACTCTCTGTGTAGGTGTCACCTCTCTCCATTGCTTATTTAGGTGCTGGTGTCACCATCAAAGGGATTAAGGAGACGTCATCCACACCAGGAGTATCCTGAGAGATGCTGTAGCCAGCCACTTCTATATACTCTTTCAGGTCACCCCTCTCTACTCATCTGAAGAGTCTGAGGGTCTGTTGATGGATACAAATGTTTTGACTCTTCTTGCCCAACCATTGCTTACAGAGCTCATGAAGTTGGTGATAGCGGGTGCTCATCCCCCTCCACCATCCAACAGGTACTGTCCTGGATCTGGTTCTCTTATGAGTATTGTCAATTTCTTGATGGAACAAGTATATATGGCCTGCATAGACTTCTCTGTTTGGTGCACATCGGTGTGCCAGCCTCTGGAAGCTCTAATAGATCCTGTCACATCAGCTCTGTAGCACCAATATCTGTCACCATGTCGATGATGCAGGATCAGAGGCTTATCAGCCTGAAGCTCAGTATTGCTGGGCACTCTCCTAGTGATCAAAGTGTAAGTAATGTCAATGTCATTGCCTGTCAGTTGCTCAGGCAAGTCTATGCTGTGCTCACCAGACTGTGATCCTACTAAATATATGCGACTGCACTACTGATGTGAAAGTACTTCTGCTCTAGGTTGTGGGGCAATGATATTTCAGTGCACCTTCTGAGGTAATCTGATTAAGCTTGGCAGCTGGCCAGTCTCAACTCTGCAAGAGAGGCAAGAGTAATGGGAGGGCAGTGTGCATTCCAACATGTCCTTCTGATTATTCATCATCTGGAGCTCTGTATGAGCAGCGGTGCACAGACAACCACTATACTTTGTGCTCACCTGAGGGTCTTCTGTGCCTATCTGTTTGTCCCCTCAGTTCTCTGGGCCCGACACCTATTTTGCTATCCAGATTGTTTATTTCGCTTTCATTTCTTCCAGCTCCAACATTTCTCCTTCCAAAGATGTGAAGCTTGCTATGTAGAGCAAGCTACCTCTGATTCTTGACCTTTCCCTTGAGTTGCATGTTCTCTTCAACTGAAAGTAAATTAATTCTCATTTTTATTCACCATGAAAGAGACACGCCCTTTAGGTGGCAGCCCAACTCTTCATCGTGATGTCACAAATGGCCACACTGTATTAGCTTTGTAGGAATCTGCTGTCTGACTGGTTTCCTTGACACAGATGCAAATATGAATCTGACAGCAAGAGTTGATGCCTGGATATCCCCAATAACTGGGTGGGCAATCCCTTCTCCAAACACGTAAGCATCTTCAGCCTTAATAACGTAAATAAAAGTTACCTTGCTGGAACTCATCTTGTTGTTGATTGCCTTTTAACATGAACTGTGTATGGGGTCAACCCTGTGATTGCTGACCTCCTCTGTTATTGCCATTCAGGTTTGCTTGATTTGATGATCTAGTCCCTAGGGAACAAAACTTCTATCGTCACTTTTGTAATCAGGAGAATTATCTGTTCAGTTCTGAACTGAATCTTAATCTTCCCTTGGGTGTGGCAATATTTAGGAGAGAGTGAGGACTGCAGATGCTGGAGATCAGAGTTGAGAGTGTGGTGCTGGAATAGCACAGCAGGTTAGGCAGCATCTGAGGAGCAAGAGAATTGACATTTCAGACATAAGACTTTCATCAGGAGTCAATAGTTAGGATAGTATCCAAAGCTCCCTCAGTCCTCCCTCTGTGGTTGCTGCATGAATAAGTCTTGCTGCCTTTTAAAGTTGGACACCAGCATTTCATGAGCTGGAACTTCACCTTACCTGTGTCATTTAACTATCCAGCTCCTTGCCGGCCAATAATTGGTGTGAGCTGACAATATCATGACTGCAACTCTGCCGCTGACTGTTTGGTATGCCACCCACTTCATGTACTAGAAGCAGAACCTGATGATAAAATTGTGACCATTGTGTCAGTTGACACGTTAACTCTCTCATCATACTTTGTTGATAGACTAATTATACGGGAGAGTATCCTTTGTCTGAAGTTGAAGAGAACCACAGGAGATTTCAAATATTCCATTCCTAGTCGAAATATAGTCATGCAGATAAATCAGATGCATGTTACAAACGTTAAAATATTACCAAAAATCTTGACTATTATTTATTAAGCTAACAGAGTAGTTCATGGTACTTTTAGATTAGAGTGTAGATATTTCATAATTAACCTCTTCAGAGATGTTATTGCACACCCTCTGGAGCAGGTGGGTCTTGAAGCCAGGTCTCTATGGCTCAGAGGTAGGGACACTGCCACTACATCATAAGAGCCCTGAGATTAAAGCATAATACATTAAAAAATAGAGTATATAGTGTAGTATGTGTCACACTAATAAAATTAATTTAGGTTGTGTAGCAATTAATTTTTTGGGCTAAATCTGATACAAGTACGCAATGTTTAAAATTATTTCAAATCATTGTCTCATAAATAGTATAATTCATTTCATAACATGGAGCTCATGTTTTAGAGCTTTAGTGAATTTTTAGATCATAATTTTTTTTTGGAAGAAAACAGAAATCTAGGCACTGAAGGCTTCATTAGGAACTTGAGTGAGTCACAATTCCAATTGCAAGGAATGTATTCACATTGCCCTTCTTTGGATATATTTTAAAAAAAAAGCAACAGTGCCAGTTTGAATCAACCTACTCTGTAGGATGATGCATGAAACCTTTCATCATGTTATCTGCCTTTGATATCATATCTTTTTACCAGAGTACTGATGTCCATGTTCTACACGTCATTAGTTTCTGTCTTCGATTTGCTGTGAAGAGTAAGAATTAAGTTAAAAATAATCAATAATTTTCTCTCTCATGTTACTTGTACTTTTTATAATTTTATAGTATTAAACATAATTTTTCGAGGCAAGAAGGTGGCAACTGATGTGCTGTAGAATGGAATTTCAAATGTGTCACAACAGCAACCTGTGTTATATTTTCATTATCTTAAGTGTGAAGTAACACTTCAATATTCTCAGTTTCTCTGATTCTGGAACTCTAAATTTATTTAGCTGTGAAATTATATAATCTAATATACATTTTTGTCTTTGCCAATTTCATCCCACATTTCCTCTTTTACCCTGCTATAGACCGGGATATTTCCAGGTCTTGGCTTCAATTTGCACTCAATCAACTGATCTAATTTATGGTCGAACAAGGATTGACCTTAACTTCTCATGGAAAGATTATTTTCCATTTGTGATTCTTAATCCACTGATCACTGTTGGAAGTGCACATTTATTGACATGTTGTGAAGTCAAAACATTCTTGTCTGAGATGTCCTTACAATTAAAAGATATTTCAATACTCACTATCAATGCACAGATGTGAATAGTAGCTACTTGCATTATTGTCCATGGAAGATATGGCATTCTTGTACCTATTGTTCAGATTCCTACTGAGCTTCTGAAAATTCGGTGAGGACAGAATTGGATTGTGATTACCTTACTGTCAAATATCCTGCTAACACTCACTGTAAAGGCTTTTACAATTAATGGGCAGAATACTAGAGTGGACTGCCATCCGCAGAACTGTTGCTTGGGATAAATATTTCCAGATTAGAAAAGAAGGTGGAATGTTGCTATCTCCTACTATACAAAGCACTTTGTAAAGCTTAATTTATGGAAGTATTATCATTCAACCCATGCAAGAGACCCTGATTGTAGAATTTTCTGTCACTAGAACATATTATTTTGACTCACTGCTATGTGTCGTAACAGATTTTTAATCATTGCCTATGTTCAATCTTTAACAGTGTATCAAATTCTGTATTTCTAGCTGTCAGTATTAAACTTTAATGAATGCAAAATAATGTAAGACGGGAGCCAAAAAACTGACTGCTGTCGAAATTTTGCAATGGTTTGAAAATTGTAAATTTGTTTTAATAGTATCATACATGGGTTCTTACCAAGTACTCATTAGACTAGTTAAAATCACACAACACCACGTTATAGTCCAACAGGTGTATTTGGAAGTACAAGCATTCGGAGCGCTGCTCTTTCATCAGGTAGCTAGTGGGGCAGGATCATAGGATACAGAATTTATTTTTGATGTATAGGTATTGCAGTACAGTATTGCAACCAGTGGGTAGGACTCTGGGTAGAGGTAGACATTTTCTTTCAATCTGAAAGACTTAAACTTAACTGCCAACATGAGGCTCATGCAATTTCTTTCTAAAGTGAGAGGGCGTTGCTGCCCTTATTCTGCAGCTTGATTGAGGGGACAACCATTTTTCTAATTAACCTTTTTAAGACAATCCAGTAACAGTATATTTCAATTTTCTGTGACAAAATCACATTTTGATGCAAATGCTGAGACTGCCAGTTTTCACATCTATATAATTGCCTGACTCCCTGGGCTAAGTCCATCTGCTGCCATCTCATTCATCCTTGTCTTTGTTATCTCTCGAATTGACTTTTCCAATGAATTTCTGACTTACATAGACTTTGACTAATGCAAAAATTCTACTTCCCATATCCTAACTCAAACCAAGTCTCATTCACAAAGCAGGAGAAAGTGAGGACTGCAGATGCTGGAAAGTCAGAGTCAAAATGTGTGGCGCTGGAAAAACACAGCAGCATCTGAGGAATTCCTCATTGTGTGTACTAGTGTACTTGTGCTAATGTTTGAATAATATCTCAGTTTTAAAAATCTTATTTCCAAATTTACACATGGCCTTTGCCCTCTCTACCTCTGTAACTTCCAGCAAAACTATAAAGAATCTCCAGTCCTTCAATTCTGACTTTTTGCTCATCCCTGATTTTAATTGCTCCACCGTTGTTAGCTATGTCTTTGGTTGCAGAATTGCAGGCCTGGAATTGTCTTCTCTACCCTCCACATCTCTTTTTCCTCCTTTTAAGATAATCTTGAAAACCTACTTCTTTGATTAAAGTTTCAGGTCACTTCAAATGTCTGCTTTTATTGTTTGGTGTCAAAAGTTGTTTGGTAATGCACCGTGAAAATCTTTGGAAATTGTATTAAGTCAAAAATGCTTTATAAATGCCCCTTCTTCCTCAGGAGGCTTAGGAAATTTGGCATGTCTGTAAGGATCCTCACCAACTTTTACAGATGCACCATAGAAAGCATTCTATCTGGGTGCATAGCAGCTTGGTATGCCCTTCTCCTGCTCTGCCCAGGACCGTAACAAGCTACAGAAAGTTGTGCACACAGCCCAGACCATCACAGAGGCCAGCCTCCCATACATGGACTCCATCTACACTTGCTGCTGCAGAATGGCTGCCAACATTATCAAAAACTCCTCCCACCCTGGTAATACTCTCTTCCAACATCTTCCATCAGGCAGAAGATTCAGAAGCTTGAGCTTACACACCAACAAGTTCAAGAACAGCTTCTTTCCTGATGTTGTTATTGGTCTGCTGAATGGACCTCTCTAATTTCAAATCTGATATTGGCCTTGCTCTTGTGCTCTTCCTGTGCAAACTGTAATCTTCTATGCCTCGCTCTGTCTAAGCACCCTATGATCTGTATGTCCTTGTTTGTTTTGATCTGCCTGTATTGCTCACAAAACAAAATGTTTCACTGTTTCTCGGTACATGTGGCAACATAAAGCAAACAAAGTGCAAATTATTGTTGTAAGTCTTTAAAAAAGAGATCTTAAAGCCTTACAAAAAAGTTGTTAGTCCTTGCACCAATAAAGAGCTAATTTATTTTTAGAGCCTCCTTGAAGGTGTGCAAAAGGGTTGTATTCACAGAAATTAATTCTTGGTGCCAGACACGTTTCTAGCTATTTTAAACAAGCACAAAGAGCAAAATATTGCAAATGCTGGAAATAAGAAATCAAAACAAAATATGCTGGAAATATTTAGCACATTAGGTAGCATCCATGGAGGGGAACAGAGTTAACATTTCAAGAACTCTTGATAAAATTATGATGAAATGTTAACACTTCCTATCTAGAAGTACTGCCTGACCTACTGCGTATTTCAAACAGCTATTAATTTTATTTCAAACATAGTGGAAATTAGATTTAGCTACACCTAATTTTCACTTAAAATTGTGCAGTTGCAATTATACCGGTTGAGCTGTTCTTGACCATCAGTGAATTGATGGAAGGAGTCATCGCCAGTGCTATCAAGAAGCATTTGCTGAGCTATGACCTGCTCTCTGATGCTCAGTTTGTGTTCTGCCAGGGCAATCATTAAGTACGATTAATACATAATTAAAAATAACTTTCAGGAAAACAATTATCGTCATTTATTTTCTCATTCTTTTGCCAGTGAACCTTATTTAAAAATAATCATTGTATCTTACTATTATGAATGAAACTTACTGGAAAATGGCCACAATTGAAAACCATGACTTAACCAGGTAGTAGGGGGGATCCCATTATTTTCAGAATTTCACAGTTTTATTAATGCTTTACACCATCAAATGGAAGTTATATTTACATTAATAGTGGTCAATATATTAACATTTCTGACACAATTTGCAATTCATATTGAAGGTTTAAATGGACATTTTTTGACATTGCTGTAAGGTGTACTATTATTGACCATTTGCAAATCTATTACATAAACTTATTGGTTTGAATACAGGTTTCAAAAATAACAAAACTGTCATATTTTTGTTTCAACGTTGTGGAGCCAAATGCTACACACACACAAACACATGCAAAATACAAATCTTGCTGGGCCCAAGGGAGCCTTAGTGAGCTACATAATAAAATTGCATGCCAGAAGCATACTAGTTTCTGGCCATGAAAGATTACCAAGCAAACATCTTCTGGAAATATTTTCTCATGTAATTGCATTATCTCGGTGTAATGTTGACTATTTTCAGTTCTGAAACCATATTCCATATTGAAAAACTATCATCCCTGCCTCCAGGCTCCCTGACCAATTTGGGAGAGAGGAGGAGACAAAACATTCATTCTGTCAATTTTCTGAACAGGTTCATTAGAAGTATAAAAATATTTTTAAAATCTGTTTTTGGTGATTTTAGTTCTTACTTATGAGACAGGAATACTGACTTCATGCAATTTAGTCGACTTAAATTGAGAGTCAGACAGAAGAGTACCATGCTTATGAGCTTTTTGAGGACCAGAGTATTTCTAACAACCTCCAGATTTCCACATTAAACTGCACGCATAGTGCCCAGGTGTTGCTGCTTGAACTTATATGTAAATAATAATGATTGCCATGGGTGTTTCAACATTATTTTTGCTGCAAATGTGATCCATTAAGATTCATCACTTGAAATCATTAATTGTTGTTGGTGCCATGTTGCAAATCAAAAATTCTTTGATCAAAAATATTTTACGTTTGAAAGAAATTGGAATTAATTTGTAAAGCATTCAATAGATAAGATAACTGTCATGACTGGATTATGGTCTCCCCTGCTGGTGGATTTGAAGCAGAGGAACATGTAAAATCTTACGAGTGGGCTTCCTGTTTGAAATTTAATGGAGACAAGACAGTTTGATGCAGGTTGCCTATCCTTAGGCCTTTTGCTAACCAGTTAATGGCTATTTATGGGCCTCATTCTGCTTCCACTGGGATTTACTCACGATGAAGGATGTCATATAGAAAGCCTGGCAATCGTGTCAGTGTGGGTTCATGTTTGATGGTGGTGGTAGTTGCTGCTACTTGCTTTGTGGGCCCCATGCCTTGGACACTTCTCACCCAAGTCTTACCTGGGCTGTTCAAGTAAGTAGCAAAAGTTACCAGCAATACTCAGTTGGCAGTACTCAGGAGTGGATCTTCCGGTTGAGAATGGGTCACGAGTAGACCTTATGGCAATTAACATTGTTTCCAGTGTTAAATTTCTATGGGCCAGAGTTGGGCATTGTGGGCAAGCTTGAACTCCATGAGCATGCGAACCATGCCTCTCCTCCTGTCCAAACAGTAGTTGTTTTCAGACTTATGAGTTGGTTCAGCAGATGATTTAACAATTAATTTGAAAATGAGTATGATAATGCCAATCATTTTTTAATTGTTTTGTAAACCCATAAGCAGTAATGTTACTTTCTGTAACAGGCATTATTTGGTCATTTCCACTTTTTTATTCATTCTCGGGATGAGGGCATCACTGGCATGGCCAGCATTTACTGCCCATCCCTAAGTGCCCAGAGGGCAGTTCAGAGTCAACCACATTGCTGTGGGTCTGGAGTCACATGTAGGCCGGACCAGTAAGAATGGCAGTTTCTTTCCTAAAGGACATTAGTGAACCAGATGGGTTTTTCTCAACAATCTATAATGGTTTTATGGTCATCGTTAGACTTTTAATTTCAGCTTTTTAAAATTTGAATTCAAATTCCACCATCTGCCGTGGTGGGATTTGAATTCAGGTCCCCAGAACATTTCCTGCATCTCTGGATTAACAGTGCAGCGATAATACTATAAGGGCATTGCTTCTGCCTGTGATACTATCATTAGAAAAATTTCTGGCTCTTTTGGTTTTCCAAGCTTATTCATAAAGGCAATGTCACTTTAAGTAAAAGCAAAATAAGCAATGTTAAAATTAAGTTGAACTAAATGATAAACTACCTCTATATCTCTTTAAAAAAACTATCTGATGCATAGAAATATTGTAATTTTTGTTAGTGTCCCAAAATATGATATCAGAACTTAGTTACTCCAACCCCTTAATGTTAAATAGCTTGAACAAACTCTACACTCTCCATTTTCCTAGAGATCTTTGTTTAATTTGTTGCAAATTTAATGCAAGTGGATGCAAATTATTATCTGAAGTCAACATCATACATTTTATTAATCATTGAAAAACTTTGCTCCTGAGATAGAGATGATCACTAATCTTAACTCCTTCAGTTGGTGTTGAAAGTGCTGAAGAAATTCAGCAGCTCTGGCAGCATCTGTAGAGAGAAAAACAGAATTGACATTTCAAGTCCAGTGATTGTTCATCAGAACTGTTCTGACAAATGGATACCTGATTTGAAACATTAATTCTGTTTCTCCAGCACTTTCTGTTTTTCTTTCAGACCTGCAGTATTTGAGTTCTTTGTTTTATTTTTCAGTTCATATCTATTTGTTTTATTTTATAGTAATGTTCTTAAAATGAGAAATACTAGCCTAAATATTTTCTTAACTGGGCAAAGTAGTGTCATTTCAAAAGGGAATTGTGTTTGGTTGTCAGAAGCACTGACCTGATCCAGATGACAGATCCTTTTGTGCTATGCAATTCAAAATCCAATTATGTAAATACGACCCTAATTGCCATTTAACATAACTGTTGAGAGCAGTGCAGGCTTAATTTCTCTGGGTGATGAAGGAGAAGGCACTTGTTCAAGATCTAACTGAGCTTCTTTTACTGGGTCACTGTGGCTGCATGGATGCCAACTTCCATGATCGTAATTCCCCTTATAACAAATCTCAGTGGCTGCTCCAGGCTGGTTCTTTGCTCAATCTGGTCTGCTGTACTTGGACATATGTTTGACTGTCAGCAAATTGGCTCGGATTTTTAAATGAGTTTGGACCTCAAACTTATGTGGCCTACTTTGCCTCCCACTGAGCAGCTACAGTTTGGCCATCAACAGTCCAAATACATTTCACTATCTCTTGCTGGTAAAGTTAAAGTATGAAATGTGCTGTAGTGTTCAATTGCTGACAAATTAATAATGTATTGTTGCACTTCAAGTCTGACTAGAATAAAGATTAATTAATAAAGAATTAAAAACAGAATGCTGATAATACTCAAACTGTCTGGCAGCATCTGTGGAAAATTAGATAAACGGCTGAATTTTCCAGAAATGATGAATCCTTGCTGCTGAGGCCTGGAGACCTGACACTATGCCATGGGACTCTGGATGGTATTTAGCAGTGGAAATTATCAGGTCACCACCAAGATCACTAATTCAGAGAGCTGGTGTAGATATAATGGGCTGAATGACCTCCATCTACATCATAACAATTCTGTGATTTTGTGGTCAAACAGTAAATAGACTAAATGATAGACTATAAGTGAACAGTGGGAAACAATTCAAAATGTTCATCAAAAGTACATTCCATTTAAAAATGAAGAAATTATGAAGAAAGACCTATCCATAGCTTACCCAGCATGCAGACAATAGTATTAGATTAAGAGAAGAGGTTTAAAATACTGCAAAAAACACCGACAAGTTTGAGGATTGTAAATGTTTTAAAAAGCAATAAAGGACCATCAAAGAGTTAATAAAAAGAGAAAAGGTAGAGCTTTAGAACAACTAGCCAGAAACATAAATCCCTGCTCTGAAAAGGAAGAGAGTAGCTAAAATAAATTTTGGACCTTATAGAAGCAGAGACAGGAACAATAATGGGAAATGAGAAAATGGCAGAAGTGTTGAGCAAATAGTGTCTCTTATAGTTATATTCACATTTTACAAGACACAAGTTATGTTCTAGAAGTAGGTGCTAATCTAGAGGCTAAAAAGAGTGAGGTTATTAATGTCAACATAGAATAAGTATTGGAGACAATGTAAAGAGTGAAGTTTGACAAATTGCATGACCTGGGGGCCCATATGTTACCATTCTAAGAAAATTGCAGAGATAATGGGTTTGCTATTTATGATTTTCAGATATTTATTATCTATATTAATGATGTTGACAAAGATCCTGGAAGTGGTGTATCTAAGTTTGCTAAAAATGCAAAACCAAATAGAAAGATAGTCTGTGAGGTAGAGTGAGGCTGTAAAGAGACATAGTTGAAAAGTGTGGCACTGGAAAAGCATAGCAAGTCAGGCAGCATCTGAGGAGAAGGACAATCAACATTTATGGGCATAAGCCCTTTATTAGGAAGCCTTCAGAAGGTTAAATGAGTGGGCCATGAGATGGCAGATGGATTAAATGATAGTGTGAAGTGTTATGATCCAAGTTGATTTTATTCCTGGATAGGTAAGTTTCCAGGCTGAAATCCAGCTTGCCAGATTTTTATTTTGGTTTTAATGAGGTAGTCTTTCACTGAAAAAATACATGATGTTGTAGATTTGGTTTTCACAACAAAACAAAAGGTTATTAGACAAGAAATGAAAATAAATTCGAATAAACCAACTATTTACATGTAACACAAATTTAAAGATCTAGAAACACCTGGTAAAATACAGTTCCATGAATCTCAAAACTCACATGCTAGTAGTAGCTCAAATCTGAGATATAGAGTAAATGGTGCTGAAAAAAAAAATTCACACCTTACATCATACAAGTTATGCATTTTGGTTGTAAAACTAGACAAGCAGAATATGTTTAAAAAGTGTGTAAAATGTAAGTGTTGATGTTCAACAACACTTGGTTATACTCATTTAGGGATTGTAGTTAGTTAGCATGCAGCAATTTGGAAGACAAATAACAATTTAGCCTTTATGAGAAGGTTATTGGTTTGTGGGAATGAAGAAGTCTTGATAGAATTGTGTGGGGTTTTGGAGAGACCCCATCTGGAGTGCGCTGTGCAGTTTTTGTCTCCAAATTTTAAAAAAATACTCCACTTGCATTGAAAATGATTCAGCGAATGTTCACTAAATTAGTGCCTGGTTAAAGATTTGTCATAGTTTGAGAGATTAAGCAAATTATATTCTCTGGAATTTACAGAAAGGAAGTTGATTTCATTGAAATGTACAGTATTCTGAAGGGGCTTGACAAGGTAGACATTGTCATGACTGTTTCCACTCGTTGGAGAATCTAAAATGCAGGGTTACGTTGTCAGACTAAGGGGCTGATCACGTAAGATTGACATTTGGAGAAATTACTTAGAGTCATAGAGATGTACGGCATGGAAACAGTCCCTTCGGTCCAACTCATCTATGCCAACCAGATATCCTAAATTAATCTAGTCCCAATTGCCAGCACTTGGCCCATATTCCTCTTAAACCCTTCCTATTCATATACCCATACAGATTGCCTTTAAATGTTGTCATTATGCCAACCCCCACACCTCCTCTGGCAGCTCATTCCACATCGCCCTTGTGTGAAAAGTTGTCCCTTTGGTCCCTTTTAAATCTTTTTCCTCTCACCCAAAACTTATGTCCTCTGGTTCTGGACTTGCCCATGCCAGGGAAAATATCTTGTCTATTTACCCTGTCCATACCCCACATGATTTTATAAACCTCTTAAAGGTAGTGAATCTTTGGAATTCTCTATCCTTGAGGATTATGGATACTCCATCACTGAAAACCCAGTCGACTAGGACCATGTACTCACTGTTATTTAAACTGCATAAGTACCCAACATTTGATAATACCTCTTGTAGAAGATGCTATTTGATTTGACTTATTGTAGTCATGTACACCTAAGTGTAGTGAAAACCTTTGTATGCGAACAGTACAGGCAGATCATGGTAAGCAAGGACATACGGATTGTAGGGTGCTTAGACCCAGTGAGGCATACAGGTTACACTGCGCATGAGATGCACAAAGCAAGATCAACATTAACATTGAAGTTAGAGAGTTCATTTATCAGTGTAATAAAATCAGGGACGAAGCAGTGCTTGAACCTGTTTGACGGAAGGGTCACAGGAGAGCATTACTGGAGTAGGAGGTGTCTTTGATGATGTTGACAGCCTGTCCATGGCAATGAGAAATGTAAATGAAGTCCATGGATGGAAGATTGGCTTTCATGATGGTCTGGGCTGTGCACACAACCTTCTGTAGTTTCTTATGGTCCTGGGCAGAGCAGTTGCCGTACCAGGCAGTTATGCACCCAGATAGTCTGCCTTCAGTTGTGCATCTGTAAACGTTGATGAGGGTCTTTATAGTCATGCTGAATTCCCTCAGCCACTTGAGGAAGAAGAGGCATTGTTCTGCTTTCTTGACCGTTGTATTTATGTGGGAAGTCCAGGATAGGTCGTTAGTTATTGTCACTCCGAGAAACTTGATGCTGTCAACCCTCTCAACCTCCACTCTGTTAATGTAGATAGGAGTGTGTTCTTTTTTTTCTGAAGTCAATGATCAGTTCTTTTGTTTTGCTGACATTGAGAGAGAGATTGTTGACATTGCACCACGACATCAAGCGTTCTATCTTCTTTCTGTATTCTGACTCATCATTGTTCAATATCCATCCTACAATGATGGTGTCGTTAGCAAACTTGCAGATGGCAATCTTTTAGAATTTGGCTACACAGCCGTGGGTATACAGGGAGTTGAGTAGAGGGCTGAGAATGCATCCTTGGGGGCTCCAATGTTGAGGGTTTTGTGGAGGAAGAGCAGTTGTCTGTCCTCATTAATTGCAGTCTATGGGGCAGTAAACTGGGGATCCAGTTGCAGAGGGTGGAGCCAATACCCAAGATCAGTCTGGAGGGGATTATGGTGTTGAAGGTGGAGCTGTAGCCGATGATTAGGAGTCTGATGTAGGTATCCTTGTTATCCAGGTGTTCCAGAAATGATTGCAGGTATCTGCTGTGGACCTGTTTTGCTTGTAGGCAAATTGCAGGAGATCAAGGCAGTCTGGTATGCTGGAGTTGATGCGGGCCATGACCAGCCTGTCTAAGCACTTCAGGATTATGGAGATCAGAGCCACTGGACAGTAGTCATTAAGACACATTGCATGTTTTCTTTGGTATTGGGATAATGATAGTCTTCTTGAAGCAGTTAGGGACTTTGGCGTGTGGGAGGGAGAGGTTGAAGATGTTAGTGAATACCTCCAGCAGCTGACCTACACAGGATCTGAGTGCACAGCACATCTGGGCCCATCGCTTTCCTTGAGTTGACTCTCAGGAAGGCCGATTTGGCGTCTTCAGCAGTGATGGAGGGAGTAAGTGCGTCTGGGGCTGTCAGAGAAGGTGACACTGCGCCGCTGACATTCTGCTCAAACCAAGCATAGAAAGCATTGAGCACACTGGGGAGAGATGTGTTTTTGTCTGCTATCTTGCTCTG
Source organism: Chiloscyllium plagiosum (assembly GCF_004010195.1). NCBI lineage: Eukaryota > Metazoa > Chordata > Chondrichthyes > Orectolobiformes > Hemiscylliidae > Chiloscyllium > Chiloscyllium plagiosum. Next base: position 28,818,550 of record NC_057727.1, read on the forward strand.
CTTCATTTTATGTCCTGTTATGATGTTTAGGTCTTGCCACAAAAGGCCGGTGTCAGTATGGTTGGTTTGGGCCTCTAACTTGGTAGGTACTGCCTCTTGGCATCTCTGATGGCTTTGCAGAGGTCGTATCTGGATTTTGTGTACAGGTCTGGATTATCCGACTTGAATGCTGCACGCTTAGTTTTCAGCAGACAGTGTATTTCCCAGTTCATCCACCGTTTCTGATTGGAGAATACCCAGATTGACTTCATTGGCATGCAGTCCTCCACGCATTTGCTAATGAAGTCTGTGATGGTAATGGCATACTCAACTAGGTTTTCTGCTGAGTAATTGAATATGGTCCAGACTGCCGATTCCAAGCAGTCCCAGAGACGCTGTTCTGCTGCCTCGGACCAGCATTGTATTACTTTCTGTGAAGGATCCTCCCTTTTCAACTTCTGCTTGTAAGTTAGGAGGAAGGCAGTGTCATGACCTGATTTTCCGAAGTGTGTGTAGGGGATGGAGTGGCAAGGGTCTTTGATGGTTGTCCAGGTTGTTTATTCCTCGAGTCAGGTTTGTGATATTTTGTTTTATTCATTCACAGGATGAGGGTATCGCTGGCTAGGTCAACATTTATTGCTCATCCCTAATTGCCCAGAAGGCAGTTAACAGGCTGTGGGTCTGGAGTCACATATAGGCCAGAACATGTAAGCATGGCAGTTTCCTTCCCAAAAGAGCATGAGTAAACCAGATGGGATTTTTCCTACAATCGACAATTCCAGATAATTTTTTAATTCAAATTCCACAATGTTCTGTGGCGAGATTCTAACATGGTTCTCCAGAACGTTATCCGGGTGTCTGAATTAACAGTTCATCAATAGTACCACTAGGCCATTGCCTTCCCTATGTATTGGTAATATTATGGCAGCACCTTCTTGAGGTTCCTTGATTTAAATTGCCAGACTTTGGGGAATTTTGTCTCCAGAATGTTTCTGGCAGTGTAAACTTCATCCAGGGCATTCTTCATGCCTGCCTGGGGTGTTATGTAGACTGCTGTCAGAACGGGAGAGGTGAATACACATGGCAGATAGTGAGGTAAGGTAAGGTAAACTGGCAAATTTGTTAGCTCAGGGCCTTTTCTGTTTTAATCTTCACTTGTATTGAAGACAAACAAGAGCGGGGAATAATAGAACAGCTACAGCTTCTGGGATTGAAAATAAGACAAACTGTGACAGCAGGGGAGAGTCATAATATGATCGGCTGGGGGATATTGCTGCTTTAGGACTGAGTTCAACGAACTGGGAGTTTTAAAAAACGTTCGGAATATAACTATTAATAATAAGTGACTGGCTAGTAAGTCTTAGAGCATATAACATCGAACAGTACAGCACAGTACAGGCCTTCGACCCACGATGTTGTACCAAACGTTTATCCGAATGTAAAATTAACCTAACCTACACACCCCTCAATTTACTGCCATCCTTGTGCTTGTCCAGCAGTTATTTAACTATCCTGACTGTCTCTGACTCTACTACCACCGCGGATAGTGCATTCCATGTACCCACCATTTTCTGCATAAAGAACCTACCTCTGACATCTCCCCATACCTTCTTCCAATCATCTAAAGATTATGGCCCCTTGTGACAACAATTTCAGCCGTGGGGAAAAGTCTCTGGCTATCTACTCTATCTATGCCTCTCATTACCCTGTACACCTCTAGCAAGTCAGCTCTCTTTGTTCTTCTCTCCAGTGTGAAAAATCCTAGCTCACTCAACGTCTCTTCATAAAACAAGCCCTCCAATTCAGGCAGCATCCTAGTAATTTTCCTCTGCTCCCTCTCTGACGCATCCACATCCTTCCTATAATGAGGTGACCAGAACTGGAGACAATATTCCAAGTGTGGTCTAACCAGGGTTTTACATATCTGCATCTAAACCTCGTAGCTCTTCAACTTAATCCCCCTGTTATTGAAAGCCAAAACACCATACGCCTTTTTAACAATCCTATCAAATTGGGTGGCAACTTTGAGGGATCTATTTACATGGACCCCAAGATTCCGCTGTTCCTCCACACTGCCAAGAATCCTGTCTTTACCCTGTTTTCAGCATTCAAATTCGATCTTGAAAAATGAATCACTTCGCATTTTTCCATGTTGAACTCTATCTGCCACTTCTCAGCGTAGCTGTGCATCCTGTCAATGTCTTGTTGTAGCCTGCAGCAGCCGTCAACACAATCTACAACACCACCAACCTTTGTGTCATTGGCAAACTTACTAATCCACCCTTCCATTTCTTCATTCAAGTCATTTATAAAAGCAACAAAGAGCAGAGGCCAAAGATCGGATCTCTGCGGGACACCACTGGGACCTCCAGGTGGAATACTTTCCATCCACTATCACCCACTGTCTTCGTTCAGCAAGCCAGTTGTGTATCCAGACAGCCAAATTTCCCTGTATCCCATACCTCGTAACTTTCTGAATGAGCCTACTGTGGGGAACCTTATCAAATGCCTTACTGAAATCCACATACATCACATCCACTGCTCGACCTTCGTCAACTTGTCACGTCACATCCTCAAAGAACTCAATAAGGCTTGTGAGGCATGACCTGCCCCTGACAAAGCCATGTTGACTATCTTTAATCCTATCATACATCCTATCTCTCAGAATCCTTTCCAGTACCTCGCTTACCATAGACATAAGACTGACTAGTCTGTAATTCCCAGGGATTTCCCTATTCCTTTCCTTGAACAGAGGAACAACATTTGCCTCCCTCCAATCATCTGGTGGTACTCCTGTGGAGAGTGAGGATGCAAAGATCATCGCCAGAGGTGCAGAAATCTCATTCCTCGCTTCCCGTAGTAACCTTGGATATATCTGGTCCGGCCCTGGGGACTTATCTATCTTGATGCTTCCCAGAATTTCCATCACATCTACTTCCTTAATATCAGTCTATTCAAACCTATTAACCTGGTCCACAGTGTTCTCAATATCAACAAGGTCCCTCTCTCTCGTGAGTACTGAAGCAAAAAACTCATTTAGGGCTTCCCTTACCTCTTCAGACTCCAGACACAAGTTCCCTCCACTCTTCCTAATTGGCTCTACCCTCTCTCTGATCATTCTCCTCTTCCGGAATTTTTATATAAGCCAAATTTCCTCTCGTAAAATGTTTAAGTATAATGAGGATTTATCAGTATTGGTAGAATTTATTGTCACTGGTAAATCCCTTTTGGTATTGGTAATGTTTATTGCCATCAATGAGATTTCTGAGTAGCATCAAGGTTATCGATGAAGAAACAGGAAAATGGCAGGACTGCTCTGGTTTCTAGAGTACATGCTACGCCATGTACACAAGATGCTTCCGGTATCCTGGATAACCATTTGGACAAGAAATGTCTTCAGATGCAGCAGCTTGAACTCTGTTTCAGAACCTTGCAATTGGCATCACTACGGAGCATCGCTGAGGCTAGGAATTACATGAATAATATGTTTATAGATGTGGTAACCTGACAGTTTAACAATACAAGGGAATCTCGATTATCTGAACAAAGTGAACGGACACTATTTCGTTTGGATAATTGATTATTCGGTTAATCAATTCAGTGCCTTCCCTCTGGGGCTTGGAGTTTTCTATTAGGTCTGCTCCCTGTTCAGGAGACTAGCAGCAGTACAGCCCCTGCCCCCCCAAACCCCGTCCAACACCGCCCCCCACCCGCCCTCCCAAACCCCGTCTGTCCAACACTATGCCCCATCCACCCCCATCCATTATCTGACCTCCGTCGTGCCCCTCCCCCGAGTCCGACCTAGCAGCTCCGCAACACCTCCCCACACCCCCCCCATGCACTCTCCTGTCCACCTCTGTACCCCCTCCGGGACACCAACAGTAAGACTGCTGCTGCTGCCTTTGGGCGGGGGGGGGGGGGGGGGTGAGTCTCCAAATAGCACACACACAGACAATTTTTTAACTGCAACGTTTTGACAGGTTCCACCTTTGCCCTGTACACTACAATGTTAGAGAGATTATCTGGGGAAGGGGGTTTAGGGTACACGCCTGTGTAGAACTCCAGGGAAGGTGTGCTGCAAGAGAGAGAGAGTGGGTTGGAGGTCAGTCATTTGGAGATGTTGCCTGCGCTCCCATCAGTCCAGGACTGTTCTCGGCAGCACTTTTAATCACTGTAAGCAAAAGACGCGATCAGTGTTGGGCACACATCTTTGATGTAATGTTTCTGTTAGGACTTCGAGATCTCCTTCGGATAATCCGATTTTCGGATAAATGGTATTCGGATAATCGAGGTTCCCCTGTATGCAGAGAGAGAAGAGATGGGTGACCATCAGGCAGCCGGAAAGAAATAGGCAAGTAGTGCAATAGTTCCCTGAATGCATACTTAGTTCTAAATACTGGTGACGGTGACAGTTGACCTGGGGGATACAGGCAGAGCCAAATTTATGGTACCAAAGTTTTCTCAGCTGTACAAGGGATGGGGTGGCTACAAGGAAGACTCAAAGAGCAATACAGTTACATGATCAAGGGAATAGATAGGCTCTGCTGTGGATAGAGATGTGAAACCAGGATGATGTATTGTCTCTAATATGCCAATGTCAAGGCTGTCATTGAGTGTCTGCTAAGTACTCTGAGGAGGCGAAAGTGAATAATCAATACTCTTGTTCCACATCTATACCAATGGCATAGATAAAAGAGGGGTTGTGATCCTACACTCAGAATTTAGGGAGCTGATTTGATTTGATTGGATTTGATTTATTGTTACGTGTACCTAAGTACAGTGAAAAGCTTTGTTTACGAGCAGTACAGGCAGATCATAGTAAGCAAGCACATAAAGATCATAGAGCGAATAAAACTTGACAGAATGAGTCACTAGGAGACAGCAGAGAGTTCCTCAAGAAGTAGGTCTTTTATTTGCAAACAAAAAACCGTGACACTGAGAAAGCAGATTCTCGAATGCCTATGAACCTCAGAGTCCGTGGATTTTTATATTTTTTTTATCATGTTTCTGTTAGCTTATCAGCATGTCCAACTATATTAATCAAAGTACTTCACTCCAGCTACACAATAAACCAGTGATATTAGTTCCCATTCTCTCTTTAGTTATACGTTCTACTCAATGTTATTCTAATATCACGGTTAGATATTTATTGCTAACTCTGCTACAGTGATCTTCTATTCCAGACTAACCTGTCAGGATAGATACTTAGCTATTCCACCTGTTACAATAGTCTCCTGTCTCAAGCTGACCCTACTAACTATTAATTAGATATTTTAATGTCATGTCCCAAATATTTATGGTCCCAATCCTGTCATAATAATACTTAACAGAGAAACTTGCTTTATTACTTGTGTTATCTCATCTCGCCATCGTGACCTTTCAGCCTTAACTTTACTCCGCTAATTGGTGTAAGAGCATTCCACTATTCTTATCCCATCCTGCCTTCCACAGACCACAGATTGCCAGTGGTCTTCATGGCTTTAACCCTTCCCATGCTTTCATGTTCTTTATTTTCCATATTCCCCCTTTGAGACCTACCGGTCTCATGTAGAGAAAGAGGACAGTAAGCTCAGCCCCTCTTGTGCCCAATACAAGCAATGTAGGTCCCAACACAGACTAAATAATTTTCAGAGTCTGAGACTTAAAGGGTTCTTCCTCTATTCCTGGGGTCTCTTGGGCCAAAAACCTGTCCTCCAATAACCAGAACAGGGAAAAAGACCCAAGATCCCTCACAATCTAGGACTTGCGTGTTCTTCAGAAGTATAATTGACGCCCTCACGTGGACATATTCCTTGCACCGTGGCAGTTGTCAGATCATAATAGTAGAGCGGTGGGGTTCCGTCAGAGGTGCAAGCACTTCCTGGGGTAGCTGAAATGACCACAAGTTGCCGTGTAGTGACGTGAACTAAAAAGGACTTAATAAAAGGTAAAGCACAACAAAAGACGAAGGCAACAGCAAGGAAAACCGCACCTACAATAAGACCAATCTTGACAAACCATGCTCCCCAAGACCCTAATATATTATTCAGCCAATCAAAAGCCTGGTGACCAAACCCCGCATTGTATTTTAGCTCCCGTCTTCGATTCTTTGGTTTTTCCATTGCTTTAGTAAAAGATCCCCCAGGGCTAGTGTTGTTATGTATAAAGATACAGCAATGTTCCCCAAACATCACACAAACCCTGCCTTTTTCTGCCAGTATCCAATCTAAGGCCTGTCTGTTTTGATGTCATTTTAGTAGTAGCATCCAATTGTGCTCCCAAGGCCACAAGGGCATTGTCAGTATAATTGATAAATCTCTGCTGGTTGTAATAAATGTAATTAATCCATTCAGCATTCTTGCTAACCCCTATCACTGGGATGATTAGATTCCCTACAGTGTGAAAATAGGCCCTGTTGAAGGGGTTGCCTTTGTACACAAGAAACAGTCCTGTCTAGCCATCATTACAGCCCTACAGTTTGCCCATTGATAGTCATGGGCACGTACCCATGTTAGGGCAGCAAGGTCTGCACTTCTAATATGTCTTTGCCTCCCAGCCTGAATGACCCTGGCATTACCAGTCCAGGTCTGCCAGGTTAATGGTCTCCAAGTCTGAGTATGCAGGCCTGGCATCAGAGAGGGTGTGTATCAGGGGCATTCCCCATGTCTTCTCCATCCCCGCTGCCAGGAGAACTATGCTCCACATCTCCATCGCAATCATTTCTAGAATGATCAGTATCTTGGAACCCTGCTGTGGCCTGCCTGTGTCCAAATTCCTCGGCCTCAGCTCCACTAGAGTTAGACAAGCTAGAGTTAGTTTGTCCTGGTGGGAGAGCTTTAGTACAATGATTAAGGTGGTACCATATGTATCGTCCTTCCACTTGGATGGTGGTAGGTGATGCCTTAGTCACTACGAAAGGTCTCTCTCTCTGCGGCTCATTCCAGTGTCTTCAAAAAACCCACACATACATCCAATCCCCGGGTTTAATAGATCCTTCCTCATTGACAGGTGTCGGCTCCCTTTGTGTTTCCTGCAGGTGAATAGTCTCATGTATCATAGTTAGCTGCTGCATATATTGCTTAAGTTCTAAGCTTAACCGCTCCGAGCTAGGCCCTTTGTATGGGGCTCTCCACCTTGGCACTGGCATAGGTCTACCTGTGAGCATCTCATGCTGTGTTAGATTGGTCATGCGATTAGTTTGCATGTGATAACTCATTAGTGCCAGCAGCAGTGCATCAGCCCAATTAAGGTTGGTGCTTGCGCAGATCTTGTTTAATTTGGCTTTCAATGTCCCGTTAATCCTTTCCTCCATACCCTGTGACAGGGGATGATACATACTCCCAAACCTCTGTTTGATTCTCAAAGACTGCAGCACCACCTTAACTACTTTCTGAATGAAGGCAAACCCATTGTCTGAACTAATTTCCGATGGAATACCAAACCTTAGGATAACTTTATTCATCAGAAATTTCACTACTGTCCCAGCTGCTGGTTTCAACCTTATTTCCACTGGGCTAACTGATTTCACTCTCCCCAGATCTGTTTCATGCTGTGACCAAAAAGTGACTGGTAATGCATCCAATCGCTCATTATCATATTGATCACCTTCCTCCACTGTCACTGGCATGCTCCGCTGGGGTATTACCTTGACTTCCTGTGGATTCCCTGTCAAGTTGCAGCATGCTAGGATTTTAATATAGTTGCCATCCCTGGATTCCCAACCCCAGTCGTGAGGATATGTCATTCCCTGACTGTTTCTACATGCTTGGCCATAGGTCCTAAGTCTTTAGATTGTTATCCCTTATTTAGCAGTAAGGTTACATGTGGTGTGGCGCCTGATACACTGTACCACTTTTCCAGGAATGCATTTCTCTATATTTGCAGGATCACTCCCTGCTCCCCTTATACTATTGCTTCACTTCTCAAATGTTGCGGAGTAGTGACTTCCTGGTGCCACTGCCTCTCTAACACCTCATCCTGAGACTCAGACTTAGGTGGTCTTGCTTTAGTCAACGTCGTCAACACTTCTGCTTCCCACATCCCTCAAATGTCTTGAATATCACTTGCCATATCCCCTGTCCAATAAACACTAACATCTTTAACTTCTTGCATCACTAATTGTGTATTGGCCTTTTCTACGACCAAGCCCTGTTGTGTGCACTCCAATCTTACCTCTAACTGTAGTAAAGCATCCCTATCTAACAAATTAATTGGTGTCTCTTTAGATACTAATATTGGCAGAACTACCTCCCTACCTTTCATTTCTAATCTTACTGGAGCTGTAAATCGAGTTAACTGTGATTTCCCTGAGAACCCTACAGTTTTAACAAATTTACTTGACATGGGAAGGTGAGTGGCATACTGCGCCTGTACACAAGTGTATGTAGCTCCAATATCTATCATCACCGGTATCTGCTGCCCTTCTATATTAACTTGTATTACTGGTTCCTGATCAGCCTCCCATGCTACTACAGGGTAGTGCTCCTTCCCACCCTGGTTCTCAGGGCATCCCTAACACATCCCATACAGTTTAACAGGTCCTGCTGGGCCTGTAGGTGTCTGGGAAGTGGCCACTGGGGATTCTCACCATCCAGGCCCCCTGTAGGGCAGAAAGGGCCCAGTCCAATAAGGGCGATTCCTCCTAAAGTGGCTGGTTGATGGCATCCCCAGCACATCATTTCTGGTCCCCCTTGAGCCTGATTATTTATCATGTACCTTAGCCCCCCATTCCTAAGTACCTGTCCTTGGGGATTCCAGTTCTGTGTAGACTGTTGTTTAAATCTGCCCTGCCCCAGATACGTCACCTGCGGGAAAGCTTCTCTAAAAACCTCCATTGCTGGCATGGGACTTTCGGGCCCCTGTCTGGCTACTTGATACGATCCCACTTGCGCCGGCATTTGGTTCACACCAGTGTTGATTACTGTGTCGATTTTTACTGACAACACCTTCTTTAGCCTTCTCTGTTTCTTTCTTTTAAGCTCTTCGAGCTGCATTTGCGCCAGCTTCCTTTGCACCTCCTCCTGCTGGTCTGACAGTTTCTCTTTGTCTTTTCGAAATCTTTCAACTACATGAGCTTCATGATCTCTAAATTCCTAGTGGCTCATTGATGATGTCAGACCCACAACCTCCTCTAGTCCTGACCTGACTTGGGAGGGCATTGCCTCAATGATGGAATTTCAGAACATTGTGGTCAGCAACTGATTAATCTCTATGTCTTGTTCTGGTTCCAGCCTCCATTTCTTTAACTGTTTCTCCAAATAAGCAGCCTGGTTTTCACTTTCTCCCAGTGGATCCTCTCTCAGAGCCTGGGGGTCCATTATGGGTGGATAACAGTCTCTTAAGGCCTGCCATACATTCTGT
>NC_057727.1:28829723-28837071 GCF_004010195.1 Chiloscyllium plagiosum
CATATTTATTCTGCCCTATCTATCTATAGGGTCTTACAAAACAATTGCCCCTTCTTTATTCTGCCCTGTCTTTCTATAGGGTTTACAAAACAATTGCCCCTACTTTATTCTGCCCTGTCTTTCTATAGGGTTTACAAAACAATTGCCCCTACTTTATTCTGCCCTGTCTTTCTATAGGGTTTACAAAACAATTGCCCCTACTTTATTCTGCCCTGTCTTTCTATAGGGTTTACAAAACAATTGCCCCTACTTTATTCTGCCCTGTCTTTCTATAGGGTTTACAAAACAATTGCCCCTTCTTTATTCTGCCAAATCTATCTATAGGGTCTTATATACACCACCGTGGACTTTTTACTCAGACAATTGCTACGTTTTATTCTTACTCACCCCCTACCCCACTGCGCAGTTTTCTTGACCAATTCTCTACGTCTCCTTCAGCAGCAATTTACTCCTCGCCTTTGGATCTTGGATCGGAGAGACCCTTCAGCAGGTTCCCGCACCTCCGAGTCCCCAAGGACCAATCCTAGCCAACAGAATACAGTCTGAATTCACAGCAAAAATCCTAACTTTTTTTTTGATTGGGTATTCTTATTCTGTCAGCCTCGGGTGTGCCCCCAGTGGACTAAGAAGCGCCCTGTTATTGCCGCCCTCTGTCCAGGTGGGTCTCTGCACGACCCTGCTCGCAGCGCCAAATTTGTTGTGGAGAAAATATAGAGAATCACCAGGAGACGCAGAGAGTTCCTCAAGAAGTAGGTCTTTTATTTGCAAACAAAAAACTGTGACACTGAGAAAGCAGATTCTCGAATGCCCACGAACCTCAGAGTCCGTGGATTTTTTTTTTTTTTATCATGTTTCTGTTACCTTATCAGCATGTCCAACTATATTAATCAAAGTACCTCACTTTAGCTACACAATAAACCAGTGATATTAGTTCCCATGATCTCTTTAGTTGTACATTCTACTTTATGTTATTCTAATATCACGGTTAGATATTTATTGCTAACTCTGCTACAGTGAAGTTCTATTCCAGACTAACCTGTCATGATAGATATTTAGCTGTTCAATCTGTTATAATAGTCTCCTGTCTCAAGCTGACTCGACTAATTATTAATTAGATATTTTAATGTCATGTCCCAAATATTTATGGTCCCAATCCTGTCATAATAACACTTAACAGAGTAACTTGCTTTATTACTTGTGTTATCTCATCTCGCCATCGTGACCTTTCAGCCTTAACTTTACTCCGCTAATTGGTGTAAGAGCATTCCACTATTCTTATCCCATCCTGCCTTCCACAGACCACAGATTGCCAGTGGTCTTCATGGCTTTAACCCTTCCCATGCTTTCATGTTCTTTATTTTCCATAGAGGATACAGGCAGAGCCAAGTTTATGGAACCAAAATTTGCTCAGTTGTACAAGGGATGGGGTGGCTACAGGGAAGACTGAAAGAGCAATACAGTTACATGATCAAGGGAATAGATAGGCTTTGCTGTGGTTGCAGACGTGAAACCAGTATGATATATTGTCTGTAATATGCCAATGAGTCACTGCTAAGCACCTGAAGAAGTGCAAGTGAATAATCAATACTCTTGTTCCACATCTATACCAAAAGCATAGGTAAAAGAGGGGTTGTGATTCAACACTCAGAATTTAGGAAGCTGATTTGATTTGATTGGATTTGATTTATTGTCACATGTACCTAAGTACAGTGAAAGGCTTTGTTTGCGAGCAGTACAGGCAGATCATAGGAAGCAAGCACATAAAGATCATAGGGTGAATAAAACTTGGACAGAGTGAGGCATACAAGTTACACTGCTCAGGATATATGCAGTATTTGAAGTTATAAAGTCCATTAATCAGTTTGATAATGGCAGGGAAGAAGCTGTTCTTGAACTAGCTGGTGTGTGTTGGAGCTTCTGTATCTTCTGCCTGATGAAAGAGGTTGTAGGAGAGTATTACTGGGGTGGGATGGAAATTAATAGCAAGACCTTAGAAGTAGTAATCTCTAGATTACTCAGTGTCAAGCACAAGTGAGTATCGAAATTGGGGATTTTAGATAAATGAAAATGTGGCTGGCAAAATGGTGCAAGAGGGAAGGCTTTAGATTCTTGATTATCTGACTAGCTCTGGGGTAGATGGAATCAGTGAAAGATGAACAGTTCACACTTGAACAGTTGCAAGGCTGAGTTCTTCGCCAGACATTTTGCTAGTGCTATTGGGGGAGTTTAAACTAACTACAGGAGGGTGGAAACCAATTGGTATTTCTTCCTGTTACAACCTAAGCATGCAGAAAACTCGGAGAGATTAGATAACTTTGAAATAAGGAATAGTCAGTTAATTGTTGGAGTCAGAGAAAATGAAAAAGTAACAAAGTCAATATTAGGGTTAATGTGCATTTATATGAATGCACTTTGTGTGATAAAACGACTGGTGAATTGCAGGTAAAGATTGTCTTGAGAAAATTCAATGTCATGGCTATAACAGCTACTTCGTTAAAAATGGACAGGACTGAGTAATACATATTTCTAAAGATTTTCAGGAGGCAGTGTAAGGGAGAAAGTTGGAGTGGGTGTTATGAGTATTGATTAAGAACAGCATTGCTGAACTGAAGAAAGAAGATTTCAAAGAGGGGTCAAGAATAGACTGTTTTGGCTCAAACTAATGAACAAAATAATACAGTTAAATTGCTTGATATAGTTTGTAGGCCAACAACCAGTCAGAAGGATGTAAAGATCAAATTTGCAAAGAAATTACAGAGGTAGAAAAATTGGCAAGTTATTAGAATATACACTTTTAATTAGTTGAATATAAATTGGGATAATAGTAATGTTAGGACCAGAGCTGGGCAAAGGTTCGTTGAGTGTGATCAGGAATATTTACTGCAGCCATGTGTTTCCTTTTCAATGCGAAAGGAGGCACTGTTCGACCCGGTTCTTGTGAATGAGGTGGACCAAACAGATGAGGTGTCAGTAGATGAACATTTAGGGGAGAATGTTGATTATATCATAAGGTTTCGGGTAACTATGGAAAAGACATTGAGCAATCACAAGTAATAATAAACTGGGGGATAGTTAGCCTTAATGAAGAAAGGATGGATCTTGGCTGAATGAATTGGAGCCAAAGGTTGGCAGGAAAACGTGGAGCGAAACATTGGGATGGATACCTTCAAAGAGGAGAGAATTTGCATGCAGTTGCAGCATTTTCTCTTCAGAAAAGGGAAAGAAATTGAGTCCAGACCTGCCTGATGTAAAAGGGGATAGTAATTAAAACAAAGAAGACTGATGTCGGGAAGAAAATATATTTGAGTGCTAGCTTGAATGTCGAATGTTCAGAAGGGAGATGAAAATAAGAGAAGCAATGAGGAAGTATGAAGAGAGATTGGGAGCCAGTTTAAAAAGGAACCTTATAATATAATTACAAGGAGAAGGCAAGAGAATGGCATTAAGTAAAATCCTCATTTGGAAACCAATGCAAACATATTGGAATGATGTCTTCTTTGCTGTAATATTTCTGTGATGACTATATTCCATGCAAGAATAAAGAAAATACATGGATTTCCTGATCTTATATAAAAGTTGAGATTGCGTTTATTCTTGTCTATGCTTTAAAGAAGCAGTGTAACGCAGTAGCTGGGAGTCAAGTTGGTCATGTTTTTGATCATGAACACTAGAACAATTCCAAAATGATATCAACATGAAAAATGAGAATTTGCCTTACATACTTCAATGATAGTTCAATGTTTACAAATTACAAATAAGCTTCCAGAATGTTAACAATTAGTAAGGACTTCATTCAAAAATTTTGGTTTGTATATGGCTGTGTTTTCAAGAAGTACAGTGCTTCTGCTTGTACAAACATGCAAGAAGGGCTGTAATCAACTAAGAGAGGAAGCTTCTTTGACTTTTTTGGATGTATAATTCAGTTTCTTCAAATAAAACAATAAAAGCTGTGCGTAGCTGCTGACCATCACTGACATAAATGTGGGATTTTAAAGGCAGCAGTTAGAAATTTGTAAGTGGTCTGCCCAGGTAGGCTTTTGTATGTCCTCTATGATAACTGCAAGGTTCCATCTCCTATAAATATGTTATCAGGAAGCCACACTAATCCTTCCAACATTGTTATGGAAAATCAACTTCGATAAATACTTCAATATTGGTATTTGGGATCATTTGATTTAGATTTAGATTAGATTACATTACAGTGTGGAAACAGCCCTTCGGCCCAACAAGTCCACACCGACCCGCCGAAGCGCAACCCATCCATACCCCTACATTTACCCCTTACCTAACACTATGGGCAATTTAGCATAGCCAGTTCACCTGACCTGCACATCTTTGGATTGTGGGAGGAAACCGGAGCACCCGGAGGAAACCCACGCAGACACGGGGAGAACGTGCAAACTCCACACAGTCAGTTGCCTGAGGCGGGAAATGAACCCGGGTCTCAGGCGCTGTGAGGCAGCAGTGCTAACCACTGTGCTACCGTGCCGCCCCCGTGCTTAAATCTATGTTCTACTTCATTACCATTTATCTCTAGTCATTGAAAATACCTACAGCAATTGATGTGGTATGTTGTTAATCTTGAAGTCAATTGTGCTTCATGCTTGGAAATTGAATAACATCTCCCATGTGCACATACCATGCAACTATTCAGGCAGTTAACTATAGCTATAGTTACTTGGTTTAATCTATCCAATTAAAAATAAATGCTATTATAAACCTACAGGTAGACAACAATTACTAGTATAATAACTTTGTGTCAAAAATATTCATGAGAACTTTTGAAGTTTTTATAAAATGAAACACTTGAATTTATTATTACTTCCAAATAAACTTTTAGTCATGATGTAATAAACTATTTTTCTGGTTGTATTGGACAAAATTGAATTTTGAAATAATTTTTACAGTAAGATGGTTTTGAATCATTTCAAAATTAACTTAATTTAACAGATTATAGTTGAAGATTGAACTTTTGAGATTTTTGAAAAAGATCAGAAGCACACGATTGCAGAAACTTTCATCCAAATTGACTTTACAAAACACAACTGAAATTCTTTATGTTGTTAATTTTTTGTTCGATTAAATGCATAGGCAGCTAAAAGATTGCATCATGAATAACTCAAAATATTAGGCAATTGTTTGATACAATATCAACCATTTGAAATCATATGTTTGATTATAATAAAATCATAATACTTTTATATTTTAGTTGAGAGAATTTATTGTAAAATAAAACTTGCCCAAGGGACATGTTAAGCTATTACTTTAGCAACAAAGAAAATGAGTTCTGTTTCATGCTGTGCTAAGTGCTCCATTGGAACATGAATAAATGCTGCCTACAGCAGTTAGGTTGAATGATTTGAGAGTAACCATTGTTGACAACCAGGCTATGAACAGAAAGTTTTTTAAAAGATGTGTTAAAACTCATGGTTGCTTCTTAGTTTAATTTAAACATCCTGGATGAGGGGAACGTTACAGGATGATTGTTAACAAATATGCCAGTTTAACATAATGACATTATAAGATTTATGTACTTTCTAAATTATACCTTCAGCATTCTATGTGCCAGCAATACTGTCACTCTTGATGAGTGCACTAAAAATTCAAGTGCAGTTCTTACATCAGCATAAAATGTTTGCAAATAATTCCATATTTAATGGATTTATTAAATAAGAAGTATATGGCCTTCGGAGAATTTATATCCAATGTTGTTTTTCCAAATTAATTTAACAGATTTTGGTATATTCCTGGTTTGCCTTTCCTCCTAAAGACAATGTGGGATCGATAGTTGAGAACTGCATTTATTTGTTTTTAACTTAATGATCTTCAATCAGAAGAGTAAAAGGAAAAAAAATGGTTTCAATATTTTCTGTTACCCCACAACAATGTGCAATATCTGATGTAGAATTATATAAAACATACAGCCCAGAAAATGGCCATTCAGCCCAACTAGTGCATACCAGTGTTTCTGCTCCACTCAGTCCTTCTGTCATCGTCCATCATCTAACTCAGTCAGTATTCCCATCTCCTTCAGTTTCTTATCTAACTTTCCCTTTGATTAATCTATGCTAGTCACTTTAACTGGTCTTTGTAGTAACCACTTACACATTCTTACAAATCTGGTACAAATGTTTGTTCTGAATTCTCTACTTAATTTCTTGGTGACTATGTTAGCTTTGCTCTTTCCTGCAATTTGAAACACCATCTCTGTATCTTCCTTAGGAATACCTCTCTTAATTTTAAATACTTTATTAGTTCTCCCCTTAGCCTTCACTTCAAAAAAAAAGAAGAAAAAAAAATTCTTTCATGATAGGTACAAACTTGAAATTCAAACATCGGCAAAGTGTAATCTAACTTACATAGGTTTAACATAACTTATCCGCTTTCCCCGATCTTAAGTATAAAAAATTCCCTCAACAATAAGCTATCCTAGGAGTCTAGCTGGAGTGTTTCATGGGGAATTGGGTTTTAATTCAAGTTTAGGTACATAGAATGAATAACACAGAAATAAGCCATTTGATGCCACAAGTTTATGCTGTTAACTATCCTCCACAGGAATCTCATCTTACTCTTTTCTGTTCAATTTTACCAGCAATACCTTGTCGTTTTTCTCAGTGATGAATTTATTTAGCTTCTGCTAAAGTGTATTTATACCATTTCTTTGCTAGCAGATTTTTCACTTTAATTGTATTCTGAGTAAAGAACATTCTCCTGAATTCCCTGTTGAATTTATTAGTTTCCAACTCCTACTCACACAGAAGCATCCTGGTTTATAATATGATAAATAAAAAGATTAAAGTTTTGGCTGATCGTGTTTAATGACAGTGTTGATGACTGTAAGGACGATGCTTATGGTATTTTTTTAATACCTAATTTAATATACATTTCCATATCTTCTCAGTATCTCAGGAACTGTGTTACCTTTACAAATGTTTTATCTGATTCTGAATATACAGTTTTATAGGATGGTGTATTCCACATTTGCAAACTGTAATTTGTGATGAGTTTGTTTGCAACCAGCTTGATTCCGTGCTATCAATTCCCTGATTTTACACAGAGTTATTCCTGATAAAGACTGTGAGTTCTATTCAAGAAATTCCACAAGAAGATGATCCCTTAATCTCCTCATCTTCAAGGATTATAATTCAAGTTAGTTCCTTGAAAATGAGATTGACTCAGCCCTCAGCTGGTGAGTTGCCCGCGTGTGTGTGTGAGAGAGAGAGAGAGAGAGAGAGAGATGGAGTGTGTGAGCAAGAGAGTGTGTGAGGGAGAGAGGGTGTGTGTGTGTGAGCAAGAGAACGTGTGTGTGTGAGCGAGAGAGTAGAGTCATAGAGATGTACAGCATGGA
>NC_057727.1:28837571-28846158 GCF_004010195.1 Chiloscyllium plagiosum
TCTAAAGGGTAAATTTGCATTTGCAGATACATTCTATTTTGTTCAAAAAGCACACAATCTATTGGCAGTCAGTCCATGTGACACTTTATTAATTCCTACTGAGGGAGTAAAGCTAGTCTGACTCCAGGTTAGGAGACAAACAGACTCTTCCCCCACATGTTTAATGCATTGTCTGAGCTGAGATGTTACTTTATTTTATATACTGATAAAACCTTAAGTTATCTTGGGGCAATGACTTGAAACAAATTCTAGGATTTACATATTAATTAATTGAAACCTGCATCCCCATTCTAAGTGATTAAAAACTTAACAGCTATCTAGGTTTGTCCAATAAGTCGCATCAGTTGAATGACACTTTGATCTTTTACTTATAAATTCTGTGTCCTATATATCCTTCCCCACTAGTACCTGATGAAGGGGCAGAACTCCGAAAGCTTTATTTTCAAATAAACCTGTTGCTGTATAACCTGATGTCATGTGATTTTCAACTTTATTTGCATGTAACAGTACATGGACTCTGACCAGCTCACTCAGAGCCAGTCGTTAGAGTAGTGAGAATCTCTGAGACTCCTTTTTATATCTGTCAGCCAGACTCACTGACTGGGGCCATTAACCTGGGCTAATCAGGGATCTCATACTGAATGAAATCCACCTGGCCTCATTCCAATCATTACACCACACAATAAACTGGTAACGTGTTTTTAAAAGGTCAACAATCACTTCCACAATTTTTTGTTTTTAAGACAGTCCTTTACTCTCTATTCAGAAATATAGAAAAACAAACAGATATAGTCTTTATATCACAAAGCAGATGATCTCAACCACTGAAGAGAATGAGTTTGCATTTAGGTTAGTGTGATTACTTTTTTGCAGTTCATATAAGGCTTTGAAAGAAATTGTAATGTATTCTAAGTATGCTTCAGCATTCAATTTAACCGTAGAAGCTGAGTTACAGGTAGATGCACAAGTTGCAAGAGTATTTTTGCTTTCCATCAGTTTGCAGCATTGATGCTCTGAAACCATAACAGATTATATTGTTGAAACATTTCTAACTTCAGTTATCAATGAGAGAGAATTGGATGAATTTCTACAAATTCAACATAATTTTCCACATAGATTTAATTTCAATTACATAATTTTAGATGAAGCATGAATCGCTGTAGAAGAAATAATTGAAGTGGAATAGAAAAAGTGTCCTATATTTGTTTATTACAAAATATATGCATGTACAGATGTTACTCTATAAAAAGGATCTCAATCAAATTTCGTAATTAAATATGTTTAGTGATGTTAATCAATGTCTCAACAATTTAAAGACACTGAACAGTTGAAACCACACATCATTTATATGGAGCAGAACAAGATTGAGAAAAGTATATTTTGTCCAATTAATTCATATTTCTGTGGTGAGTCTGTCATGATTGAAATGTTTGTATTTGTGCTTTTTAGTTTTAAAAATCCTTCATTTCTGTGAGTATTCCTTGAAAAGCCAGCATTTGTTCCCATCCCTAATTGCCCATGTGAAGGTGCAGACAAGCTACCTTCTTGAATGATTGTAGTTAACATTGCTGTTAGGAAATGTATTCCAGGATTTTGATTCAGTCGCACTAAAGGATTAGTGATATAATTCCAAGCAGATGACAAGTGATCTGAAGAGCAATTTGCAGTTGTTTCCATGTTTCTTCATTGCTTATCCTTGTCTATGGCTAGACAGTGGTATTGAAGAAGCCTTGGCAAGTTGCTGCAGTGAATTTTGTAGATGGTGAAAACAACTGTTATTGTACACCAGAGTGAGTAGCTGTTGAATGTTTTAATGAGGTTCTGATCAAGTTTGCTTTGAATAGTGTCAAGCTTCTTGTATTGTTTATGAGAATTGTAGTTGTATGAGATTACCATGGACAATCTGGCTGAAATTTAGCTGTACTAGTAGCTTCCTCCAATTCTTCAGCTCAAGATTCTCCTACTCTTAATCCTTCTTTTACTCTTGTACTATTTATCCATTGCAAATCAGTAAGTTAATTGTAAGGCATTCTGTCACTTTTAACTGTTGACTTTGTTTTCTGTGATTGTTAATTTTTTGGTGTCTTTAAGACTCTTAAGTCACCTTGATCCTTTACATTCCAGACATTTTACTTCATATAAACTGGGTAGAAAGACAGGTAAAATTAGTGAGTTATCTGTCATTCAAATACAAATTTTATTGTCATTTCTAATATTCACTCCAAGGATCAAGGGTTGGGATGAAGCACCCAATAAAGCATGCAGAAACTTTAGAAATTTATTCAAAGCAGTCTTCAGTTAGTCCATTAGGAGTCCTATGGCAGAATCCCCTGCAGATTTCCTGCCTGGTTGAAAAGTTGGCCACGAGCAGAAAGAATTAAGAGCTTCACCAGGTTAGGTGAATATTTCCTTTCTGGGGACACAAGAAGCAGGATTGTTCCACTGTCCCCCATGTTTTGGGACATGGTCTTGGACTTATCAGCATCACTCTCAAAATCACGTAAGAGTCACATGTGGTTATCTCCTACCTGCAGCTGTTTTTCATTACCTTCTCTCCCAGCTGTGGATGAAGTGTGTTAGCAATAGTTAAATGAAGTTCAGTAGTTAAATTTGCCAGTGTTTCCTGCTACCTATTGAATCTGCACAACCATCTTGTTAGAAAAGCTTTCTACCTGAAAATTCCACTGAGTTAAAATCTATCTGTCATGTATCTGCTGCAGGTCTGGAATGATCGAACCAAGATTGATTAGAGATGAGCATGTCTATTAAGCCAAGTTAAGTTTAGGGATTATTTTCTAACTTTGTACTTCCAGCAGGGAAAAATAAGTCTTCAGAAAATCATGAACAGTTAACAAATTTCTGATATGTGCATTATGGCACACATGACTCCCAGCTGCAAATATGAGGATAATAAAATCAAAGCAGCTTAAAAGTCAAATTGTCCTTGAAAATTCATGTTTTATGAAGACACCATTGTTAACCAGTTCCAGCTGTTATCTGTGTCTAAAAAGCGTTTTTGCCTTGAAAGTATGAATGTGTTTGAAGACATTTTAGCAAAAAGCTATGATGTGTATATCAAATGAAACTTGTGCTTGATTAATTTGTCTAAATCTTGTATCCAGAGATGATTCTTCTCCTTGAGACAGAGTATTGTTGGTCAAAGGAAGTGTGGGTTTTGCTTCTGCAGGGTTTTTGTTCTTTCTGTACAAGCATAGCAAATTCTAGTGAAGGGGCATTACTTCTGATGTTCAAACTTGGCTCCACAGTTTTGAACCAGAAACAAGTATATTCGATAAATCTTAGTGAATCCAAAAGCGGTGGAAGGAGGCGCTGATGTTATTTTCTGCGAGGAAAGAAAAATGGATTGCTGATTATCTTATACATTTATCTAATACAGTGCTTACAAATGCAGAAAGCAAAGCTCAACATGTCAATACAACCTGAATATTTGGCCAACTGTCCTGTGGCTCAGTGTCGCAACATAATGGGAAAAGACTCTGAAGTTTTGACAGCCAAGCTGGCTGGTGATGGTCAATGTGATGCCTGGTAGCATTGCATAGGATTAAGGCAAACTGCAGCATATATAAATGTAGATCTGAGAAAGTGATTGGAGTATTCAAACTCAAAAAAATGTGACCCCAGTGACAAAATTCCTGCTGTGCTCAGTGACTGTTCCAAGTTAATCTTTACCGTTATATATGTGTGTGATATTATTTGTCCTCACAGCGTCCATGTGTGAATGGGTTGCTCATGACACCTAAAAGTAATGCCCTTCATGCTGTATTTGATCTCAGATAGCAGTGCTTTATTTTAAAATCTAATTTGTTTTAAAATTTGTCTTTCACAGTATGAACCAAGTGACAAATATAACCTAAAATGTACATTTTCTTATGTCTTTCAGGAAACAGTGGAATATGCCTTCCTTATAATTTTTACAATTGAAACATTTTTGAAGATTATTGCATATGGACTGCTGTTACACCCCAATGCTTATGTAAGAAATGGATGGAACTTGATGGATTTTGTAATAGTAATTGTGGGGTAAGTCTAACATTTAATGCAATCCAATGTAACTAACCATTTTAACTTCTTTGGACTTATTTAAATAACCTGCATTACAATTCAGGAGGTTATGAAATGCACGGTGGGTGGATTAGCATAGAAATCACAAAATTTAGATACTAGGTACATGGCTTGGAAATTCCGCTGTTGGTTACATTTCTTCATAAGTTTCTTCACTTCAGTGAAAAATATAAAGGAGTTTTAATACTTTTGCTGTCATTGGCCCATATAGTACAAAGCAATCTCCTAAACTTATGATTTAAAGTTTATGTCACTCACATTATTTACTTTTGAGAAACTTATTTTCCACTTGGCGTGGTTGATAGTGTGGAGCAAGATTGCAGGTTTGTGACCAGTATCACACCACATACAGATCCCAGTTCCGAGGTAGCCTCCAAGTAGCTGAAGAGTGACGATCAAATGATATGTTTCCTCATCATTACTAAAGTGTTGCTTTCCATATTTTAAATTGCGATTGTTTGTGACTTGATAGGCAACTATTTTTGGGTGGCTGAACACAGAAAATCCGAAGGATAAGTTTTGAATGAGGAAAGGAAGTTGAATGAGCAACAAAATGTTATGATTTCAGCTGATGTCTCTACTGAACAAGCCAAATATCAGACTGAAATCTGGCTTGATAGATTTTTTTTTTGAAATTGAGTAGCCTGACCCTGAAATACAAACATTCAATGCTACAAGTATTTGTTTTAACAGGAAAACAGAAATTTATAATAAGTACAATAGAGTAAACCAAGCTATTTACATATCACACAACATGAAAGATTTGAAACACAGTAATAATACTGTATCCCATCCTCATAACATTGCAGCACTTGAATATCAGAGAGAATTTGCTTCTCCTTCAAAGCTATAGTTTTAACTTTACATTTTTTTTCCAATTCACACTCTTGAGAATTTGTTAGCCCCTTTCTTGATTATTCACACACCTGTGCTTAGATTTGCTCAGCTGCAGATGACTCCTCTAGTTTCTATCTGAACACTTCTGGTCAGGAGCTTTCAAACTAAATTTCTTGCATTGTGATGACCTATTTACTAACAGGTGTAAACTTTCAATTGTCGAGAAGAAACTATTTCATATAACTCACTCCGAACAGGACGTCTGTGAACTGAAACTAAAACATTTCCGAGCTATGGGTTTTTTCCCTAAATCCTGATTCTTCTCAACTGATAGCAAGCAAATGCTCTTCCATGTTTCCCCTGTTCACTCATAAAACTCTTCCAAAACATTATAACCCCCCACACCCATATACCCACCACCCACACACAAAGAAATCATGCCCTCACACTCTAATACATTCTGTCCTTCTCTCGCAGATGCACTGGTTTAAAAAAAAATTGTGATTCCAGAAATACTGATGAGTTAGTCATTAAACCCACATACCACTCATTCAAAATTCAAACTTGAAAATAAATTATATTTATACATATATAGATCACTAAACTTACCTCACATCTTCCCCAAAGAACAATGAAAACATATCTATAAGAGGCATTTTCATTGCCCTTTAAAAATTACAATAACACTATTTCTATATCATATTAGTATTCGTAACATATTGGCATTAAACATTCATTGTGTGACAGAGCACCCATATTTTACTTAAGTCCATCAGTACCACATCACTTGGTGTCCTTCATATATGCCCTTTATAAAACATCCATAATGACATTTTATTTTTTCAACTCTAATGAAATAATTTTAAGTTCTCATTTCAAGACTTTTCCGTGAAATTGTGGTACATATAAATAACGGCTTCTTTCACATTGTTGGTGATGCATATTTCAAAATGATGTAGAGTCAACTTATGACTCAATGTTTTCTTCTCAATTGTTTATTATACATCGTTGGGATAGCATGATGGAATGCAAGCCCCATTATTCCCAAAGTCAAGACAAAAGTTAAAGATTTTTAAAAAGTATGCAGTATTCTCCAATTTGCTTGACATTCATTTGCAGGTTGACTGAAAGTATGGACCAGGCATCTGTATTTAACAAGAATGACTAATTATTGTAAAGAAATAAAATGTAGCTACAGATAAACAAATATGAACTGTCAGCATACAATTATACCAGTTAAAATTCTTACTTGCTTCTATGCTCCCCCTTACATCCACAGATACTGACAAAAATTTGATATTATGAACAGAGAGAAAACTGGGAAAAGAGTTTGGTGGTCTCTGTTCATAAGGAGCTGCTCAGATGGTCCTTGAGTTGATCAGAATGCTGCTTTTTAGTCTTTCTTCTCTCGATACTTCCACTGGTTTCAGCAGGCATAGAGTGGCTGGTTTACACTTCTAGAATGTCGTTGTCTTTTTAATAAAAAGTCATAATTTACTGCAACTGCTGAAGGAAAAAGAAATTGGTTTTCAGGCTTAAAATGACTTTTACTACAGAGAACAGAGCTGGTGAAGATCTGATAACTTCTCCCTCTCTTGTTCAGAGCCCCAAACTTTACAGAAACCCGAGAATGAATCAAATAGTTTTTGGTAGCTGATAGCATTGCTCAGTGCACTAGTGACCAGTTATCAATCAGGTACTTGTTGCAGCTGAAGCGCCATTGTACACACCTGTGCTGCAGCTCATCTGTACCCCTTCTTCTACTACTTCTTAAACTAGCATCTATGTAAATGATGCTAATAGTGAGCATCAGATTACTTGCTTTCAAACCATGCAATAATCCTTCCGCAATTCCACTTATTTTCCTATTTCAGTCTACAAAAGTACAGAAAAATACTTTCACATCCTTCACAAGTTTAATATGTTTGCTGACATGCAATTCCATACCTTTGAAAAATAGTTGACAAGCATTTGATTCCCATCTTGGTATTTTCCAGTAAGGTGTCTGCTGAAGGTGATTTTTCTAGCATCATCAGCCAGTTTGAATGGTTTCACAAAATCTGGTTTGGCTAAAACTGGTAGCGTTTTCAACACAATTTTCAGTTTTCAAACATATGGTGTTTTGGCTTTCATTAACAGGGGGATTAAGTTTAAGATTAGATTACATTACAGTGTGGAAATAGGCCCTTCGGCCCAACAAGTCCACATTGACCCGCCGAAGCGCAACACCTATACCCCTACAACACCTATACCCCTACATTTACCCCTTACCTAACACAATGGGCAATTTAGCATGGCCAATTCACCTACCCTGCACATCTTTGGACTGTGGGAGGAAACCGGAGCACCCGGAGGAAACCCACACAGACACTGGGAGAACGTGCAAACTCCACACAGTCAGTCGCCTGAGGTGGGAATTGAACCCGGGTCTCAGGCGCTGTGAGGCAGCAGTGCTAACCACTGTGCCACCGTGCCGCCCACAAAGAGCTGCGAGGTTTTGTCTGGTTAGACCACACTTGGAATATTGTCTCCAGTTCTGGTCACCTCATTATAGGAAGGATGTGGATGCTTCAGAGAGGGTGCAGAGGAGATTTACCAGGATCCTGTCTGGATTGAAGGGCTTGTCTTATGAAGAGAGGTTGAATGAGCTAGGGCTTTTCTCACTGGAGAGAAGGAGGAAGAGAGGTGACTACTAATAGGGGTGTACAATAGGCATAGATAGAATAGATAGCCAGAAACTTTTGCCAGGGCAGAAATGGCTGTCATGAAGGTTCATAATTTTAATGTGATTGAAGGAAGGTATAGGGAGTTGTCAGGGGTAGGTTCTTTACGCAGAGAGTGGTGGGTGTGTGGAATACACTGCCAGTGGTGGTAGTAGAGTCAGAGACATTCGGGACATTTAAGTGACTGCTAGACAAGCACATTGCTGGCCATAAATTGAGGGGTGTGTAGGTTAGATTGATCTTAGATTAAGATAAATGCTGGGCCCGACATTGTAGGCTGAAGGACCTGTACTGTTCTATTTCAAGAAGAGCAATCAATGATGCTTTCCTCTGGAGCTTCGGTGTCCATTATTGTTGGTTTCTGCAGCCTACCTTGCACATTTGGTACGAGCACATGCAATGGACGCATAACATGTTTTCAGTATGGGAAGAAACTGCACATGCACAGTAAAGAGGCATGCAATTGAAACAGATTTTGAACTAGCTTGCCTGCCTCCCTTGACTCGTTTCCTCGTTGTCACAGATTTTAAACTGAATATTTTTGGAATTTTATTTCTTTAAATAGATATTTTTATTAGAAATTTAACATTTTTACAAGTTTACAAAAATAAACAAAACTCTCAGATATAAACATTGATATACAATTAGCTCAAATATACAATAGCCAAAATTTGACAAAAAACAAAAAAAAAACAACAAAAAACCGAAAAGAAAAAAAAACAAACAAAACTCAACTATCTACTAATCTAACCTACAACTAACCAGGGTGTATATTTAAGTCTCTTACATGCTCGGGATGTGTTAGCATCAGATATAATAAAACCCGTATTCGTGCAGGATTCCTCCCCCGAGGGGCCCCGGACCAGCCAGGTTTGTAATCTCAATTAAATAAAAGCCCTTGTTAGGATAGCCGAAATATCTGTATTTATGTAATACAAGAAGGG
>NC_057727.1:28846962-28850433 GCF_004010195.1 Chiloscyllium plagiosum
TGAGAGTGTGTGTGTGATTGTGTGAGAGAGAGTGTGTTTGTGACTGAGTGTGTATGTGATTGTGTGTGTGACTGAAAGAGTGTGTGACTGAGAGAGTGTGGATGTGAGAGTGTGTGTGTGTGTGTGAGTGTGTGTGTTAGAGTGTGAAAGTGGGTACGTGTGTGAGTGAGTGAGTGAGAGAGTGTGAGTGTGTGTGTGCACATGTGCGTGTGTGTGTGAGGGAGGCAGTTTTTCTCCTGCGTGTGTATTCCCTCCTGGATTCATCTCCCGATCACTCCCACCCAGGTGTATTAAAGACTCCTGCCTCATGGGCTCCCTCTCTGCGTCTGTCACACTCTCGGCCTCCCACTCCCCCGTCTCCTCTGAGCAGTGGGCCAGTTGTCATTCCCTTGCCTTCCACAAGTTGGAAGGGCAGTTGGACCCAGTGCATCCACGTAGTGACTAAAACCATTCGCTCTGTCAGTGGGTCAGAGAGGTTTCTCAAAGCCATGGCGGGCGGGGAGGTCCTGTTTTGGGTGGAGTGAGGGCTCTCAGGCCCTCTTATCGAACGCCGTCTGGAATTCTAAACACTTTCCTCCTCAATTAACACATTAACTCCTCAAATCGCTATGATTGCGCTTTCTCGAAACCATGTTGACTCAGCCCGGTTCTCTTGAATTTTTTTGAAGACCCCCTTCAGAAAAGCTCTCCTTGTCAAAATGAATGAAAGAGAGAGAGAGTGAGAGAGAAGTAAAGCTCAGGAACAGGTCTTTCTGCCCCCCCTCTGCTGCCCATCTCGTTTCCCCCCCCCCCCCAGAAAGCTAACCTTTTGCCCTTACTCGGTCCATATCCCACTATTCCCTCCATGTTCATGGGAATATGCCCGTGCCTGCTTCCCCCACTTCCTCAGGCAGTGTGTCCAAGTTCCCACGTGAAACACCGTCCCTCGCACATCTCCCTTAAACGCTCCCCGCCCCTCACCCGTGCCTCCTCGTAGCTGAAACCTCAACCCTGGAGGTGGGGGGGGTGGGGGGAAGCCTCAGACTGCCCCATACTATCCACGGCTCCCACCATTTTGTAGATCTCCTTGCAGTCTCCAGTCTCCATCTTCTTTCATAGAAACCCAATCACTAAGTCCTGGGGAGTGTTGCTGAACAAAGAGACCTTGGAGTGCAGGTTCAGAGCTCCTTGAAAGTGGAGTCGCAGGTCGATAGGATAGTGAAGGCAGCGTTTGGTATGCTTTCCTTTATTGGTCAGGAGTACAGGAGTCAGGAGGTCATGTCGCGGCTGTATCGGTGAGGCCGCTTTGGGAATACCGCGTTCGGTTCTGGTCTCCACGCTACAGGGAAGGATGTTGGGAAAGGGTTCAGGAAAGGGTTTGAGCTACAGGGAGAGGCTGGTTAGGCCGGGGGCTGTTTTCCCTGGAGTGTCGGAGGCTGAGGGGTGACCTTATAGAGGTTTATAAAATCACGAGGGGGACATGGCTAGGGTAAATAGACAAGGTCTTTTCCCCCTGGGGTGGGGGAGCCCAGAACTAGTGGGGTGTATGTTTAAGGTGAGAGGGGGAAAGGGACCTGAGGGGTGCGTGTGTGGAAGGAGCTGCCAGAGGAAGTGGTGGGGGCTGGTACAATGACAACATTTAAAAGCAAAATTAAAGATTCCCCACAGTGTGGAAACAGGCCCTTCGGCACAACAAGTCCACACTGACCCTCCAAAGGGTAACCCACTCAGACCCATTCCCCCAATTACTCTACATATCCCCCTGACTAATGCACCTGACTTGCACATCCCTGGGCACTACTGGACAATTTAGCACGGCCAATCCACCCTAACCTGCACATCCCTGGGCACTACAGGGACAATTTAGCACGGCCAATCCACCCAAACCTGTACATCCCTCGGCACTACGGGACAATTTAGCACGGCCAATCCACCCTAACCTGTACATCCCTGGGCACTACGGGGACAATTTAGCACGGCCAATCCACCCTTTGGACTGTGGGAGGAGACCGGAGCACCCGGAGGAAGCTCACGCAGACACAGGGGGAGAACGTGCAAACTCCACACGGGCATCTGTCTGAAGGTGGAATCAAACTCGGGTCCCTGGCACCGTGAGGCAGTGGCGCCAACCACTGAGTGACCATGGACAGGTATACAAATAGGAAGGGTTAAGAGGGTTATGGGCCAAGTGCTGGCAAACAGGACAGGATTTGGTTTGGGTAAAAGGGTCAGCCGGGTTGGACCAGAGGGTATGTTTCCGAGCTGCACATCCCTCTGGCTCTGGTTTTCCGAACCTTTCCTCACAGCCAGTGCCCTCGAGACCAGGCCACACCCTGGCGAAACTTCTCTGGACCTCCATCCCGAACTAATCGTGCTTGGCCAACAGCCATCGACGCTCCCCAGGGTTTCTTGCGGAAGGACTGGTTTCAGCTGACTGTAGGTGGGGTGGGGTCGGGGGAGGGCGCCATCTTGGATCCACACTCCTCAGGGATTGGGGTCTTCCCAGAGGGTTGTGAGTGGGGGAGGGCGCCATCTTGGATCTACACTCCTCAGGGATTGGGGTCTTCCCAGAGGGTTGTGGGTGGGTGAGGGCGCCATCTTGGATCTACACTCCTCAGGGATTGGGGTCTTCCCAGAGGGTTGTGAGTGGGGGAGGGCGCCATTTTGGATCCACACTCCTCAGGGATTGGGGTCTTCCCAGAGGGTGGGTGGGGTTGGGGTCGCTCTCCCCACTCACCCCTGGTGCTGTTGCTGTTGGTGTAGATGAAGACACTGCCCTTCGTGGTGGTCTCGCTGTCGTCGTCCAGCACATATCGCCGCCTCCCGGCGTAGGTCACCAGCCCCCAGGACGCCATCTTGCCCGCCCCACCCCACCCCCAACTGCCCACAGCACTCCCCTCCCCTCCCACCCTGAGACAGAGAGTGTCTGACGCTGAGTGCGGAGACCAGCTCTCGCCTGGCAGGGCTTTATAGACAGCGGAGGGGTGGGGGAGGGAGGAAGGGTCTCTCGATCCCTTAATCGGGATCCCAGGACCGAAAGCGGCCTCTCCATTGGTTCCCCGCTCCCTTTTGACGTCAAAGCGGAGTGTTTGCCGGACATTTCAGGTGAAAGGCCCAGGCCAAGTCAGGCCAGGCCTTAATCAGCATTAACTCGCCTCCCCCCCACTAACTCCCTTCCCTCATCCGAGCGAAGATCCACTTATCGCTCTCTGGGGCGAGGGAGACTAAACCTGGCCAACTCCCGTTTCCCCCTGGACGGTGCGCAGGAGTGAGGGATATGGTCATAAATCATGTGTGTCTGTGTGTGTGTGTCTGTGTGTCTGTGTGTGTGTGTGTGTGAGTGTCTGTGTGTGTGTCTGTGTGTGTGTGTGAGTGTGTATGTGTGTGTATCTGTGTGTGTATATCTGTGTGTGTGAGTGTGTATGTGTCTGTGTCTCTGTGCATGTGTGTCTGTGTCTGTGTGTGTATATGTGTGTGTGTATATGTGTGTGA
>NC_057727.1:28853584-28919627 GCF_004010195.1 Chiloscyllium plagiosum
CTGCGTAACGGGGACAGGCTCCGTGCCAGAGGCCTGAGCCCCGTTACTTACCCCTGGTAAGTCATCCCCCCCACAAGTATCCAAAACGGTATACTTGTTCTTGAGGGGAACGGCCGCAGGGGGTCCCTGCACTGGCTGCTTCCTCCCAGTCCCCCTCACTGTCACCCATCTATCTGCCATCTTTGGAGTTACTACTTCCTCTCCTTCGCGCTTTTAAAGGGGGAAAAAACCTACCCAGGTAAGCTTACACTAACTGCTTCCGGGTCTCGGCTGCCCCTCTGGTCGTCGTCACTTCCCCCTGGTGCTCCCGCTCTTTCTGTGAAGAGAGAGAAAAAAAACACCGCTGCCCGCTACCGGTAAGCTCTTTTAAAACCAAACGGTCTTACCTTCGCTGCTGCTCGCACTGGAAAAATCTTGCTGTTTGCAACAACATATCTCTGTGAATTTATATTTTCAACACTAATGTACATGAAAAATAACTGGAGGGAGCACTTGTTAGTGGATCGTGATTTGTGAGTGATCCTCCCCTCAATTCCTCCCTACATCAAAAAGCTCTGCGACACCGGCAGGCCCAGGTATCGCATTAGCACGATAAATTGCAACGACTTCGACTGTGTGTTTTTGCTCTGATTCATTCTCCATGAATCATCAGAAATATTTGAGTTGAGTCGACTTCGAAAATTGTTGGAGAAATTACCCAGTTGACCAGAGACCACACAAGCACGGATCGGGTGAAATTGACAAACTGTTTACTACAAGCGATATTGCGAGAAGAGAAATTGACTCGGCTGACACTGAACTGACAGTCTGTACAGATAAACCAAGGGTTTTCCTCCTCGAGCGGTGGGCATAAGCAGTTTTTAATTGGGGTACAGTAATGTGGTGTGATTTACAGTCCAATCAAGAGTAAAAATACTCTGACCAATAAAAGAAAGCATACCAAATGCCTTCTCCACTATCCTATCTACCTGCGACTCAATTTTCAAGGACTTATGAACCTGCACTCAAAGGTCTCTGTTCACCAACACTCCCTCGGACCTTACCATTAAGTGTATAAGTCCTGCTAAGATTTGCTTTCCCAAAATGCAGCACCTTGCGCATTTATCTGAATTAAACTCCATCTGCCACTTCTCAGCCCATTGGCCCATCTAGTCAAGATCCTGTTGTAATCTGATTTGTGAGTGAGGAGGAAGTGCTGGATGGTCTTGAAACAAAGGTGGATAAATCCCCAGGACCTGATCAGGTGCACCCTCGAATTCTGTGGGAAGCTAGAGAAGTGATTGCTGGGCCTCTTGCTGAGATATTTGTATCATCGATAGTCACAGGGGAGGTGCCGGAAGACTGGAGGTTGGAAAACGTGGTGCCACTATTTAAGAAGGGTGGTAAGGACAAGCCAGGGAACTATAGACCAGTGAGCCTGACCTCGGTGTCCTTCTTCGCTGTCCACTACACCTCCAATTTTGGTGCCATCTGCAAACTTACTAACTGTACCTCTTATGCTTACATCCAAATCATTTAAGTAAATGACAAAAAGTAGTGGACCCAGCCACGATACTTGTGGCACTCCACTGGTCACAGGCCTCCAGTCTGAAAAACAACCCTCCAGCACCACCCTCTATCTTCTACCTATGAGCCACTTCTGTATCCAATTAGCTAGTTCTCCCTGTATTCCATGAGATCTCACCTTGCTAACCAGTCTCCCATGGGGAACTGTGTCGAACGCCTTACTGAAGTCCTTATAGATCACATCTCCCACTCTGCCCTCATCAATCCTCTTTGTTACTTCTTCAAAAAACTCAATCAAGTTTGCGAGACATGATTTCCCACGCACAAAGCCATGTTGATTATCCTAATCAGTCCTTGCCTTTCCAATACATGTACATCCTGCTCCTCAGGATTCCCTCCAACAACTTACCCACCACCGAGGTCAGGCTCACTGGTCTATTGTTCCCTGGCTTGTCCTTACCACCCTTCTTAAATAGTGGCACCACATTTTCCAACCTCCAGTCTTCTGGCATCTCACCTGTGACTATCGATGATACAAATATCTCAGCAAGAGGCCGAGCAATCCCTTCTCTAGCTTCCCACAGAATTCTAGGGTACACCTGATCAGGTCCTGGGGATTTATCCACCTTTATGCGTTTCAAGACATCCAGCACTTCCTCCTCTGCAAGCTGGACATTTTGCAAGATGTCACCATCTATTTTCCTCCATTCTATATCTTCCATATCCTTTTCCACAGTAAATACTGATGCAAAATACTTGTTTAGTATCTCCCCCATTTTCTGCGGCTCCACACAAAGGCTGCCTTGCTGAGCTTTGAGGGGCCCTATTTTCTCCTTAGTTACCCTTTTGACCTTAATGTATTTGTAAAAACCCTTTGGATTCTCCTTAATTCTATGTGCCAAAGGTATCTCATGTCCCTTTTTGCCGTCCTGATTTCCCTCTTAAGTATACTCCCACTGCCTTTATATTCTAAGGATTCACTCAACCTCTCCTGTCTATACCTTACATATGCTTTCTTCTTTTTCTTAATCAAACCCTCAATTTCTTTCGTCATCCAGCATTCCCTATACCTACCAACCTTTATTTTCACCCTAACAGGAATATACTTTCTGTGGATTCTCGTTATCTCATTCCTGAAGGCTTCCCATTTTCCAGCCATCCCTTTACCTGCGAACATCTGCCCCCAATCAGCTTTTGAAAGTTCTTGCCTAATATTGTCAAAGTTGGCCTTTCTCCAATTTAGAACTTCAACTTTTAGATCTGGTCTATCCTTTTCTATCACTATTTGAAATCTAATAGAATTATGGTCACTGGCCCCAAGGTGCTCCCCCACTGACATCTCAGTCACCTGTCCTGCCTTATTTCCCAAGAGTAGGTCAAGTTTTACACCACCTCTAGTAGGTACATCCACATACTGAATCAGAACATTGTCTTGTACACACTAACAAATTCCTCTCCATCTAAACCCTTAACATTATGGCAATTCCAGTCTATATTTGGAAAGTTAAAATCCCCCTTCCAAAGGGATCTGAGAAGATCACACTGCAGAGCTTTGCATCGCAGCAGGAGCAGGACGGTCCTTTAACCCACCCAACCCAGGTCATCAAGGTTTCTTGGGGTGTTGGAAATATTGTGGAGCCCCAAGAAACATTTAAAAATTGACTTACCTGTATTTTCAGCTGTCCAGAAATGCCTAAAAAGGGAGGAGGAGCATCCGAGGCTGGGCCTGCAGCTCAGCCTGCAGCAGCCTCGGAGCTGATTAATCTCCAGGACCTGGTGAACCAGCTCTCGAAATCTTGCGAGATGTTGGGGAAACAGATTGAAGATAAGCTGGCTCCAGTCTCTCTCATGCTGCAGAAGCATGAGCAGCAGCATGGGACACCTGGAGGAGAGGACGGATGAGGTGGACCACAGGGTCACAGTGGTGGAAGCTGGTGCAAGTTCATTCAAGGAAGAGATCCAAGCCCTGAAGAGGCAGGTTCATAATTTGCGTGACCAAGTGGATGATCTTGAAAACAGGGGCAGGAGAAAAAACATTCGGAACATCGGTCTGCCTGAGGGTAAGGAAGTGAGCGGCCTGTGGAATTTGTTGAAGATTGGCTTTCGAAATTCCTTGACTTGGAGACTGGCATGAGAGGATTGAAGATAGAGAGGGCTCACTGGGTCACAGCACAGAGGTCGGGTCTGGGTCAATGCCCTTGTCCTTTCCTGGTGCGGTTCCATCATTACCGGGATAAGGAGAGAGTCATGGAGGCTTCCAGACTCCAGGGGAAGGATCCAAAGGGCCTAATTTATGAGGGGTCTAAGATCATGTTTTTTCAGGACTTTTCAGCGGCGGTGATTCAGAAACGAAAATCGTATGATGGTGTCAAGAGAAGATTGAAGGAGCTTGGGATTCAGTCCTCCCTGAGATATCCGGCAGTGCTTTGGATCACCTTAGAAGGACCCATGCATCTCTTTGACCCATCGGAGAAGGCCAGAGACTTTGTGGACAAACTAACCTAAGTTAAACAATTGTAGCATGTATAAATATCGTTGCTTGGGTATGCATTTATCATTCTGTAAAAGAAATGGAGGAAATCCAGTTGGAGCTTTGTTTTTCCCCTTTTTTTTAACCTCTATTGATAATAATTTCGTTCAAACAAAGTCTGGCGGTGGTTAAGATGTACATTTTAAATTTCTAAGTTGGGACATACCAAAGAATGGGTGGGGTATTTATTCCCCCTTTTTTTTAATGAAAGAATGTTTTTTTATTCATATTGATATTCTATGGGGTGTTTATTCTTTTTAGCTTGTGCTTGCGATGTGGCTCTAGCTGGGAGAAGTGAAGGTGGTTGAGATGGTTAGATGCCGATTTATGGGCAGTTCGGGATGGGTAGTTGCCCCTTCCGGACAGGGGTTGAGTTCCCCTACTCAGCGCTATTGGCGCTTTATATGTTGGTTTGTTTTCTGGTTTTTCTTGTTTTTTATTTTTAATAATTTTGTATGTTTGTTAAATGTAGTGGTTTTAGTTTATGTAGTTTTCATATTTGGTGGATCATGCGACACTAAGGCTCAGCCATTTGTGGTTCGGGTTCCTACTCTCTGGAATTTAAATGTAATTGCAGAAGATTATGGCTAATGATTTGATTAAATGGTGTACCTGGAATATCAAGGGAAGTCACTCACCAATTAAGAGGAAGAAAATACTCTTGAGTCTTAGAAAGGAGAAGGTGGATATTGCTTTGTTACAGGAGACAAGGAGCATTGGGAATTACAGCAGAATGGCTTTGACTGAGTTTATTTTTCATCATTTAATACCAGAAGTAGGGGAATGGCTATATTGGTTAGGAAACATCTCTCATTTAAATTGTTGGAATGTGTTAAAGACAAAGATGGGAGGTTTGTAATTCTTAAAGCATTGATAGATGGAGAAGAATATGGCATT
Source organism: Chiloscyllium plagiosum (assembly GCF_004010195.1). Taxonomy (NCBI): domain Eukaryota; kingdom Metazoa; phylum Chordata; class Chondrichthyes; order Orectolobiformes; family Hemiscylliidae; genus Chiloscyllium; species Chiloscyllium plagiosum. The sequence continues at coordinate 28,858,518 of NC_057727.1, forward strand.
TTAAATGTTTATTGTCCTCCAGCTCATCCTCTTAAATTCTTGGTAGATGCTTTTTCTAAACTGATAAGTCTCAAGTCTCAGCACATCATTATAGAGGGAGATTTTAACTGCCTCATGGACCCTACGTAGACAGGTTGCCTAAAGGTCCCTCGATACCCTCGGCACAAACTAAACAGTTATTGGGTTTGTGTGGGTAATTAGGATTGGTGGACATCTGAAGGTGTCTCCACCCTACAGGTAGGGATTTCACGTTTTTCTCCAATCTGCACAGATGTCACACGAGGATTGATTTTTTTTCTGACCCCTACGGTAACCCTGGATCTGGTGGCATCCTGTACGATTGGTAGTATTGCCATTTCTGATCATGCTCCAGTGTACCTCATGGTTAAAATTAAGGATGTTACAGTGGATTCAAGGTACTGACGAATGGACCCCTTTATTCTCATGGACAGCAAGTTTGTGAAGTATTTCTTTGGGGAATTTCGGGCATTCCTAGACATCAACATAGACTCGGTTGATAGCTCATCTGTTCTCTGGGAAACTGCCAAAGCTTATGCCAGAGGGTTAGTTATTTCATATTCCACAAGGAGGAAGCGGCAGAAGGGTGAGCAGCAACGTCTCCTTGAAGCACGGTTGAAGACAGCTGAGAAGGCCTATTTTGACAGACCCTCGTTGGTCAAACTGCAGAGGATTACTGCACTAAATTCCGTGCTCATGCAGACGGCAAAGAAGGAGCTGGCTTTTGCAAAGCAAAGGTTATATGAACATGGTGACAAGCCAGGCAAATACTTAGCATATCTTGCCAGAAAGAGAAGTGTCCCACAACCATTACAGCGATTAGGGAAGGGTCTGGGAACCTAACATGTGATTCTAAAAAGATTAATGTGTCTGAGAATTGTGAGGAGGGGCAGGCCAAAATGGAATCCTTTTTTAGAGATCTGAAGCTCCCAGATGTGACTCCCGAACTACAGTCCTTTCTCAGTGCCCCATTATCAGAGCAAGAAGTGCTGGAAGCTGTGAGGCAGCTTCAGAGTGGAAAGGCGCCCGGTCCTGATGGACTTCCCAGTGAATTCTATAAGGAATTATAAGTATACTGTCAGGCCCGATGCTGAATATGTTTAATGATTTATACAGTCATGTTTGTCTCCCACTATCTCTGAGAGAGGCCAATATTTCACTTATCCTTAAAAAAGGGAAGGATCTGGAAGACTGTGCTTCATACAGGCCCATCTTGCTCTTAAATGTGGACTTTAAGATCCTTTGTAAGGCTCTTGCGTTAAGGCTGGAGACTGTGTTACCTTCTATTCTTAAAGAGGATCAGACGGGCTTCATAAAGGTTCGCAGATCCTCCAATAATGTTAGGAGGCTGCTTAACGTAATTACAAACATGCCAACAGCAGTCAATACAGGGATTAGTGATTTCTTTAGATGCAGAGAAGGCATTTGACCGAGTGGAGTGGCCGTACCTTTTCTATACTCTAGACCGGTTTGGTCTGGGCGAAGTTTTCATAAGATGGGTAAAGGTTCTCTACAGTGTACCTCTCGCGGCGGTCATTACCAACTGGGTACGATCAAGCAATTTTAATATTTCTAGGGGCAGCCGGCAGGACTGTCCTCTTTCACCAGAGGCCATTCATGGGGTTCTCAATATATCAGCTCCAGAAGTGGAGTCAAAATTACATAAGATCTCGCTGTATGCAGATGACGTTCTAATTTTCTTGACAAATCCAGCAGTTTCAGTGCCTTGCCTGATACAATGTATTCACGCGTTTGGCGCTTTTTCAGGGTCAAGATTAATTTTGCTAAATCAGAGGCTATGCCTATGGGTGGACTTACGAAAGAGTTGGCTCTTGAGAGTGACTATAGATTCCCATTTAGGTGGTCACAGGGGGGTTTTGTGTATTTGGGCATATTCATTATTCCAGTTCTGGATTGGCTATTCAAAGTCAATTTTACTCAATTATTTGAAAAAATTAAACAGGATCTCCAAAGATGGGAGGCACTTCCAGTGTCATGGTTGGGTCAGATAGCGCTTATTATGATGAATATTCTCCCTCGTTTGCTATACCCTATATGGACGCTTCCCCTGATTTTCAATAAACAAACACACAGGAGACTGAACAGTTGGTTCAGCTCCTTTATCTGGCACCATAAACGGCCTCTCATTAAATTAGCCAAACTGCAGTTGCCTCACAGATTGGGGGGAGTAGACCTTCCGGACATTAAAAATTACCAATTAACCTCGCTTTTGACCTACGTAAGTGATTGGGTTTGTGTGGACCCTCTTTCAATATTGCTAGATATCAAAGTCTCCCAGGAAAGGTGCCCCCTTAACAGTTTGCTGTTTTTGGACAAGGTGAGGACAGTTAGGGAATATTGCCATAACCCAATAGTCATCAATACTGTTATAGCATGGAGGACAATTCGGCAGAGGGAGGTAATATTGGCAAAACATCTTTGTTTACACCTTTAGTGGGTATGCCGAGTTTTCAACCAGGTCTGATAGATTCAGGATTTAAACGTTGGGCAGCTAGGGGTATATCTTGCAGGGTGATTTATTTGAGGGAGATGTAATGATGCCCTTCGATCAGTTAGTACGGAAGTACGAGTTACCTAATAGAGACCTCTTTCGTTTTTTTCAAGTTAGGGATTTTATTCAAAAAAGGATCACATTTTGACTGATCCCTACAAATCTGACATAGAAAGAGGGGTACTAAGGGCTAAGAGCACACTCTGTCAGTACTCTATATCACCAATTGGGGGTGCCACTTCAGATGAGTCTGATTGACTCTGCAAGATGTGGGAAAGAGAGCTGAGTGTTGAAGTTTCTTCAGAGGCATGGGAGGATATTTAGGAGAATGTTAGGAAGATATCAATTTGCAATAGGACCCATGCTTTACAGTTGAAGATTCTCCACAGGGTCCACTTAGCCCCAGACCGCTTGTCAAAATTTAAACCAGGGGTATCTTCAGCATGTCCCAAGTGCAAGGTCTGTACAGGTATTCTTACCCATTGTCTTTGGTCTTGTGACAGGCTTCAAACATATTGGAATGCTGTGGTGGGTGCAATGGAGAGGATTTTAGGTGTAGGGGTGGAGAAGGACCCTATTTCGCTCCTTTTTGGGCCTACCCATTGTATTTCCTGCAGACTCGCATAAGGCAAAACTTTTCAATATTCTTAAATTCTGTGCAAGGAAGAATATCTTGCTAGGTTGGATATCAGAAAACCCCCCCAGGCCTATCGGGTTGGCAGAAGATTTTTGTGGAGCATATTCCCCTGGATTTTCTCACAAATATGGTACACCACAAAACTGAGAATTTTTACAAGACATGGCAACCCTTTTTGAAATACCTGGACACAGATTTATCTGCCACACTAACAAGGGCTTTTATATAGCCATAACGATTGTGTTTCATGAGTCCAATATCCAGGGAGGAGGAACTGTGAATGTATGAGTGTTTTGTTTGGCTGAGCTGAGTTATTACTATTTATTTGTTTGTTGTTCGGTATTTAGTTAGTTAAATAGCTAGTTTAGGTTTTTTTTTTAATTTTATACTTCTCTGTATATTTTGATACATTCGTATAGGAGGGTGGGTTGGGGAATTTGTTTTTATTATTTGGGTTTAGTTTTGTACTATTTTTGTACCGTTTTGAATTGCATTGTTTTGTATTTGTTGTAATATTTAAAAATCTATTTTTTCTTAATAAAAATATATTATTAAAAAATCCCCTACCATAACTATCCTATTATTTTTACAGATAGCTGAGATCTCCTTACAAGTTTGTTTCTCAATTTCCCTCTGACTATTACGGGGCCTATAATATAATCCCAATAAGGTGATCATCCCTTTCTTACTTTTCAATTCCACCCAAATATCTTCCCTGGATGTATTTCCGGGAATATCCTCCCTCAGTACACCTGTAATGCTATCTCTTATCAAAAACGCTACTCCCCCTCCTCTCTTGCCTCCTTTTCTATCCTTCCTGTAGCATTTGGATCCTGGAACATTAAGCTGCCAGTCCTGTCCATCCCTGAGCCATGTTTCTGTAATTGCTATGATATCCCAGTGCCAGATGCCCTGAGTTCATCTGCCTTTCATGTTAGGCCCCTTGCATTGAGATAAATGCAAATTGAAACCAAAGCTGTGGGTTTCTTTTAATAAGCCGAAAGAAAAATGTTGATATTTCTGAAGTGAAACGAATCTCATGCTTGTTGATGTTCACTATCGATTTGTAAAATTGACCCAATGTAAGCAAACTGTTATTATCAGCCACTCACCTTCTCTGTCTCATACAGGTGTAAAAAAATATATGGCTCCAAAAATACTCTTAACTAATAATTAAACCCTGTTATACACATAGAACAAAACCCACATGTTCACCATGCCAACAAAATAGCATGAAGTTGGGAGTGAACAAAGGACATGATACATGATCACACATTTTCACTCAGAAATGTATGCTTCGGAGGCAAAGATGTGTCACAAATGGTTGCTTAGTTAGCTGAGAGAATCTGCAGAACAGTTCCTTTTGGCATGACAAGATGGCACATCATTTAAGATAACAGGATTAAACTAGAGAAGAGGGCTAGACATTATTAGTTGTTAAATACTTTATAGGCATCAATAGTATTGTGGTAAGGTGGGTGATTTGTAGATATAAATATCTTTTCTTTTGGATATTTGAATTTTGAATTTGAGTTTTGTCTGTCTGAAGGGGTTTAAATCATTAAGTTTAAGTGTTTCTGTAACCATGGTAATTTCTTTTAAAACACAGTATTAGAGTGAGACTTTCTGGAGAGTGATGGAGATTTGTTTACACTGGGGAGATTATACATGAATGAAGCAAACAGCTAGTGAATTCAGTTTTCAGATAGAAGATTTATGAATTTTTTTGGTGAGGTCATGAGCGAAACACCCATAGCTTGTGGGAAAAACTTTTTAGTTTCAGTTTGGCCAGGTTTGCAGGTTTGGCTAAGCTGGATGTGTAAAGCAGTTACCCCTGAGATTGGAAGCTAGTTTCGAACTGATAGGTCCTCTATTCTGTTTGAGTGCTGTACTTGGATGTTATGTGGATTAACGGGATTGTATTTTTACCAGGTATTTGGAAATCTTTAAATATTTGTCATGTATATCACTTGGTTTATTCTATTTTACTTTCATTTTGTTTTTGTAATAAACTTCTGTTTTATTGTGAAAACTGAATCTGCAGCATCTTCAGGTGAAGACCCCCTCATTAAAATCGAAACAAAATGAGCTATCAAGCTAGACTTCACGGAGATCTGACCTGTCCAGTAAGAATATCTGGGATCATTACAGTGTTCCCTATTGTATTGGTGAAGGTCCCAATGACATCCCTAAGGTTCAGAAAAACTACCATAAATAGCCTATTTTTGCCCATCTCAAGTATTTATTCCTCATTAAATGTGCTGAAGGTGGGGACTCGGCAAGATGACGGCAATTCTGTAGAACTGCTGTGGACAGCTCTGCCTAACAGCCAAGGCATACTGCTGTTTTTTGCCATTCCTGGCCAATTTATGTGGTGGAATTATTAGTTTAAAACCTTACAGAACATATTTGTTAATATTTGGGAGTGGGAAGGATGCCAAAGGGAAAAGGGGCAAGCAAACAGCAGCAGGGAGGATGCTCCCCTGCAGCACCTACCACACCAGAGACTGCAGTAACAGCAGCCTCTCCTGAACCCCCCCCGGGGACCTGACAGACTCTCAGGAATTGGCTACGGCAATAGAGAGACTTACCTTGAAAGTTGGGGCTGCGATTGGGGAGATCCGTGGGGAGATTCTTGCCAGGTCCAACTACTGCATCCATGCTGCAGAAGCATGAGCAGGAGAACCAAGACCTCAGGGAGCGGCTGGAGGAGGTGGAGGGTCGAACTAAGGCCTCGGAAGCTGCAATGGAGTCCTCATCCAGTCGGATCCAGGTGCTGGAGCGAGAGGTGCGGACCTTGCAAAACCATATTGAGGTTGGAGGATAAATCTCCAAATTGTCGGGCTCCCTGAAGGTGAGCAGCTTCTTTGAAAACTGGCTGCTGAAGTTTTTGGGCCTTCACATCGAGTCCAGCAGGCTACAGATTGAAAGAGCTTATCGGGTTACAGTGCATAGGTCAGGCCCAGTGCAGTGCCCCCACTCAGTCCTCGTGCATTTCCACTCATATAAGGACAAGCGAAAAGCCATCGAAGCTTCCAGATCCCTGGGAAAAGATCTGCAGGCACTGCTGTAAAGGGGTCATAAAATAATGTTTTTCCAGGATTTCTCTCCAGCTGTATTTCGAAAGAGGAAGTCCTTCGATTAAGTTAAAAAGAGGCTGAGGAACCTGGGCATCCAGTACTCCATGAGATACCCCGCAGTACTTCGTTTCAGTCACAAGGACTCAGTTTATACATTTGACTGAGCAGATAAAGCTAAAAACTTTGTGGACACTTTAAAATAGACTGATTGGCCTGAAGAATATAGTTAATGTTTGTTCTCTTTTCTATCTTTCCCCATGTTTTCTCTTCCTTTTTTTTATTCCTTTCTTTCTCCCTAATAATTTTCTTTTTGGAAAGGGGGGAAAAGACCTTGGAATAAGTTGTTCCTATTTTTTTTAATAACTGGATTTTCTGATGGGAATTTTTGTGAATGTTCTTTGTTGTCTCTCCCCTTTTTTTGTTTGTTGTTTCTCTTTCAGTCACAGGTAGGGGTGACATGAAACCAGGGATGGGTGGAGTGCTCATCCTGACTGTCTGTCTTTTTTTCTGTTGATTTAAGGATCATCTCCTTGTTTTTTTTCTGGCCTAAGGCTGGGGCACAGTCCGGGTTTGAAGGAGCTGTGAAGGAGGGGATGGGTAGGGTGAGTGCCCCCTATGAGCTGGGGGAAGAGTCTTCCATTCAAGGTTTATAGTTGGTTTTCTTTGTAGTTTTTTTGGTCGTAATAGTTGTTTATAGTTATGAAAGTGTAGTCTTTGTATATATAGCTTTTCGATTCTATGAGTCTTTATTTACTTATGCTCGGCGATTTGTAAGCAGGGTTCTCCCTGAGGGGTTCAAAGGTCTCTGAAAGGGGATATGGCTAAGTGTCATATTAAATGGTGCACCTGGAACATTAAGGGAAGTCATTTGCCTGTTAAAAGGAAAACAGTGCTTTCTAGCCTTAAGGGGGAGAGGGTTGATATTTTGTTGCAGGAAACCCATCTTGGTGATGAGGAACACCTGAAATTACAACAGGAGGGTTATGACCGGGTATTCTTTTATCCTTTACTACTAAAAGCAGGGGAGTGGTGGTACTTATCCAGAAAAATCTGCCGTCTGAGGGAGCAGGCACAGTTTGTGATACTTAAAGCCCTGATACATGGGGAGGAATATGGCATTTTAAACATCTACTGTCCTCCGGCGCATCCCCTCAAATATTTGATTTGTGCTTTGAGTTGAGTGCTTTTGGAACACGGCACATTATTATAGGGGGTATTTTAATTGTCTTTTGGATCCGACAGTGGACAGGATGCCTTGTGGGCCCCCAACTATTTCATCGCAGGCCAAGCAGGCGATTGACTTATGCGAGGAGTTGGGGCTGGTGGATATTTGGAGTTGTCTTCACCCTACCGGCAGGGACTTCACCTTTTTATCAAACCCACATAAATGTCACACGAGGATTGACCTCTTTCTGGCTCCTTCGGCCCTTCTGGATTCGATTATGGGTTGTAAAATTTGTGGAATACTTTTTGAAGGAGTTTCAGAAATTTTTGACTACCAACTCAGGCACGGCTAGTAGTCCATCTATGCTATGGGAGACTTCTAAGGCCTTTGCTAGGGGATTAGCTATTTCATATTTGGTGAGCCGGAAACGACAGAAAGAGGAACAGCAGCATCTATTTGAGACACAGTTGAAAATCGCTGAGGCAGAACATTTGCGCGGCCTTTGGTGACTAAGCTACAGCGGATCACGGCCCTCCGGGCTGCCTTGAATTCAATACTGACACAAAACGTAAAGAAAGAACTTGCTTTTGCTAGACAAAGGCTGTTCAAATATTGAGATAGGCCAGGGAAGTAGTTAGCATACCTGACTAGGAAAAAAGCATGCTCCCCAATCCACACTGCAATCAGAGACAGTGCCGGGGTCCTTACATATGATGCTAAAAAGATTAATGAGGCTTTTCGGAGCTTTTACTGAATTGTATCGGTCTGAAGGTTGCGAAGACAGGAGTGCTAAAATGGAGACTTTTTTTAAGAACCTGGACCTCCCAGGGGTAACCTTGGAACAGGCCTCTCTCCTTAATGCCCCCTTGACAGTTCAGGAAATACAGGAGGCAGCTAGGCAACTTCAGAGTGGGAAAGCGCCTGGCCCTGACGGTTTTCTGGGTGAGTTTTATAAGGAGTTCATAGGGATTCTGTCAGGGCCAATGTTGGAGATGTACAATCACTCCTATATGCATGAATGCCTTTCACCATCTTTAAGAGAAGCTAATATTTCCTTAATTCTTAAGGGGAAGGTTCCTGAGGATTGTGCCTCATACAGGCTCATTTCTCTCAAATTCAGACTTCAGGATTCTGTCTAAGATCCTGGTGCTGAGATTGGAAAGGGTGTTGCCCCATATTATTGAAGAGGACCAGACAGGCTTTATAAGGGGCCGTAGGTCCTCTAATAATATTAGAAGGTTGCTGAATATGGTCCAAGTTCGTCAGCAACGATCGATTCAGGGGTTGGTGATTTCCTTAGATGCAGAGAAAGCATTTGACTGTGTGGAATGGCCATATCTTTTTTATGTCTTAGAACAGTTAGGTGAGGTGGAGTCTTTGCTTGGTGGGTGGAGGTTTAATATTACCACCCTCTGGCTGTGGTCATCACCAACGGGTGAAGTCTGGGAATTTTACAATTGGTAGGGGTAGTCCACAAGGCTGCCCCCTCTCACAGCTATTGTTTACTTTGGTGATAGAGCCGCTAGCAGAGGCCATTCGTCAGAACGTCCACATAACCGCTCCAGAAGTGGGATCGAGGGCACACAAGATTACATTGTATGCTGATGATGTCCTTCTGTTTTTATCGAACCCATGACCTCTGTACCCCATTTGATACAATGTATCAATTCATTTGGGGCTATTTCAGAATATAAGATTAACTTTGCAAAATCAGAGGCTATGTCTTTGGGGAACCTCAAGGATGTACCAGAAGTTGAAGCTGGCCCTAAGTTCCCTTTTAAGTGGTCACGGGCAGGGTTCCAATACCTAGGCATTTCTATTACCCCCAAGTTTGATCTATTATTTCAGACTAACTTTGCTCACTTGCTCGACAATATTAAGCAAAATCTCCAGAGATGGGAGGCTCTTCCAATTTCATGGCTGGGCCGAATATCTCTTATTAGGATGAATGTTCTTCCTCATTTACTTTATCCCATGCGTATGCTCCCTATAATGTTTCCCAGGTCAATGCTGCGGAAGCTTATGGGGTGGTTTGGTTACTTTGTCTGGTATCGTGGGCGGCCCCTCATCAAACTTACTAAATTGCAGTTGCTTCAAGGAGGGGGAGGAATTGATTTCCCAACATCAAAAGGTATTAATTGAGTTCCCTGCTGTCCTTTGTTTGCGATTGGGTAGGTCATGATCCCAACTCAATATGGCTGGATATTGAGGCCTCCCAAGCAAAGTGCCCTCTTATTAACCTGTTATTCATGGATAAGATGAGGACAGTTATGGACCACTGCCAGAACCCCATTATTATTAGTACAGTCAAGGCATGGAGGGCAATGTGTCAGAGTAAGGGTTGTTTTTCCAAGACTTCGCCACTTACACCTATAGTTGGCATACCAGGGTTCCAACCAGGGATGATGGACTCGGTTCAAACTATGGGCAGCGAGAGGAGAGTCTGGTTTGGGAGACTTTTTTGAGGGGGAGGTTATGATGTCTTTTGAGCAACTGAGCCACAAATAGGGGTTGCCCAGCAGAGATCTTTTCCCTTTTTTTCAGGTTAGGGATTTTATCCAGAAGAAGACTACGCTTCTCACTAAGCCTGATAAGCCCGATACACAGAGATTGTTGCTACGTTCCACAAGCACCCTTTCGGTTAGTGACCTCTATTGCCTGCTGGGTGGCAGGACCTGGCAGGATATTAACCGGTTATGTGATGTCTGGGATCAAGAGCTGGGAGTGGAAAACTCTTCTGAAACATGGGAGAACACTCGAAAGATCTCAATCTGTAATAGGACGTGCACTACGCAATGAAAAGTTCTGCACAGGGCTCATCTGGCACCAGACCGTCTGGCTAGGTTAAAAAACGAGGCATCTTCAGTGTGCCCCAAATGTAAAGTAAGTGTAGATACTCTGAAGAAGGGCCTGTGCCCGAAACGTCGAATCTCCTGTTCCCTGGATGCTGCCTGACCTGCTGTGCTGTTCCAGCAATAAAGTTTCAACCTAGATACTCTTACCCATTGCTGCTGGACATGCCACAGGCTCCATGTTTATTGGAGCATTGTGGCGGGAGAGATAGGGAGGGTATTGAGGACTGAAGTCAAAGTAGACCCGATATCTCTCCTCTTAGGTCTACCAAATTTACCATCTTTAGACTGGCATGGGAAGAAACTATTTAATATTTTTGCATCCTGTGCACGGAAGAATATTCTGATGAATTGGATGTCTGAGAACTCACCGGGGTTGCTGGGATGATGGAAATTAATTATGGAGCACTTTGCCTTGGTCTTTTTTTAACAAACATGGTGCACCACACAACAGATCATTTTTATAAGACATGGCAGCCCTACTTGAGTTATTTGGATATAGATTTGTCAGTTATCCTAATGAGGGCGTTTGTCTAACCAGATTGGTTAGATTTGTCAAGTCCTGGGCCCTGGAGGGAGTCTCCTGTGTTAATACAGGTATATATACAATGCTCCCGTTCCATCGTTTGGGAGCTTTGTGCCGAGCATAGCTGTTCTGTATTGTGTTTCTTTATTTGTTTTTTTTTGCTTTTTCTGGTATTGCTTTGTACAGTGTTAGGGTTTGTTTTGTATTACAGGGTAGGTTAGTAGTTGGTAGACAGTAGTTGTATTGTACGAGGTAAAAACAATGACTGCAGATGCTGGAATTTGTGATTCCTTTTGTTTTTATTTTGCTGATATTTGTTATTGATTGTATTTTTTAATAATTTTATATGTTTGTTAAGTTAAAAAAATTTGCAAATAAATATATTTTAAAAAAAATGTGCTGAAGGGAGATTTCAAATGAGAGCAATTCGAGGAAATAAATAACTAAGAACACTAATGGGGTTTAATAGAAAGAAAACTGAATAGTCCGAATTCACTTCACTGGCTTTCATTGTTGTACCTTGGAGCCTTGGCACCAGCTTTGTCTGATGAGATCAAAGCTTATAATAAGCAAGATGGAAATCAAGGCAAGTGGAATCCATGGCATCACAATGTCATAACCACTTCATTTACTTCTGCTGTGCTGTAAGTTCTAATATGCAATAAGAGGCAGTAAAGGATGCCCTTAGCCACAGCATATCACATAAGGAAATCTAGAGTTTTACTTGTGGATGTGAAATGATTGATTGTCAAAAATAATATTAATACTGTTGCATTTGGGGCCATGGTAATTTGGGATGGATGGTTGATTAACTTCCTCACCCTTGGGAGCACTCTCCCCAGCTGGGGTAGGCCAGGGGATTGTCGCGCGATTGTCCCACCTATTTTTGCAGGGTTAAAACAATGACTGCAGATGCTGGAAACCAGATTCTAGATTAGAGTGGTGCTGGGAAAGCACAGCAGCTCAGGCAGCAACTGAGGAGCAGTAAAATTGATGTTTCGGGCAAAAGCCTTTCATTAGGCTCTCTGCCTGTATTCCTCTCCTGCCTTCGACTCCATTTCATGGAACTTGGAAAATCTAGCTGGAAGTGAATGACCATTAGTTGTTGGAGAATTGAAGATGCATTTTCTGCAAACACAGTGAAGAAGGTGATTTCACAAGGTCATCAAGAGAAGTGCTGTATGATTGCCTCTTTCCATCCTTTCCTCCTTTTTCCCTTCATTTTCCTCCTTCTCTTCACTTTCTTTATCTTCCTGGACACCAAAATGCTTGTGACAAATTTGGTGCCTTTAGAACAGCAAGACTGTTCAGCATGCAATAAACCACCACAATTCTAAACTTATGTTCTGTCAAGTACAATAGGGCTCTTTTAAAGCTATCCAGGAAGTAGAAACATTGATTTTTTTCATGGGACTATGGTTTTGGTTTGCTGCATGCGAGTTGCAATAAGTGTCATGAGTTATGCATTTAAAGGGTAGCACATGTTGTCCAGTAGCTACCTTCTGGTTTACATTTGAATGGCAAAGTGGCAGAATCAGGGCAGCATATCTTCTGCCAGGATACCAGCCATTGGCTTGCATGCCACACTGCAAAGAATCACACACCAAATGGAAATAACTAAACTCAAGTTATTTAATGAACACTTTAAATCGCACTCCTGATTGATGTCATGATTTGTGTTCTCTGCATATCTCTGGTGGATGCTGTCAACGTGAATGTTTATACCCCTTAATGAAATTGCATCCAGCAAAGCTCAAACCAGAAGTGTAATCTGCGAATCATAGTAACACCCTGGTGCTGACAACATCAAAACAAATGTGCAACAACAAAGAACAAATCAAAATTTTGCATTTGCTGTGTTCAATAATGAAGCAGATTCAATGTTAAAATTACTTTAAAAACAAGAATACATTGTTGTACAACATGGATTAAGTCCATTTGGCCCATCATATTTGTCATATCACTCTCAGAGTAGAGGATTTAAGACAGTATGACTAGCAGAAAGTAAAAGATAAAGATTGAAAACAGGTGAAAGAATAAAAATAAGCAACTCAAAAAATTAAGAAAGAGCAATGCAAAACTGTGGATACAAAAGAAATCACAGTTAAGATGGCTAGGACATCATAGAGCAAATCAGAAAAACAGCTTAAATAGAAAGAAAATTTGGGATAGAGAGAGTGAGAGTTTTGCAACTAACCTATTGAGTTTCACATCACAAAAATAACTGGCCCATCCCATATCATGCTGATCTGTGGTCTTGGTTCAGTTCATTGACCAGAAAGTGCTTTGGGACATCCTGATGTTTTGGAATGTGCTATATAACTTCATGTTACAATACTGTGAAGCTAAAATGTGTCTTGATATTACCATAATTTCAGACAAACAATTCTGAATAACAATTGAATACTGACTGTGATAACTTTGGTGCAGCATGTGTCTTGGCTGTTGTTAGCTGTTCTCAGTGAGAGAGAATTGTCCAATAATTTAAAAAATATATATAATCAACTGTGGAATAATGTGTTTTGAATTCTGGAATATATTTTCCGAGAATATATTGAACACCTCAATGAACATAATGGAAAATGACAGCAAAGGAAATATAGAATGTTGACAATATGGAAAATTGACAACAGTAAAGTCAGCAACAGAGGGTGCTTGTATCAATATTCATGTAGTTCAGTGCATATGTAGGTCAGTTTATGAAAGTAATAGAATTCATGCAAATATTTCCTTACCCATGAGTTGGTCTGCAGAGTTGTTCTATTCAGCCTACTGGAGACTATGTTCCTTGTTTTCATGAAAAGTTATGACACATTCATTGCAAACATCAAGTTATAGCTTAATCTTGTCCATTGATTGTCACCTTTAAAGGTCTGAAAAATGTTAATGTTTGGTTAGTTCAGTCAGGAGTGTAAAATTTTTCAATAGCAGTATTTTAAAATTATTCAAAATTATTGATTATTAAAAGCATTGAATTAGATTTTCAAAATTTATCCCAAAACTGCCATGGAAACTATTGCTTGTATTACAGACTTGCTACAGAAAAACACAAATTAGCATTTTCAGTGTAATTACAAGTGAACTGGAACTAGTACATTTTTCCAAAAATAATCCAATTAGTTCTTTTCCTGTGAAGCTGGCCAGCTGCATTTTTCTGCAATTTTGCTTAAATGTGATCACTTCTGAGTTTTCCTGGTCACACGATGTGACTGCAAATGTTTGTCTAGTGAAATTGGCCAGAAATGTCCATTCATAACTGAGGGAATCAACCACTATCCCTTCAGGATATTGTATAATAGGCAGAAAATTGTAAAGCAAACAGTTCTATAATCAGTCACAAATACTTGACCATGCTGGACTGGGGAGTCTTTAATTTCATTTGAAAGAAAGTAGGAAAAAGCGAAAAGTAAAATTGTGACTAGCATTATCATAATATATAAAGCGCAGAGCTAACATATTCACGAAAGGAAGGCTTAAATACACAAACAATAAAAAGCAAACCTGTGAACAATTGTGTGTAATTTGTTCAGCATGTTCATTTGTGTTGTTTTCATCTCATTACTTTTATATTTTTGGTAATAAATGAACCTTACAGTGCCATGATTCTATTGTATTGCTGGAAATGAGGTGGGTAGGATTGCTACTTCACATTCACAGTACTGATATGTGGGGTCAACTAATTTGAATGGAGAGAGGTGAGTAAACTGTCCGAATTTGGCCTGCATCACTGAAGATATCCTGGAGAAGTAGAATATTCAAGAAAAGGAAGGCATTAGGTCCCAAATGGATGTAAATATTTCCTATTTTAGGGAGAAATTAGAAAATAGGTGGAGGAAAGCTTGCATACCTGGTGCAGTAGCAAGCAATATTTTTTTAAAAATGCCTGCTCGAAGATTAGATTCCCTACAGTATGGAAACAGGCCCTTGACCCAACAAGTCCACACTGATCCTCCAAAGAGTAACCCACCCAGACCCACATTTGTCTCTGACTAATGCACCTAACACTATGGGCAATTTAGCATGGCCAACTCACCTAACCTGCACATCTTTGGATTGTGGGAGGAAACCCACGGAGACACAGGGAGAATGTCTGTGTGGAGTTTGCACAGTCGCCTGAGGCTGGAATCGAAGCCAGGTCCCTGGTGCTGTGAGGCAGCAATGGTAACCACTGAGCTACCATGCCATTATACTAGAAGAAGCAAGTTCAGTGCATGACAAGAATGCCAACAAGGATTAGAAGAATAGCAGCCAACATTTGTGAATATTTAAGACTCAGATCAAGAAATAGGAATGATTTAGACTTGGAAACCAGAATCCAGCAAGGGGAAACAATGGTACACAGAAATTAGTTTTTGTCTCTTCAACTTATGAATCTCAGATCTTTGGAGGACTACTGTAAAAAGGACATTGGATGTGCATGGATCAAATGAGGATGATTTTTGAAAACTTGACACTGAGTTGAAAGGTCATAACAGAGACTAATGTCATTTCCAGTGCTAATATCTGAGAATACTTCAATGTAATGAACAGGAATGGTAGTTTCCTCCACCCCTTACTGGAGAGTCAGTGGGGAATATATCCACTCTGATGCTGACTGTCCAACAGCCATTTAATCTTTGGCTGTGCAGTTCATTGGGGGTGTTTGACTTTGACCCCATTCTGTTCAAAGGGGCCACCTTTAAGAGTTGCTGGCAAATTGGATTTCTTTTTGTTCTGCAATTCCAACAATATAGGCTGAGTTGTGACCACAGTTAGAATGACAGATTGCCTCCAAAGAATAGAAACTGATGAAAACTGGACTGAAGGTACACCCATGGTACCAATGAGGCCTGGCCAGCAGGCCCCAGTAATGGGAGTGAAGAATAGGTGGGTATATTTAGCAGCTGTGGGGGAAGAGTTGGAGGTGTTGGTGTTCTTTCTCCCCTTTCAGTATATTATTTAAAGAAATGTTCATGATATCATCACTGTATCATGGCACTGAATGTATGAACGTCTAATATTCCATTTTATTCGACGATCACTTGAAGTATGACATGTTACTAGAAGGATGCTGCTCAGTGATGCCCTGTTGTAATCTAATGTTGACATATTATAGTTAGCTGAAATAAACAGTGTGTGTGTAGTGGGAGATGTAAAATTCAGCAGAAAATGTCTACTTAGGCTGAAATATGGCACCATGGACATTAGTATCCTCCTACCTTGGTAGAAGTTTCTAGCTAATGCATACAAATCTGACGCTTTAACCACTAGCTTTCTGGAACTGTTAGGGAATATCGTGGAGATGTTGTCTCTCACGAGCTGCATCTAAGTCAATATATCTACTGATCGGTGGGCACTCAGATCTGGGTGAAAGTGAGGACTACAGATGCTGGAGATCAGAGTCAAGATTAGAGTGGTGTTGGAGAGCACAGTTGGTCATGCAGCATCTGAGAGTAGGAAAATCGACATTTCGGGCAGGAGCCCTGCCCAAAATGTCGCATTTCCTGGATGCTGCCTGACCTGCTGTGCTTTTTCAGCACTACTGTAATCTTGACTCAGATCTAGGCCTCAGGCAAGGCTTATGTAGAGATCATATTTTTATTTCCCTTTTTTTATTGTGGAGTGAAATGGCAAAGGAACTGTCTTAAATAACAGCGATTTTTGAAGGATTATTGCACTTTCCTTTGAAAAGCAAGTAACCTGACACTCATAAGTATTGTTCACACATCTGCTTGTTTAAGCACTATTGGAAGCCTAGTTTGCAGATGAGCTAGAACCAAGGGATGCGAATGAATGGAGTGTTGGCTGGAAACAGGTAGCTGATTGGTCTTTGAACTAGTGACTGGTTATCAATGACAAAGATCTTCTGCTTCCCAACAACAATATGAATGGCCCTGGAAGCTTATCTGCTTGAGGATATAAATGTTTGGTAGCAACAATCGGATCTCTGTGAAGGCAGGAGCTGGCTCTTTTCTTTGCAGGATAAATAATCTGAAACCTGAAAGTAACCAGATTATTTCCTACTTTCTGTTGCTATAAACTGTGACTTTTAATTGATAAGTCAAAGACCTTTCTAAATGGAAAATGGCCTTCTGCAAACAGGTGAAATTATTTGGAGATGGAAGATCGAAAAACAACATGATGATCAATAATCATCTTGGACAAACCCTATGGACAGGAGCCACCGAACTCTCTTCCCAGTCTTTCTTTCTGCCCGTAACACCCATGTTGTTTTCCCTGTCTGTATGTGTGTATAGACAGGGGTTTATAATGGCCTTAGTAAAAAGTTATATGCCACCAGTTCATAACTGCTTATCTGTAGCTGGAATCTAATTATTTGTGATAAATAATAAATCTTGTCAAGTATAGAAATCTGGTACATGCTTTCTATTAACTTCGCTTTGAAAGACTGGTGAATTGGGGAATCCTGGGTACTTTTAGAATCTAACTTTTGTGGCAACTTGGTGAATAGTGAGGCTTGATTTCCTGCGTACTTTCCTAGTGAGGCATAACAACTGTGAATGCAAAGTCCTTACATGATGTTGTCTTCTCTTCTGATGACAGCCTGTGTGACATTTCTAGCCACGACAGTTGGAAAACCTTATTAGTGACAGGATATAGGACCTGTACTCAAATGGTTTAAAAAAAAAGATTCTATGTGAAATTGCTGAAAGACTCTTAGCAGCTCAGTTGTGCAAAGATTTTCTCAAAATATTGACCACAGAAAAAGCCCCAATCTGTTGGTATCAACCTTTCTATAACCAGCTTTGACTGTCACAAGTATAGTGGCTATGTTAAGTTTGATCAGAGTTTCATGAAGATTATGACTGGAGTTATGCAGCAAAACATGCATTCATGACTAGATTGGAAAGATGGTAGGTAAGAGGGAACAGCAGTTCTTTTCAATTCCCATTGCTTTACTTCCTCTCAACCATTTTTCAACTTTACAAAAGTGCTAGACAGATGAAAGCATGGATTTATCTTTAACAGCTTCAAGTACTTTTACCTGTACCTAGAACCTTCAAAAAATGCTTTCTGCCCATTTTCAGAAGTAGACATTGGGTTTAAATTTGATAAATCTTTGGTCTTTCCTCTTTTATACAATCTGTCAGACAATATATAAAATATAAGCAGAAATGGACCATTCAGCCCCTCAAGGAGAAAGTGAGGACTTTCATCCACTGTGTCCATTGCTCTCGATGTGGTTTTCTGTACATAGGGGAGACAGGATGCCAACTCACAGGATGTTTCGGGGAACATCTCTGGGACACATGCATCAAACAACTCCACCACTCTGTGGTCGACCATTTCAACTCCCACTCTCACTCCACCAAGGACACTGCAAATCCTGGGCTGCCTCCACTGCCAAATCCAAGCCACTCGACAACTGGAGGAAGAATACCTCATCTTTCACCCTCGGGACCCTTCAACCACATGGCATTAACATAGACTTCACTAGTTTCCAAATCCCCCCTTACCCCACCTCATCCCAGGTCCAACCCCTTAACTCGGCACTGCCCTTTTGACCTGTTCATCTTACTTCCCACCTATCCGCTCCACCCTCCCCACCGACCTATCACATCCGCTCCACCCTCCCCACCGACCTATCACAATCACTCCCCATGTACATCCACCTATTGCCTTCCCAGCTCCTTATCCCCCACCCTCACCCTCCTATTTATCTCTTCATCACATTCTTGATAAAGGACTTATGCCTGAGACCTTGACTCTCTTGACATGCTATGCTTTTCCAGCGCCAAGCTTTGACTCATTCAGCTCCTCAAGCCTTCTCCACCAATCTGTAACGCTCTTGCCACATCTGTTTGTTTCAAATTTCACATTTCTGTTCCACCTCCTTTAATTCCCTTGCCTAATATATTTATCTCTGTCTTAATATACTTAATGGCCTCACCTTCACTACTTTGAGACACAAAGATCCAAAGTCACAGAACCCTCAGAGAAAAAGTTTCTCCTTACCTGTGTCCTAAAACAGCAGCCCATAATTTGAAACTCTACATCTTAGTTTTGAACTGAATCATAAGAAGAAACATCCTTTCCAAGCACACTTTGTCAAGTCCATTCAGTGTCTTATACACTTTAATCAAGTCATCCCTCATTCTTCTAAACTCCGATGGAAACAAACTTAGTCTGTCCAACCTGTCCTCAAGACAACCTGTGCATTCTAGCTATCAGTCTAATAACACTCCTCTGAACCGCCTGCAATTCATTTTCATCCATTCTTAAATAAGGAGACCAAAGTTGCACACAATATTGGAAATGTGGTCTCAATGCTCTGCATTACTGAAGATATAATCCTTACTCTTACTTTCAATCCTTATTGAAATAAAAGATAGCATTCCGTTAGCCTTCTTGATTACACACTCTGCCTATAAAGTCACTTTGTGATTCTTGCATGAGAATATCCAAATCCTTTCACTCCTTAGAATCCTGCAGTTGTTCTCCATTTAATTAACATGATGATATTTTTATTCTTTATGCGTAAGTCAACATCTTTACATTTTTCCACATCCACATTATACTTCATTTACCAGATCTTTTCCCCACTCAACTTATCTATATCCACCTGCAACCTCATGTTTTCTTCAAAATAGAATTTCTAATTGTCCTATTTTAATTGCAAATTTAACTACTGTACTGTTGCACCTTTCATTTAAGCCCTTGATTTACATTTTGAATAGTTGAGGCCCCAGTACAGACACCTGCGAGACTCCACTTGTCATATCCTGCCAATCAGACAAAGACCCATTTATGCATGCTGACTTGCTGGATGGTACAAAACAATCAATATGTGTTATTATCTTATCCTGTACACCATAAGCTTTTATTTTCTGCAAAAACCCTTGATATGGCCCTTGTCCAATGCATTCTGGAAATCCAAATGCAAGATACAGGACAATTTCAGTCTCCCTTTGATTCAATGCACGTTGCTGCTCCAAAGAACTGTAATAAATTGGATAAACATAATTTCCCTTTCACAACGGTGTGCGAACTATTCCCACTACTTTGCGTTTGTCTAAGTGTGCAGCTATAATCCCTTTAATAATCAATTCTGATATCATTTCTATGATAGACATCAAACTAACTAACCTCTAGTTTTCTGAATTGAGGAAATTTTAGAAATTACCATTAGCTTATGTGCTATTTCATGAGCAATGTCTTCCAGACCCTAAGGTGAAGTCCATCAGGACCCAGAGACTTGTTAGCCTGCAGATCCAGCAGTTTACTTGGAACTATTTCCCTCATGATTGTGATTTCTCTAAGTTCCTCTCTCCCTTCCACATCCTGATTTACAACTATTACTGGAGTAATATACTTTCAGTTTCCTCTATAGTGAAGACAGAAGCCAAATATTTGTTCATGTCATCTGGCATTTCCTAATTATTTACGATTAATTCCCCATTCCCACTCTCTAAAGGAACAACACTCACTTGACTTTCTTTTTTCCTTTTTAAATACCTCTGTTGCTCTTGCTATCTATTTTTACATTTGCTCGCTAACTTCCTCCCAATACTAATTTCTTTCCCAGATTAACATTTTAGCCATTGTTTGTTATTCTTTATATTCTGGCTAATCATCTGAAATGCCTCTAATCTTTGCACAGTTATATGCTTTTTCCTTAAGTTTGATGCTTTCCATAACTTCTTAGTTAACCAAGGGTGGGAGAACCCCCTTTTGATTATTTTCCTAATTGTAATTATTCTGGATATTCTGAAATATCCCCTTAAAGGTCTGCCACTGTCTCTCTATTGGTTTATCGTCTACCTTAGTACGCCAATTCATTTCAGCTGGCTCAGCTTTCGCATCCACATAGTTTCCCTTATTTCGGTTTAAAATGCTAGTCTTAAATCCACTCTTCACCCTATCAAACTGGATTTGAAATGCAATCCTGTTGTGGTCACTACTACCCAGTAGCTTTTGATTTGAGGTTATTAATTAATTTTGTCACATTACGCAATAGTAGTTCTAAAGTGACTTGTTTTCTGGTCGTTCTAGAATGTGCAACTGTGAGAAACTATTTCAAAAGCATTCTTTAGTCTATTACTTTCCTGGGAACAGTGTGTTGATAATTATGCCCAAAGTTTTCACAAAATGTGAAAATATAGAAACATCCTGATAAGACCACAAAAATTTAGTTTGTCTAAGCGACTGTTACCCAGGACAAAAACAAACCACACTACCTTCACTATTGGTTCCTTCACTACCAATAAATATAATTCTGTATGTTGTACATATTTTAGCTTTAGCAAGAGCTGTGAAAAGAAATTAATTCTCATTTATGAAACTTTAACTATACCCTTTCAAAACCCCAAACACAGACACATTCAGTCAGGATTAAGACAAAGAAAACAGATGATTTTACACACACTGAGTGGAAACGAATATTCTTATGATCATATGTCCAGAATAAAAAGTGGAAAGCCCTTTGTCTTATGATTTTTTTGCAATGGTGAGACACATTTTTGATTCATTGGTTGATTGGTGCATTTTTTTGTAAGAACTCTTGTTTTAAATCTTTCTGGGATTTTCTGTCTTTTCTCCCCCTGAAGGGAGAGAGAATGCGGTCAGCAGACTGGATGTTTTCACTCTCTTACTCTTTGCATTTCCTGCTTTCTAACACGCTATAGCTCAACTAATCAGAGAACTCAATTAAAAACAGAAAATGTCCAAGAACCTCAACAGGTCTGGCAGCATCTGTGCAGAGAGAAGTGGAGTTGACATTCGAGTCCAGTGTAGAAAATAGGAGCAAAAGTAGGCCATTCAGTCCTTTGAGCTTGCTATACCAATCAATCTGATTATGGATAATCATCCAGCTCTGTAGCCATCTTGAAAACATTCAATGTTTTGGCCTCAACTGTTTTCTGAGGCAAATAATTCCACAAGCTCACTGCTCTCTGGGTGAAGAATTTTTCCTCATCTCCATCGTAAATGGCCTATCACATTATTAAACTGTGACCACTGGTTCTGGATTCCCCCGTCAAATATTCTTTCCTGCATTTACCCTGTCTCGTCCTGTGATAATTTAATAGAGTTCTGTGAGATCCCCTCATTCTCCTAAATTCCAGGGAATGTAGTCCTAACTGATCCAATCTCCCTTCATATGTCAATACTGTCATGCCAGGAATCAGTCTAAGTTTCTATGTCCAAATTGACTCCTGAATGTTTTCTTTGCTTCCATAATACAACATTGTCAGTCACACCTCGATAATATGCAACATTTGATTAAAGTCACTTATGATTATTGCCATTCCTTTGTCACAAGCATCCAGTATCCTGTATACTTTGTTCTACATTGTGGTTCCTGGTAGAAGGCCCATGGACCACTCTCTCTAGTGACTTCTTACCCCTACTATTCCTCATCTCCACCCAAACCGATTCTGCATCCTGATTTTCTGAACCAGTGTCAACTCTAACTATTTCACAAATGACAACCTTGACTAACAGTGCAACTCTTCTGCTTTCACCTACCTTCCTATACTTCTTGAATGTCTTATACTTTGTAATATTTAGGATCCAATCCTTGTCATCTTGCAGCTACACTGTAATAGCTATGAGATCATAGTTATTTACTTCAATGTATGCAATCAGTGTTTACTCGATCAATTGTACACACATTCATATACAGAAACTTTAATTTTGTCTTTTTACTCTTGTCTCAAGTGTTGGTGTAGTCCTAGTTTTTTTTTTGCCTCGTATCTGCTTGCTGAACATACAGCATGGATCGTTCAGTCCAACCAATCCATGCTGATCATAATCCCAAACTAAACTAGTCTCACTGCCTGCACTTGGCCCATTTTCCCTCCAAATATTTCTTATTCATGTACTTATCTAAAGGTCTTTTAAATGTTGTAACTGTACCCACATCCACCACTACTTCTGAAAGTTCATTCCACATACAAACTGTTCTGTGTAAAAAGCTTTGCCCCCATGTCTTTTTTTAAATCTTTCTGTGTTTGCTTTATAGATATGCCCCCAAGTCTTGAAATGCCTCACTCTAGGGAAAAGATACCTGCCATTCAACTTATCTATACCCCTCATGATCTTATAAAACTCTAAGGTCACCCTTCATCCTCCTACTTTCCAATGAAAAAAGTCCCAGCCTATCCCGCCTCTCCTTATAACTCAAACCCTCCATTCCCAGCAACATCCTGGTAAATCTTTTCTGAATCCTGTCCAGCTTAATAATATGCTTCCTATAAAAGGATGACCAGAACTGCACACAGTACTGCAGGAGAGGCCTCACCAATATTCTGTGCAACCTCAACATGCTGCCCAAATCCCTATACTCAAAAGGTCTGAGCAATGAAGACAAGCATGTTAAACACCCCGTCTACATGTGATGTAAACTTCAAAGAATTAACTACCTGAACTCAGGTGTGTCTGTTCTACACCACCACCCAAGGCCCATCTTTTAAATGTATAAGTCCTACCCTTGTTTGTTTTACCAAAATGCAATATTTCACATTTATCCAAATTAAATGCCATCTGTGACTCCTCAGCCCATTGACACAATTGATCAAGATCACTTTGTGGTCTTGGTGTCATCAGCGAAGTTAAGCACTAGGCACTGCAGAAATTCACCAAAGATCTTCAGACAGCACCTTCCAAACCATGGCTATTTCCATCTTGAAAGACAAAGGCAGAAGATACATAAGAATACCACCACGTCAAAGTTCTCTTCCAAGTCACTCACTGTGATGATTTGGAAATATGACTTGCCAAACTCCTGGAATTCCCTCCCAAATGGCATTGTGGATCAACCTCCAGCAATTCAAGAAAGCAGCTTGCCACCACCTTGTCAAGGGCAACTAGGGATAAGCAATAAATGCTGGCCAGGCAGTGACACCCATGTTCCAAGAGTGATTTAAAAATAAAGTCTCTGACCCTTAGTTCTCATATTATTTTCCTGTCTTAGTTTGTCTCCAATCTTTGATACATTCCTTCTTTCCACATTTGATCCTTTGCTGAACTTGCATTATTTAGCTGAAAACCCTCTCTACTTTCCTAGTTTGCAATGTTAAATTCTGTATTCGGTTATGTCTGTATTCAAACCAGGGAGATGAGCTAATCATTATGCTTTCACGTTTCATACTCCTAAAGGCATTGCAAGTATTTGATATGTGATTAATTGTAGCCTTATAGCATCTTCCCTTATCTTTTTCTGAACTGTTCCCCGTAATCAGTTTCATAGTCCCTTGAAACATCATCTCTGGCCTTATTCATTCAGAAATCTCTATGTTAATATTTGTCTGTTATCAAGTGTTGATATTTAAGCTTATTTATTTGGCCAGCCATCCAATCTAGCAGTTCTGCTTCCCTGTCAAACTATTAAATCATAGGATGATTCATTTAGTTGTCTCAGTCTAGTAGTTTGTTTCCATTAAAATTAGCTTAAGCAATCTGTAGTTTAGTGCAATTTACCAACAGTAATTTAATCCTCCACCTACTTCAAGGTGATTTTGTGTGTGTGTATGTATATAAAAATAGGCGTATAAATGATTTCTAACAAGCCAGAAATTATTCCTATTCATTGAAATAATGAATTTCAGCATCAACAAACTTCTGAGGTTTTCCAAATGTGTGAAGAGCTACTAACTCAATAGCTAGAGCAATTGTTGAAGATAGGAGCCTAAACAAACAATATGTTTTCAGTGAAGTTCAGTCAAGAAATATTTCTGAATATTTCACATCACTTGTGTCCTAATATTTACAACAGATACCTATACCAATAACCTTGTCTTCACAAGCAGAGTGCACTTCATTTAGGATTTCTACAGTGTATAAAGTAAGGATAATTTCATACCCTCTTTCTGAACTAATTTTGAGCTGAACTGTTAAGAGATCCAGGTATATTCTGTTTGACTGAGTCTGTGTTGAATGTAAAAAAAAACTCTCATCATTTTTGTCCTTTTTAAAAATTCATGCTGTGAGACCGATCACAGTTCCATTGTACTGTTACAGCTAATTCAAAAGCTTTTCTAAATCTTATATTAATGCTGGGCATTGATCTGTATTATTTTGTTTATATTGTAAGTGTTACAAATTTGTGAAGTCACTTCATATATGACTGTGCTCGTTTGCCTTCAAAGACTTAGTGGGATGAGTCATAGTCATACATTCATAGAGATCAAGAGCATATTGCATCCAGGCCAATCAAAAACAATCACCTAACTATTTTAATCCTATTTCCCAGCACTTGGCTCAGAGCCTTATCTGCTTTGACACTGCAAATGCACATCCAAATACTTATTAAATGCTATGAGGATTTCTGCCTACACCACTCTTTATTGGCAATAAGTCCCAGTTTTTCCCCGACCTCTAGATGAAAAAGGTTTTCCTCATATCTCCTCTAAACCTTATGCCCCTTTCTTGTATCTATGTGCCTAGTGATTAATTCTACCACCAAGGGTGAATGTTTGTTCCTGTTTACCCACCTGTGCCCCTTATAATTTTATACATTTCAATCATGGCTTCTCTCAATTTCCACTACTCTGAAGAAAACAGTGCCAGTCTGTCCAATTTATCTTTGTAACTGAAACACTCGAGCTCAGGCAACATACTGGTAAACATTCTTTGCACCCTCTCAAGTGCAGGCACATCCGTCCTCTAATGTGAATTCTAGAAATATACAGAAGTACACGAGCTGTGGACTAACCAACATTTCACATAGTTCCATCATAACCTTCCTGTTCTTAAACTCTATGCCTTGGCTTATAAAGGGGAAATATGCCACATGCCTTCTTAACCGCTTTATCCATTGTCCTGATACCTTAAGATACTGGTGTACAAGCATATTAAGGTCCCTCCGATCCTCAGTGTTTCCACATGTCCTACCATTGATCATCTATTCTTTGCGCTACCAAGTGCATCATCTTCCATTTGCCATTGAGCAGCCCACCTGATCAGACCATCCATAACCTTCTGTAACTGAAGGTAGACAAACAGGAGGCTGGAAGAATACAGCAAGCCAGGCAGCATCAGGAGGTGGAGAAGTTAACGTTTTAGGTGTAACCCTTTTTCAGGGCTGAAAGCTGGAAGAAATGTAACCCAGGTTGTTGAATGAAGTGATAGAGGAAATAGGAGGTGAGCTTGCAAAAAGTTTCAATTCCTCTCTGGCCATAGGAGAGCTGCTGGAGAACAGCCGATGTGGCTATTCAAGAAAGGAACAAGGGATAAACTAGGAACAGTGTAACCTTGGTGGTGACGAAACTACTGGAAGCAATTTTGAGGGACAGAATTGATCTGCATATGGAAAAGCAGGGATTCAACTTACTATTTACCACCCAACCAAATTTTGTATTGTGTGTGAATTTATTGATCAACCACCAACATTAGAGTCTAACTCATTTATATAAACCATAAACTGTAAAGGTTCCAATACTGACCCTTGTGGGATGCCATGACATAGACCTCCAGTTGAAAAATCATCCCTCAAGCACCACCCTCTGCTTCCTGCCCCTCAGCCAATTGTGAATCCAATTAGCCAAATTCAGTGGATACAATGAGCTGCTGAACTCCTATAGGGGACCTTATCAAAAACCTTGAAGTTGAGAACATCAGAAGTATTATACCAATTTACACACTGGTCACCTCTTTGAAAAGTTCAATCACGTTAGTCAGATATGACAATCTGTGCTGATTTTTCTTGATGAATCCCTGCTTCTCCATATGCAGATCAATTATGTCCCTCAAAATTGCTTCCAATAGTTTTGTCACCACTGGGATTAGCCTGTAGTTTCCTATTTTTTCTTGGATAACGGTACCATGTCAGCTGTCCTCCAGCAGCTCACCAATGGCCAGAGAGGAATCGAAAGTTTTTGCAAGCGCCATTCCTAGTTCCTCTGTTGCCTGACTCAATAACCTCGGTTACAGCTCTTTCAGGCTTGGATACTTAAGTACTTTTAAGCCACCCAAACAACTCAGAACCTTCTATCTGACTACTTAAATGGTTTCACAGATCTTCTTCCTGATTTCTGTACCCATATTGTCCCTCTCACTAATGAAGACTGATTCATTGAGAATGTTGCCTACATCATTGGTTCCACACTTAGACCCTACTCTTCCCCTCATCATTTTACCATTAACATACTTGTAAATCAACATAGGAGTTTCCTTTATTTTACCTACCAGTATCCTTTCATGTGCTTTTAGCTCTCCATCTCTTTTTAAAAATTCATTCTTGTACATTCTTTACTCATGTCGAGCTTCTGCTGTTTTGAGCCCTTGGTATCTACCATAAGCCTCACTTTTCACTTTAATCAAATACTGTATATATCTTGATAATGAAGGTTCACAGGATTTGATAGTCCCATCTTTTTCCTTTGTTAGAATATGTTGACCCTATACTCTCGATATTTCCTATTTGAATGTATTCCTACTGTTCTGGGACAGATTTGCCCAGATGCTTCTGCTCGGAGTCTATTCTGGCTTAACCATACTAATCTTATCAAAATCAGCCTGTTCCCAGTTTACAATTTTAGTTTTCATGCCCATTGTTGTCCTTTTCCATTACAATCTTGAACCAAAACAGGGTTATGATCACTGTTGAGAGTGTGATGCTGGAAAAGCACAGCAGGTCAGCCAACATCAGAGGAACAAGAGAATCAGTGTTTCAGGCATAAACCCTTCATCAGGATTCCGACAAAGGGCTTATGCCCGAAACACCGATTCCACAATCTCGACTCTGAGCGCCAGTATCTGCAGTCCTTACTTTCTTTAAGTTATGATCATTGTTACCCCACTGATACTTCAATTACTTGCCCAGCTTTGATACCTAAACTTAAAAGCAGGCTACCCCTCTCTTATATGGCCTGCTTATATCGACTTAAAAGCTGTCCTGGATGCATTTTAAGAATTACACTTCCTCTAAACTTTTCATATGACTAGCAATCATAAGTAATGTAGTATTTCAAAACCCTTTAGCTATGAACTTTGACAACAGGAAAACTATCATTTGGTGTGTTGGGCCTGTCTATATTATTTTATTATTTATATTAGACAATTAAGATTTGTTTTAAGAAGTTTGTCCAGTTAAGAAATATGAATAAGATCCTGAAGTCACAGGCCAAATTAAAAGGCCTGAAACAGAAAAGTACTACTTCAGTAGCAAGCAGAGTATGAGAGCACCTTAAAAAGGAGGTACCTTTGAAAAGTATCTATTAAACTCACAACTGATGAGGTTTGAAGCCAGTGGAGGAGAATTTTTTTGACAGTCATTGGGCTGCAAATGCAGTTTTTATTTCTGTAGCCTTGTTAGTGGAGCACTCAACTTCCAAGAAGAAGGCATCCTGCCCTTCCACCCTGAAGCTGCTCCTATTGTGCTACTATACTAGAAAGTTCCAATTCTGGGAAGATTCTTGAATAATGCTCCTTGTCTACCTTATTGGCCTTTTAAATTAATGATTATTTGCTATTTGATGCTACTTGATGAGCAATCACTGCCATAGATGACCCTCAGCTGTGGATGCCATGGTGTACCAGTCTCATGCTCTCATTTGTCGATATTTTCTGATCAATCTGTTCAGAGATGTTATTACACACCTTCTGGAGCAGGTAGGATTTGAATCTGGGCCTTTTGGCCTGAGAGGAAAGGACACTTTATTGCACCAGAAAAGTACCATGCCTTCATTTCTAAGCTTGCTTTAGATTCCATCTGTAAAGCACTGGAAAGATTCCTCCATCAAACTTCTGGCCTAAACTTGAAGGGTTGAATGTCCTTATTTTGTGTTGCATAATTTTGAGAATGGCTTGATTTCTATTTAAATAGGAAGCTTTCAGAAATAATTCTATTGCAAATTTAAAGTCACTGAAGCTTTGATTCCTGTTTTTACTGCACTTTTATTGTGCTTCTCCATAAATTGATTACTCACCTTATAATTGAACTTCATTATCTCTGCAGGAAAAATTGCATGATTCAGAATTATTTGATTGAAATTGTCTGTTTGTGCTTAGTATTGGTATTTACTCCATAGGAAATTTGCATTCTTTAATATAAATTAATTGTAATTATGCATGTTTAATTTTAGGACAGCTGTGTAGTATTTATCATTGATAATGCTTGAGGTATATTAGAATATAAGAAAACTGCACCATCACATCATGATGTTTTAAGCATGTGTGTATATATGAAAATCTGGAGTTGATAAGTACTGGATTATAGTTTTCAACTCTGGGGTGAAAGGACCCAGGACAGAAGGGTGATCAACTTGAACAGGCGCAGTTGTTGAAGTAGTCTGTGAAGTAATGGCTTTTAAAAGGGAGTTTTGTGACCACATCAGCAGAAGTGAAGAATTGTATTCCCCTGTGAAGTTTTGTGAAATTTTATGATCCATTCTGCTATCTACATTTGAGGAGAACTGCTGAGGAATCTGTAAGAACTGTCTTGATTGCTTTTGCTAATCACTAAGAGGTACACTGTACACTGAGAGGTGTTTCATCGCAATACATAGCCCATATTTACCATCTTATTTGTAAGACCCAGAATTAAGTCATATGTATATTGTAGATTTTATTACTATTCTAACTTGAAAGAATAGCTTTTGGTCAAAACAGTGGAATTTTATAGCCTTATTCCCTTAAGTCCCCTGGAAATCAGTTTTTCTGTGCTTCAAAATAAGGCTACTGGCCCCTAACCACATTATAACAATTAAGTTGGTGGTCAGGATGGATCAGAACATAACCTACACTATTTTTGAGAAGATTTGTAGCTCGGCTTGATGGTAAGTATGTAAGTTAGCTCCCTGAGCTTGAAGATTTGTTTTCAGACGTTTTGTCACCATACTAAGTAACATCATCAATGAGAGTCTCCGGTGAAGCGCTGGTGTTATATTCCGCCTCTCTATTTATTCCATACATACAGACAAAGAAGGATACCATTTTGACTGGAACAGCACATGCATCCGAGGACCGGTGAAACAAAGACACGCACGAGGATTCTTAGAGGCATAGCGTTCTATTTTTTTTAAATTTTTTTTTTTTTAAGAATACCCGGGCTCTAACAATTCTGTTTCTTCTTTTTTTTTAATCCCCAGCACCCATGGTGTGTGTGTGCAGGTGTGAGACACAGTGAAAGACACGAAGTGCACGAATCTTTATTCAAATTCCACCACCAGGAAGATAGGAAAACACCCGGGTGGCCAGTGACAAACACTGCCCTTCACATCAAAGGGCAGTGCTGTGTGATCAAAACAGTGAAGGGGAGGGTAGGGACTAAATCAAAATAGAGTTGGAGGGAGAAATGATGAACTCCACTCCCTACGGCACCCACCTCTGGCATAGCATTCTAACCAGAACTCCATCAATTTAGATCCTATCCACCTTTCCTTAAAAAAGAGAACCAGAAATTGCATCACCCACCTTAAGAAACCAAGACCTATAAATAGAGAGTCAGGACATACCACCAGCACTTCACCGGAGGCTCTCACTGATGATGTTACCTAGTATGGTGACAAAATGTCTGAAAACAATTTTTCCAGTTCAGTGAGCTAACTTATATACTTAACCTACACTAGATGGTCTTTCAATTAAGAAATCTGGCAGGCAGTGTTTATTTTGAACACTGATGGTTTCAGCCTGCTCTTTGTTTTTCAAGTTTGAATTGTAGTGGATTTAAACATACTGGCTATCTTCACCCTTCAAGAGTGTTTATGTGTCCTCCATCAATTTGTGATTCCAATACTATGGATTAAGGCCTTCAGACCAGCAGCAAGTCTGTGCAATTCATGCCTCTCTTACACCTCCTTTGAACAAAAATGTAATCTGTCAAAAGCAGTGGTATTTTGGAATGTGGCTATCACCTACCATTGTTAAAGGTCTGCAGTGTTCTCTTGTTTCAACTGAAATTTGGTCCTAATGTCTTTTTATGATCTTACGATGGTGGGTATTTTTAATAATTAAATGCTTTTAATATAAGATAAAATTGCAAAGAACATTACCCATGCATTATAATCACAATTAGAGTAAGTGCTCACAATAGCTTTAGTCTCGACTCAGTAACTAATGAGCGAAAAAATGTCTTTGGTTTGTTTTTGACCATACATGGAAAAAGCAGGCAATGGGTAGTGGGGAGCCCATTTGTTCCTGGCAGGACAGTTGGTTTATTTCATGGATGGGACATCATTGCTATGCTGACTTTAAGCTACATATTCCAAGTAGGTGACCATCTTTGGCTTAGTAGCTCCAATCTCGTTAAATTATGTGGCTGAGTTGGTTACATCCCCAGCCAGATCATAAAATTCTGGGTTCACTCTTTTATGCCCTCAACACCCATCTCCAAATGGTTAAATATAAATCAGAAAAAGCAAGAGTCACAACATCAATCCTTGGGTAATGCCACTCGTCTATAGCCTGAGAAATGCCCTTTGTCACCAATCCTGTTTTCTGACTTCAGCAAACTTTTAATCCATGCTGCTAAGGACCCATCAATCCCAAATACTTCTGATTTACCTGCCATGTGGCACTGTATCAAATGCTTTCTGAAAGTTTTTTTTAGATTAGATTACAGTGTGGAAACAGGCCCTTCGGCCCAACAAGTCCACACCGCCCCGCCGAAGCGCAACCCACCCATACCCCTACATTTACCCCTTACCTAACACTACGGACAATTTAGCAGGGCCAATTCACCTGGCCCTGCACATCTTTGGACTGTGGGAGGAAACTGGAGCACCCGGAGGAAACCCACGCAGACACAGGGAGAACGTGCAAACTCCACACAGTCAGTTCAAATATAGCAATACACAGCACTACCCTCATCCACAGTGTGTGTCACCTCATTAAATAACTCAATTAAATTTGCCACACATAACTAGCCCTTGACAAAGCTATGCTGATTTTCTAGTTTTGATTTAGGTTTCTCTGTGTAAACATATCCTGTATTATGGCTTTTCATCAGTTTTCCCACTATTGATATCAAGCTAACAGATCTGTAGTTTCCTGGGTTATCCTTTGCCCCTTTCTTAAACAACAGTGTCATATTTGTAGTCTTCTAGTCCCCTGGGGCTAATGCTGTATTCAGAGAGGTCTAGAAAGTTTCTTCAGTAGCTCTGTGATTTGGTCCCTTACCTCTATCAGGATGTATCTCATCTGAGGAGAAAGTGAGGACTGCAGATGCTGGAGATTAGAGGTAAAAGGTGTGATGCTGAAAAAGCATATCCAGTCTGGCAGCATCCGAGGAGCAGGAGAGGTGATGTTTCAAGGTCCCAGCAACCCACCGTCCACTCCTGGCACCTTCTCTTGGCACCAAAAGAGGTGTAAAACCTGCACCCACGCCTCCCCCCTCACCTCTATCCAAGGCCCCAAAGAATCCTTCCACATCTGGCAGAAGTTTTCCTGCACCTCTAAATACCTCATTTACTGTTTCCATTGCTCTTGATGTGGTCTCCTCTTCACCGGAGAGACAGGATGCCAACTTGCAGAACGTTTCAGAGAACATCTGTGGGACACATGCTAAACAACCCCATTTCCTTGTGGCCAATTACTTCAACCCCCCCACTCTGCCAAGGACATGCAAGTCCTGGGCCACTTCCACCGCCAAGTCCTAGCCACCCGACGACTGGAGGAAGAACACCTCCTCTTTCGCCTTGGTACCCTCCAACCACATGGGATCAATGTTGATTTCACCAGTTTCCTCATTTCCCCTCTTCCCACATTATCCCAGATCCAATCCTCCACTTGGCATCTCTAGAACTGTCATACCTGTTCATCTTCCTTCCCACCTATGTGCTCCACTCTCCACTCCGACCTATCACCATCACCCCCCACCTTCGCCACCTGTAGCATTCATAGCTAGCTTCCCACCAGCCCCACCACCCTCCTATTTATCTCTCCGGCCCCTTGATCACCCCCAGCCCACCCCACCACCCCCCCCAAAATCTGATGAAGAGCTTATGCTCAAAACGTCGAATATCCTGCTCCTCGGATGCTGTCTGACCGGCTGTGCTTTTCCAGCGCCACACTTTTTGACTCTATCCAATCTGACCCTGGCAACTTTTCTACCTGAAGTGCTGCCAGTCTTTTTTTTTAATCACTTTATCTATTACTGCACTGCTCAGCTGCTCAATACACATTTTCAACTGGGCCATCGTCACCATCTTCTAATTTGGCAAAGACCGAAGCAAAGTATTCATTTAGTACTTCTGGTGTATCCTTCAGTGAGCACTTCATTCCTAAAGGGCCCCATTCCACCTTTCAGTAATCTTATACTATTTGTTTTAGTGTAGCCTGCCATCCTTTCCTTTTAGCCTTCCTTATTCCGGTCTTAGCCTCTCTCCAATATTTGAGACACCCTTTCTATTGCTGTTATAATTCTGGTATGCATCATATGTCTCCTTTTTCTTCCTTATTTTCTCTTAAATATCCTTGGTTATCCAGGGTACTCCAGGTTTGCAAACTCCATATTTATTTCTTATGGATACATATCTAGCTTGCACCCTATTCACCTCTCTTTTGAAAGTTTTCCAATTTCCATTTGCTGTTTTATCTTTGTGCGAACATTTTCCAATTCATTTCTTTTATGATTTTCTGCTTTTAGTCTTCTAAACTGTTCCAATGAAACTCAGCTTAAAATTGAGGAACTTTTACATCTCCTTGACTAACCATTGTGTTCAACAATTTGAGATTATAATTTTTTAAATCTTTTGTTTCTTGTTTCTCTTATGTATTTTTATTTCCTTTTATTTCTGAATGGCATTGTTGCTGATTTTGATTTATCTTTATCACCTTGTCTGCATTTAGGATGATATTTTGTTTTCCTTACTTGTCATATTACCAATTACTTTTGCTTTTTGCAATCATCTCTGTTGTTAGATAATTTCTCCTGCCTTCAAAGCTAGCAAAGGCCTTGCATTTTGTTCTTCCCCTCCCTCTTTCCTTGCTTCTTCTTGCTTAAAACCTCTAATTTTTTTCCAATTCTAATAAATGTTCATTGAACTGTAGAGTTACCTCTGTCTCTCCAAGAACAGCTGTGAGATCTGCTGAGTTCTCCCAGCGTTTTCCAATTCTTTTAATTTGATGACTTTGATGAATTTTGCTTTCCATTGTATTTTGCTTTCGATTGTATTAAAGTTGAAATGCAGGGCTGTAATTCTTATAGTAAGATAGTTTCAAATATTCGTTAGTTACACACACCTAACATATTTCTTTGTGCTGAAAACTTGTCATCTGCAGGCACTGCCATTACAAGGTTAGTTGGTAGTAATCTGTTCGAAGTAATATGATAGTTTTATTCAACATTTTATTTGTAACTGGTAGCTTCCAAGTGAAATTGCTGTGCTAAAAAGTCTTGAAATTAAAAACACAACAGATACATTGCAAATCAACAAGTAGTTACACCACCAGTAACATTTAACAATGCATTCCTTAGGTTTTTAAGTTGACCTTCCATTCCCTTAGTACTGAGTGTATTTTGTCTGCTCCTTAAAAACTCATTTTCAGTTCTGGGGAAGGTTGACTGGACTCAAAACGTTAGCTCTGATTTCTCTCCCCAGCTGCTGCCAGACCCATTGAGCTTCTCTAGCAATTTCTGTTTTTATATCTACAATAGTTACTCATTTTCCCCTTATTTAAAAGCTAAGGCAGGGGCAGGGACAGAAATCATAGACCACAATGATGCTTCTGACTTGGGCAGAGTGGCCCCACACCTGAACCAGTCACAACTTTCTCCTTTGAGTATTGGGCCCTGATTTATCCCCAACCCTGTACCAAAATAACAACTCACAGTAGATTTGCCTATGAATATTGCTCCATCTAGTGGATACATCACATGCATCTAGTAGCCCTTCTGCACCGAATATGGACACTAAGTAAAGAATAAATAAAAATATAAATCTCCTGAGCAGTGGTAGACATCTTTGGATCCTACCTTTCGTCTTGAGTTTCTTGTTTCTTGCTGGAATTTCCAGCCTATAATTCCTTGATGTAATCCACATGTCATCATTCATTTATTATCATTCATATGAATTATGCATTGCTGCTGTATTGAGCCTTTGGTGGTTTGTGTAAAAGTGCTATGAGCCAATGAAGTTTCTTGTAAGCTTGACACTGATGTATTTTTATCCTAAAGACATTGGAATATTAAAATAACAACAGAGATACTTGATGTTTTATATCAGGATACTTTATATTTATGGCTATAGTGAAATAATTGGTTTCAGATATATCTTTTATGTCTGAAGAGATATTTTAATTAAAAGTTATGCTGTTGTATTATTTCATGCTTGATGAATGTATTTAGGGGCTATTTTCTCAGTTTATTATTTAAATCTATCCATGTGCAAGAAAAATGTGTTTCCAGTGCTCCAAGGCTTGTATTTTTCACATTTTATGCTTTAGAATGGTTGAATGTATTTTCAATGAAAATTAAACATGCAATAAAAATAGAGTAATTGTGTACCATGCTACATGGAAATGAAAGTATGAAGTGGCAGAAATATTCTAATTCTATGCCTGTACTTATAATTTTGTCTCAGCTTGTTTAGTGTTGTTTTGGAACAACTAACCAAAGCAGAAAATGTGGATGGACATACAACTTCCACTGGCAAACATTCAGGTGGTTTTGATGTCAAAGCCCTTCGAGCCTTTCGTGTGTTGAGACCTCTAAGACTTGTATCTGGAGTACCGAGTAAGTTTCTCGATGGTTCCAAGACAGAATGTATTTTTTAAAGTTGACTTGATCCTCTCTCTTTCTCTAACTTTAAGCTATCAACAATCTGCAAACTCTGTATTATTCCATCTCTGACCTTGTGTACTCATGATTCTCTTTATGGCCATGCATTCAACTATGTAGTCCCTAAAATCTGGAATCCGCACCCCTATGCTCCAAAAAACCTCGTTGCCCCTTTACTCCGAGCTCTTTTTCTGTGAAATGTCTGAAACCTACATCTGGCTAAGGTTTTTGGTCACATGTTGTAATATCTCCATATGTGACTCAGTTTCAGTTTGTCTCTAACAATGTATTACGATTGTTTTACTGTCCTTCAGGTGCTATATAAGTGCACTTTGTTTACCAGATTTTAATTTATACAGGAATTTGAATGTCATTTGATTACATCATTCTTGAATCTTAATTGCCCTCTGAGGTAGCTGAGCAAGCCGTGCAGCTTGAAGACAGTTAGGGAGGGGCAACAAATACTGGGCTTGCCTGCGATGTCCACATTTTTGAAAGCATATTTTTAAAAATGTTGAGTGTATTGAAGCACTCAATTAGGGGGGCTCTTGTACTGAGGGGATACTGGTTTCGGGGAAGGGAATGGTGTCAGGTTGGATTAGGATGGGAAGTTGGGGAAAATGGGGGAGGGGAGGAAGTGGTGTTCAGGTCAGATTGGGGTGAGGAGGAGGGAGTCAGGGATAAGTGGTGACTTGGGTTTTAACTTTATACTTGCACAGTTAGAGGTTTTAATTCCTCCAAAGTTACCTTGTTAGCTATTCAGCCAAGTGAGTTGGAACTCTCTGAACTCTGCTCTTCTAACTTTAGGCTTTTTGAAATGTTCCCGATATAGGGAAATTACCCAATGGAAATGTAAACTTGCTGGGCAATTTCTGGGTTGATGATCTGTCAGGGCTTCAAAGGGGTCTCATCATGCATCTTTCAGGATACATTGCTGCAAGAGTTACCTTCCAACTCGAAGGTCTGGGCTATATGTACAATTAATTTCCCCTTAATTATTTTAGAATAAGTTTTAATTAATTTCTAACTAAGTTCTCTCTGTTATATAAAGGTTTACAAGTTGTCTTGAATTCCATCATCAAAGCCATGGTTCCTCTTCTACATATTGCTCTACTGGTATTATTCGTAATCATCATTTATGCTATCATAGGACTGGAGCTCTTTATCGGAAAAATGCACAAAACATGTTACTTCAGCAACACAAGTAAGAATCTATTAATACTTTTACTAGTCTTGTGAGTTTGATCTGCATATCTAATTTTACAGAAAGGGTTACCTTGGGTTATAAGACTTTCACTGAATGCTGACCATAGTTAAAGAGCCTTTGACATGGGGAGGTGATAGCTTTGTGGTGTTATTGCTGGACTTTTAATCCAGAGACCAGATAATGTTCTGAGGATCCGGTTCGAGTCCCGCCATAGCAGATGTTGGATTTGAATTCAATAAAAATCTGGAATTAAGAGTCTAATGATGACCTTGAAGCCATTGCCAAGTGTTGGAAAAACCCATCTGGTTCACTAATGCCCTTTAGGGAAGGAGGCTGTCATCCTTACCTGGTCTTGCGTACACATGACTGCAGATGTGGTTGCCTCTGAATTGCCCTCTGGGCGCTTACGGGTGGGCAGTGACACCCTCATCCCATGAATGAATAAAAATGAATCATTCTGTGCAATTTAGAAGAGAATCCCTAAAGTGTGGAAGCAGGCCATTTGACCCAACGAGTCCATACTGACCCTCCAAAGAACATCCCACCCAGATCCACCACCACCTACCCTATCTCTGTAACCCTGCATTTCCAATGGCTAATCCACATCCCTGTTCACTATGGGCAATTTAGCATGGCCAGTCCACCTAACCTGCACACCTTTGGACTGTGGGAGGAAACTCAAACAGACACTGGGAGAATGTGCAAACTTTCACTCAGACAGTGACCTGAGGCTAGAATTGAACCCAAGTCCCTGGTGCTGTTTGGCAGCAGTGCTTATCACTTAGCCACTGTGCTTCCAATTTTATAGGTTTACTTGGTAATACTGGATTAGATATTAGATCCCACACCCTGGTGCTGGAGAGTATGCTTATTGCATTGAGGTGGCTTCTTCAGGTCAGGCAGGAACAAGGTGAATGCCTTGGTTTCTTTAGATTGTGTGCTCTGATGAGGGGACCCGTGGTGGCCATGAACTAAGTTCTGCTGTCCTGGTCCTACCTACCTGGCCCCTGCACAAGAGAAAAACTTTACAATTTGCTCTTTGAAGACTCATCAAGATGAATGTGACCTTTTCTACTCCTTGTGGCCTCAGTAGCAGTCATCTGTTTTGGTGGCGCTGTGAAGGCTGCAAACTGTTGGCAGAATAATTGGGTAACGTGGAAGGTTTATTTAAAAAGGCAGACCAATGCTTAATCGAAGTGCTGAATGAACTGCTTAATTTGCTGCCATTGCTGAAATAGCCATTGCAGTCCTTCTGTGCACCAGCTCAGATTCAGGTTTCTTAGTTCGTCCCGATAGTGGGATTTTATTCTGGCCACTAAAGTTCCGTGCCCCTGGGTTGATAACATCACAGTGAAGAATCCAGGGCATCTGGAGCCTGAGTGAACATGATCATCGATATGCTTGTGAATCAGATTGAAAGTTTGAAGATCAAACATGGAAGAATCTGGAGGGAGTGTAAGACATAATGGATGAATTCAATGTCAAATCAGAAATAACAAGTGAAATAAAGAGAGAGCAAGAAAAAAATTGGATTACATGTGAGAGATAAAATGGAATGGAGAAGAAAAGCAGAAATTTTATATTTGCATTTTAATATCTCCAACATGTAATACTGGAAGGAGGAGTGAGACACACTTTTGAGTGTCAGACACCTTAATTAATATTAACGAACATTTGACATGTTGTTAAAAGGATTCAACTTGACAAAACAAGATTTAACTTACGATGGGATGATTTGTCCATATCTAGTATACAAATATGACAATTTCATGCCTTTTGATACCTTTCACATTTGACATGCTATTTACAGAAAGCTAATGATGGCATTATAGCAACTTTTGGATATTATCATTTATTTGCACATATGCCACTTGCTTAATTTAACTGTACCATTTGCACATAAATAACAATTCGTTTTACCATTATGTTGAGAGCATAAGCAGGACAACTGTGTCCTCCAAATAGTATTAATAAAAAGATTCATAAATATTTTAAAGTTTTAATTATACGTCTTATAGGTTTACTGGATTATACTTTACTTTTGCTAATCTGGAATTTGGTTTTCTTGTTTAACTTAAATTTTCATTACACAGACTATATTCATGCTTCTTTTATATTTGTTGTGTTAAAGTTGCAATTGAGGTTTGATAACCTAAGCTAATATAGCCTTCCATTTCTAGATGTGATAGCAGAAGATGAACCAGCACCTTGTGCATTCTCAGGGAATGGTCGCCAATGCTCCATGAATGGTACAGAATGCAGGGGTGGGTGGCCGGGTCCAAATGGAGGCATCACAAATTTCGACAACTTTGCTTTTGCAATGCTAACTGTTTTTCAGTGTATAACCATGGAAGGATGGACTGATGTCCTTTATTGGGTAAGTAATTGGCCAAGAAGTGCATGTCAATACTAATAATTCAAATAACATCAGAAGCATTACATGGCATATTTTTCACATAACGTTATGTGACAGGTTGTCTGTTGAGATAAAGCATGATTGTATCTTGCCATATTTCAAGACAGTACAAATATTTGAAATATTATGGAAGGTTTTATTAATATTTTATATTTCTCGAAATTATATGATTATGTTACAGATTACTTCATAATTCCAAAAGTTGTTTATTATTTACTTGCCTTTATTAAAATCTAGAATTGATTTTTAAAAAATGGCTAAAAGTTCAATTAAATAAAGACATATTTGTTATGTTTGGAGTGCCAACAATCTCTGATGATAAATAATGTTTTTGATTTGAAAACTGAATACTGATGTAATATGCATTAAAATGTCGGCTGCTATAATGGCTATAGTCAAATTCAAACGTACAGAGACCTATTTTTCACAAAATGTTTTCAGACTACCTAGTCTTTAATGCAGTTTGGGCTTTAAGTGTTGTTTGCTAATTGTGACTTCAATTGTACTTCATGCAGATGAATTTATTATTTCACATTTTAGTTGAGTTTAAACAACCTCAAGCTAATTCTTTCTGCACTGATTTTAATTTCTAACATTAGGAAAAACTTGGTCTCTGATTGTTAGACTACTTTGTTTTCTCTGGCTAGAAAACTATGCAAGCCAGCCAATAACTCAGAATGACTTGCTTGTGTACTATGTTATAAGCACTTCAATACAATATACATCAACCACCTGCATTCAGATTGTACTTTTGACATATAAAAACAATCTAAAACCATTTCATATTCAAGAATAGATGTCAAACACTTCTGGAAGATTCAATGGAATTGTCAAAAGATGTTGTTCTGAGAGATTTTAGGACAATTTTGGATGTGGAAAGAGTATATGGCAAATTTGTTGAGAGATTCTTCCAAATTGAAGAATGAGGTCTTGAGGCCTTGATCATTAAGATGGAGTACAGAAAGAGGGTGCTAGCTGTTGCACTGTACAATACAGCATAGAGGAAGAAATAAATGGGACACATTGGAAATGTAACGTAATAATTGTGCGCCACTTTCAAGCTACATGTAGAAGCAAATTGGCAAAGGAAATTTTAAAGAATGAGTATCTTTGCTTAAAGCAGTATATGCTAGAGCCAAACAGGGAGTATGCCCTTCTGAACATGGCCATGTGCGATGAGACAGGAATAATCGATTACCTTGATCCTGTCCAAGGCTGTACCATACACTCCCTGGAACACCGCCCAAACTTGTTCTGCAAATGCTGTGTGGTGTTCACCTTTCCTTTGATAGCGCCTTCACTGGGTCCCCTCTTAACACCCATGACACCTTCTAAGCGATAATGATAAAAATATGATGGAATTTCATCTTTCCTTTTGAAAGAGAGAAGTGTGGATCCATGACTAGTGTCTTAAACATGAAAAAAGTTAATTTTGATAGTGGAGGTAATTTGTGAAACCAGACCAAAAAGGTAGAACAATAGTGTTGTATTGGCAGACTTTTGAGGAGACATTTAATAACTTTGAACAAAGATTTATCCCAGTGGGAAAGGAAGGTTCTTTGAGAAGGATGCATCATGCTTGGCTAAATATGGAAGTTACAAATAGTATTAGTTTGGGATGAGCACTGTACAAACCTGCAAAGATTAGTGGTAAGTCACAGATATTCATAACCAGCAAAGAATGATTAAAAATGTAACAGAGGCTGAAAACATCATGAGAGAAGGCAAGCTCATAACTGTGGGTTCATTAAAGGCAAATAAAAAATCTTTGCAGAAATCAGAAAACTTTAAGCTTGTTAGCCTAACATCTGCCATTAGGAAGGTACGAGAATCTGTCATTTAGGAGGTTGTAGCAAGATACTTAGAAAATCACAATTTGAGCGGGCTGAGTGAAAATGGTTTTTGTGAGTGCGAAATTTGGAGTCATAAAGAACTAAAGCACAGAGAAAGCATTTTGGCCCGTTGTCAATGTCAGTCAAAACAGCCATCTCACTATTACACTGGGGCAGCACAGTGGCTCAGTGATTAGCACTGTTGCCTCGCAGCGCCATGGACCCAGGTTCCTTGTGAGCGTGAAATTTGGAGTCATAGAGATGTACAGCATGGAAACAGACCCTTCGGTCCAACCTGTCCATGCTGACCAGATATCCCAACCCAATCTAATCCTACCTGCCAGCATCCGGCCTATATCCCTCCAAACCCTTCCTATTCGTATACCCATCTAAATGCCTCTTAAATGTTGCAATTGTACCAGCCTCCACCACATCCTCTGGCAGCTAATTCCATACATGTACCACCCTCAGCGTGAAAAAGTTTCCTCTCTCACCCTAAACCTATGCCCTCTCGTTCTGGACTCCCCGACCCCAGGGAAAAGACTTTGTCTATTTATCCTATCCATGCCCCTCATAATTTTGTAAACCTCCATAAGGTCACCCCTCAGCCTCTGACGCTCCAGGGAAAACAGCCCCAGCCTGTTCAGCCTCTCCCTATAGCTCAAATCCTCCAATCCTGGCAACATCCTTGTAAATCTTTTCTGAACTCTTTCAAGTTTCATAACATCTTTCCAATAGGAAGGAGACCAGAATTGCATGCAATATTCCAACAGTGGCCTAACCAATGTCCTGTACAGCCGCAACATGACCTCCCAACCCCTGTAATCAATACTCTGACCAATAAAGGAAAGCATAACAAATGCCTTCTTCACTATCCTATCTACCTGCGACTCCACTTTCAAGGAGCTATGAACCTGCACTCCAAGGTCTCTTTGTTCAGCAACACTCCCTAGGACCTTACCATTTAGTGTCCTGCTAAGATTTGTTTTCCCAAAATGCAGCACCTCGCATTTATCTGAATTAAACTCCATCTGTCACTTCTC
This sequence comes from Chiloscyllium plagiosum, assembly GCF_004010195.1. Taxonomy (NCBI): domain Eukaryota; kingdom Metazoa; phylum Chordata; class Chondrichthyes; order Orectolobiformes; family Hemiscylliidae; genus Chiloscyllium; species Chiloscyllium plagiosum. The sequence continues at coordinate 28,900,464 of NC_057727.1, forward strand.
AGCCCATTGGCCCATCTGATCCAGCTCCTGTTGTAACCTGAGGTAACCCTCTTCACTGTCCACTACACCTCCAATTTTGGTGTTATCTGCAAACTTACTAACTGTACCTCTTATGCTCACATCCAAATCATTTATGTAAATGACAAAAAGTAGTGGACCCAGCACCAATCCTTGTGGCCCTCCACTGGTCACAGGCCTCCAGTCTGAAAAACAACCCTTCACCACCACCCTCTTAAATTACTTACAGTGTGGAAACAGGTCCTTCGGCCCAATAAGTCCACACCGACCCGCCGAAGCGCAACCCACCCAGGCCCATTCCCCTACATTTATCCCTTCACCTAACACGGGCAATTTAGCATGGCCAATTCACCTCACCTGCACATTTTTTGACTGTGGGAGGAAACCAGAGCACCTGGAGGAAACCCACGCAGACGCGGGAGAATGTGCAAACTCCATACAGTCAGTCGCCTGAGGCGGGAATTGAACCCGGGTCTCTGGCACTGTGAGGCAGCAGTGCTAACCACTGCGCCAGTGTGCCACCCTCTGTCTGCTACCTTTGAGCCAGTTCTGTATCCAAATGGCTAGTTCTCCCTGTATACCATGAGATCTAACCTTGCTAATCAGTCTCCCATGGGGAACCTTGTCGAACGCCTTACTGAAGTCCATATAGGTCACATCTACTGCTCTACCCTCAAATCTTCATTGTTACTTCTTCAAAAAACTCAATCAAGTTTGTGAGACGTGATTTCCCACGCACAAAGCCATGTTGACTATCCCTCATCAGTCCTTGCCTTTCCAAATACATGTACATCCTGTCCCTCAGGATTCCCTCCAACAACTTGCCCACCACCGAGGTCAGGCTCACCAGTCTATAGTTCCCTGGCTTGTCTTTACCGCCCTTCTTAAACAGTGGCACCACGTTTGCCAACCTCCAGTCTTCCGGCACCTCACCTGTGACTATCGATGATACAAATATCTCAGCAAGAGGCCCAGCAATCACTTCTGTAGCTTCCCACAGAGTTCTTGGGTACACCTAATCAGGTCCTGGGGATTTATCCACCTTTAACCATTTCAAGACATCCAGCCCTTCCTCCTCGGTAATCTGGACATTTTGCAAGATGTCACCATCTATTTCACTACAGTCTATATCTTCCATATCCTTTTCCACAGTAAATACTGATGCAAAATATTCATTTAGTACCTCCCCCATTTTCTGTGGCTCCACACAAAGGCCGCCTTGCTGATCTTTGAGGGGCACTATTCTCTCCCTAGTTATCCTTTTGTCCTTAATGTATTTGTAAAAACCCTTTGGATTCTTCTTAATTCTATTTTCCAAAGCTATCGCATGTCCCCTTTTTGTCCTCCTAATTTCCCTCTTAAGTATACTCCTACTTCCTTTATACTCTTCTAAGGATTCACTCGACCTATCCTGTCTATACCTGACATATACTTCCTTCTTTTTCTTAATCAAACCCTCAATTTCTTTAGTCATCCAGTATTCCCTATACCGTTCGATTCCAGCCTCAGGCGACCGTCTGTGTGGACTCTGCACATTCTCCCCGTGTCTGCGTGGGTTTTCTCTGGGTGCTCCGGTTTCCTCCCACAGTCCAAAGATGTGCAGGTCAGGTGAATGGCCATGCTAAATTGCCCGTAGTGTTAGGTGCATTGGTCAGAGGGAAATGGGTCTGGGTGGGTTACTCTTCAGAGGGTTGGTGTGGACTGGTTGGGCCGACATGCCTGTTTCCACACTGTTGGGAATCTAATCTATTCTAATCCTATTTTCCTGCACTGGATCCATAGCGTTGTATGCCTTGGCAATACAAGTGCTCATCAAAATACTTGATAAATTTTTTAAATGCTTCTGCTTCTCCCACCTCTTTCTGCCAATGTCGTGAATTCCAGGTTCCTCATCGTCATGGTGAGTAAATTTTTGCTCACATCTCTTCTAAGTCTTCAGACTGTTACCTTAAGTCTATGCCCCCTGGTGATTGATCCTTCCATACAGGAGAAAAGTCTGTTCTTGTTTGTAACCTATCTATGCCTCTCAGAGCTATATCCATAAATGGTTGAAAATTGTTGAGCTTATGGTGATATCCATGAATTGGTAGATATGGTGTGCTTGGATCACCATAAGGTATTTTAGAAAGTGCCGCATAAATGTTGCTGCACATGATGTAGGGTATACCATATTAGCATGAATAATAAGTTGTTAGCTAACAGAAAGCGGAGAATATGGGTACATGGTTAATTTTCTGGTTGGCTAGTTGTAACAACGGAGATAAATGCCATATCCTCAACTACTTATAATCATTATCTACGATATGTTTGTGGGGCCAAATGTATAATAGCTAACTTTGCCAATGACATCAAGCTAAGAAGGAAATTCAGTTGTCAAGAGGTACAGAATCTACAAATGGATATACAGTATATAGATTAAGTGAGTGGGAAAAACCTTGTAAAATGAGTATAATCTGGATAAGTGTGAATTTGTCCATTTTGTTCTGAAGAATAGAAAAACAGTATACTGATTAAGTGAAGGGAGATTGCAGAACTAGGTGGTACAGAGGAATCTGGGGGTCCTGGTGCATGAATCATATAACATTAATATACAGGGTCAACATGAAATTAAGAAGGCAGATAGAATTGTGTCACTTATTGCAACGGAAATGGAATTTACTGCAACTAGGGAATTTACTGCAACTGTACAGGGCATTGGTGAGACCGTATCTGGACTACTGTGTACAATTTTGGTCTCTCTATTTAAAAAACTGATAAACCTACTTTAGAAGCAGTTGAGAGAAGATTCATGAGACTCATTCCTTTGATGAAGGGCTTGTCTTATGAGGAAAGATTCTACAGATTATGCCTATATTCATTGGAATTTCAAAGAGAGGTCATCTTATTGAAACATGTGAGATCTCGAGTGGATTAGATAGGCTGGATATCTGTTGGAGTGGAGAAAGACTAAACCTAGGGGATGTAGTTTAAAAAATAAGAGATCTTTTTAAGACAGGACTGAAGAGAAATATGTTCTTTGAGAGGCTCATTAGTGGAATTCTTTTACCCGCAAGATATTGGAAGCTGGTTCTTGAAATTTATTCAAGGCTGCATTAAATATACTATGAGAGAGTTGAGGGTTGTGCAGTTGCAGACGAGGAAGTGAAACTGAGACTACAACCAGATTGGCCATGATCTTATTGGATGGTGGAGCTGCACATGGGCCAGCTTGAAGAGCCAACTCCTGCTCTTTTGTTCTTATGGTCGCAGTATTGGAAGAGTAGAAAGGGAAGCACTCAGGGCTATATGAGGTTTCAGAAGTATAGCAGGACAGTTAATGGAATGGTTTGGGAACAAGAATTAAGGTCAGAAATAGGATTTTGGGCCACTGTTGCTTGATTAACCGGCACCTTCTGATAGACAGCATGTAGATTCTATGCAATTGTTCATTTAAATGACTGAAATATGCAAACAGCGCGAGGCACACTAGCGCTTAACAGTGGCTACACTGTTAAGTAGGGGCTCTAAAATTGTGACAGACTGGCACCACTTGAAACTAATCTGGTTAGGGAGGGAGGTGTGTTTGCATTCTATCTGGAGAAAGGGGTTAAACTGAAGACTGTGAATGATAGTGCCCTGGGTACTGTTGTAGAACATAGAGACCTAGAGTTACAAGTATATAATTCTTTGAAATTTGCGTCACAGATAGACAGCATGGTTAAGAAGGTGTTTGGCACCCTTGTCTTCATTGCGCAGACTTTTGAGTAGAAGAATTGGGACATAATGTTGAGGTTTTACAAGATGTTGATGAGGCCTCTTCTGGAGTACTGTGTCCAGTTCTGGTTGCCCTATTATAGGAAGGATATTATTAAACCAGAGAGGGTCCGGAAAAGATTTACCAGTATGCTGCCAGGAATGGAGGGTTTGAGAATAGGCCAGACAGCCTGGGATGTTTTTCACTGTAGTGTCGGTGGTTATGGGGTGACCTTATTGAGATGTATGAAATCATGAGGGGTATAGATAAGGTGAATAACAAGGGTATTTGTCATAGGGTAGGAGATTTCAAAGTTGGGGGGCATATTTTTAAGGTGAGAAGAGAAAGATTTAAAAAGGACATGAGGGCAATGTTTTTATGCAGTGGTTAGAGTGTGGAATGAACTGCCAGAGAATGCAGGTACAGTTACAACATTTAAAAGACATTTGGATAAGTACATGAATAGGAACAATTTGGAGGGATATGGGCAGACTAGTTTAATTTGGAAACATGGTCAGATTTTCTGATTGGACTAAAGGGTATGTTTCCATGCTGCATGACTATAACTCCATGTAGGAGAAAGTGAGGTCTGCAGATGCTGGAGATCAAAGTTGAAACTTTATTGCTGGAACAGCACAGCAGGTCAGGCAGCATCCAGGGAACAGGAGATTCGACGTTTCGGGCACAGGCCCTTCTTCAGGAATGAGCAGAGAGTGTTCAGCAGGAGAAAGTGGAAAATGAAGTGTTGTTCTTTGAACTTGCGTTAAGGAACACTGCAACAGATCTGGGACAGAAATGTTGGTGTAGGAACACAGTGGTGTGTTGAAGTGGAGGCAGTGGGAAACTCTGGGTCATGTTTTACAGACAGAGTGTAGGTGTTCAGCAAAGCGGTCATCAAATCTGTGTTTCATCTCCCCCGATATACAGGAGACCACATTCTGAGCAGTGAATGAAATAAATGAGTTGAGAGAAGTGCAGGTAAGCTGCTGCTTCACCTGGAAGGTGTGCCTGAGGCCTTGGATACTGAGGTTGGAGGAAGTAAATCGGCAAGTAAGTCACCTTGTGCAAGACCAACCCCTTCCCACAAACGTCACTTCAATATATTACCACCTTTCCTGAGCTGTTAACAGTTCTGATGAAGAATCGCCAGACTCGAAATATTATCTTGCTTTCAAAGAACACAGAACATTACAGCACAGTCCAGGCTCTCTGACCCTCAATGTTGTGCTGACCTGTGAAACCAGCCTGAAGCTGAACTAACCTGCATTGTTGCATTATCATCCATATGTTTATCCAATGGCCATTTAAAAAGACATTAAAGTCGGTGAGTCTACTACAGTTGCAGGCAGGGAGTTTCACGCCATTACTACTCTCTGAGTAAAGAAACTAGGCCCCGAAGGAAACTTCCATATCCGCCACAGATTCACCTGCACCTCCACCCACATCATCTACTGCATCCGCTGCAGCCGGTGTGGCCTCCTCTATATTGGGGAGACAGGCCGCCTACTTGCGGAGCGATTCAGGGAGCACCTCTGGGCCACCCGGGCGAACCAACCCAACCAACCTGTGGCACAGCATTTCAACTCCCCCTCCCACTCCACCGAGGATATGCAGGTCATTGGACTCATCCACCGCCAAACCACAACAACGCGACGGTCGGAGGAGGAGCCCTCCAACCACAGGGGATGAACTTGGACTTCACCAGTTTCTTCATTCCCCCCTCCCCCCACCTTGTCTCCGCCGGGTCCCTCCAGCCCGGCGCCGCCTTCCTGACCTGCAGTCTTCTTGTTGACCTCTCCGCCTCCATCCTACTCCGACCTATCACCCTCACCTTGACCTCTTTCCACCTATCACATTTCCAACGCCCCTCCTCCAAGTCCCTCCTCCCTACCTTTTATCTTCTCCTGCTGAACACTTTCTGCTCATTCCTGAAGAAGGGCCTGTGCCCGAAACGTCGAATCTCCTGTTCCCTGGATGCTGCCTGACCTGCTGTGCTGTTCCAGCAATAAAGTTTCAACTATAACTCCATGTAGAACACTGAATTATAGCACAGCATTGCAGCAATTGTGCTCCACATCTTTCTGATGCTTCCAAGTCCATCAGCAAGGATGTGAGCCTGAAAGTGATTAGACCAGGCAGCAGAGGGCTGCAGGTCAAAGCCTTTCTTTATTTGGATGATATTGCTGATTTCTGCTCAGATTCACTGTCAATATGCAGATTCATAGCATCTGTGACCAGTTTGAACTGGCCTCAGGAGCCAAGGTAAATAGAAGCAAGAGTGAGGTCAAGTTCTTTGGGAACCGGGCTGACCGATCCTTTATCTCCTTCACTGTCAGGACAGATTACCTGAAGGTGCTGGTTTGGAGGTGAAATGACTTGTACAAAAAAAACTTAGGAGGAGCATATTGCCAAATTGAGGCAGAAACTGGGCTTTTGGGATTACCACTGCCTCTCCATTGTGAGTAAAACCTGGTCATTGGGTGTGGGGTATACTCGGTATTGTACGTGGCATGGATCTAATCCATTCCCAGAACCTGCGTCATTGCAGTCACCAGAGTCATCTTCCATTTCATATGGAGGTCTAAGATGGACCATGTACAAAGCTCCCAATGAGAAGGAGGGAAAAACGTACTCGATGCCCCCCTCATCCTGATGTGTGCAGCTGCATCAAGCTCTGCATATACCCTCGGTATGCAAACACCAGGTGTCACTATGTACTGAGGTTCTACCTGTCCTTGGTGTTGCAAAGGATAGGACTGGTCTCATTGCTGTGGAATGGTCCGAGTAGTTAGATCATTCTGTATCATCTGCTTTTGATGGAGAAATTCTCAAAAAATGTAGCTTTGACCAAAATGTCTATCAGGAAATGGTCCTTGAGACCCTGCAGGAAAAGGAGAGGGTGGATTCTGTCAGGTTGTCAAAATCATTTGGCAGAATGCCTCCTCACACAAACGTTATGACAACTACCAAGACATAGTGTGGCTGATCTCTGTGTGCCACTGCTTGCTGCCGTCACAGTAGCTTTTGGGGGATAGAGACTGCCATAAATCTTCTGCTGGAATGTGCCTTTGCAAAGCAAGTCTAGAGAAGGATGCGGTCGATTTTGATGAGGTCCCAAGCAGCTTCATAACGCAGGACTTTATGCTTCGGGCCGCACACTGAGGCAAATATCGACTAAGCCTGGAGGACTATCAACTCCGAGAAGGACGCTCTTTGATCTGCCCGAAACTTGTTGGTTTTCCAGTGCAAGGAGTTGACTTTGACTGAATGTTGCAGACTGACACATTCCAAGGTCCAGGACTACATACTGAGGGATGCACTAAAGCTTGGACCGCTAAGGTACAGTGGGGAAAGGCCACCATCTAAGGTCTTTCTGCCAAAGTACAGTACAAGTCTGTTCAGCTATTGGACTTTCTCAGTGCTTCAAATACACTTAACTAGTGTCTTGCATGAGTAAGAAATACCTTTGGATTGTTGGAACTGTCAGGAAAGTCAAACTCCAATGTTTGTTCTCCATATGCAAAGACTGCACAGAGCCAAACTGCTCTCGTGACTATATTTGTATATGAAGATTTTTAATGAATAAAGTATATTTTTGAAATGAGAAACTTGCTAGATTCAGCTATGTCCAATGAACTACAACTCCATCATTCACCTACCAACAATCTATCATTCAGGACTCATACTAACATTTATAGTTTCACCTCACTCTCACATTTAATTTAGCTGGAAGTCTCGGCTTGCAAATGCTACTAGCTATTCAATCATGACAAGCATAGCTCCTGAACATTGTGTGACACCTATTGAAGTCCAACTTTTTTGCAGTGGAAGATAACACCTAACTGCAGAAAGCAGAATTTGTAGGACAAGCGCATCTACATGTCCTTACTGCCATGGAAGATGGCACTGTCACTGGCCAGCCACGAGGCTTAAACAATTGAAGATGATGGTATATTCATATCTATTTCTCTTCTTCAAATCCCATTAACAATCCCACAATTTTATCAGACTTCACTTGTAAATGGCCTTACTTTCCCTATTCACTTTAACCTTATTTATGTGCCTTCTTCCTTTCAGATACACAGTATCTTGGCTTGGCAGTGGCTGAAGAACAGGAAGACAATATTGAAGAAATATTGTCATTTGCTCCCATACTCAGACCCTTCACCTCACATACTAAGCAGAAACAATATCTTCAAGACAGGATCTGCACGCGTTGTGATGCAGCAGACCTGAAGGCCTGCAGCCAGGGTATTTGTCAAGGGTAGCACAAGTGATAGCTTAGATGAAGGCAAAGTTGCACATCGATTCTGCTGTAGATGAAGACACTGGGCATTTTGTAGGGTTAATGCACATGCACACTAAAATGTTCGGATTATTTGCAGGCCTATCCGAAAACCTACCATTGCTGTCAAGGAGCCTGGAGGAGTTGGCAACAATTGGTACAGGATTTTGTCCAGAGGATGGCGCCTATTCTTTCCAGCATGGAAGTTGGTGGCCGACTCTGAGGGCAATTGCAGACCCAACATTGATGATCTGTTCGCTGAGGTGTCAACTTTCATTGGAACATGGGCACAAGCCTCCCAATATCTGAAAGGGGCAGGACAAATTCAAATTGGAAGGATTGAAGCTCGGCTTGTTGTCACAAAATACCGGCATGTAAAGGGACTGAAGGATCTCAAACAGTCCAGCAATCTGTCCTGCAACACATTGCTATGATTGCAGAGATGCCATCCTCTCTGAGTGACAGTCGCATTATGAAGCATGAACCTATTGCCCTTTCTCAGAATGAGTTTTTGCTCATCCACCCTGCCATGTCAGCAGTGCTTCTGGTGTTGCCTGTCAGTCAACCAGCTCATGCTGTCATCCACACCAGTTACTAAAATGCTATCGTTACAAAATCAGATCAGATGCTGGAAATTCTGCAGTGAGTAGCACATCACCTGACTCCCCAAAGCCTGTGCATCATTTACAAGTGAAAAAGAATATGATGGAATCTGCTCCATTGTCTCGATGAGTATGGTTCCAACAATACTCTCAAAGCACCCACACAGCAGCCCACTTGATCACCAGCTTATCTATCATTTTAACTATTCACTCTTCTCACCATTAACACACAGTCGTAACACTGTAACCTGTGAAAGATGCACCGCAGGAGGTTGCCAATCTCCTTTGTACAACTGACCTAGAGAACACCAGTATTTGCAAGTTTATCTCTGAGCACACAGCATCTTGACCTCGAATTATAATTCCATTCCTTCGTTATCAGTGGATCAAAATCCCAGAGCACTTGCCCAACAGTACTGCAACTTTACCTATATCGGGTGTACTGCAGCAGTTCAAGAAAGTGAGTCACCCCAGCTTTAAAGGGCAGTTAGGATGAACAACAGTGATATTACTATGTCATGAATGAATTAAAACAAAAATTAATATCACCTTGCCTGAAAGTTAAATGATGATTTATTTCAATGACTGTAATCACAATGTTTCTCGATGATAAATTGCAGGTCAGATACTAATTCAACAGTAGGCACTGATTGATATCATAGTCTTCCCACTGTGCATCTTTCTGGTGCACGCACTGGGTGTCCTGCCTATCACCTTTCTCAGGTGAAATCAGTAACGACCATTCAAATGGTTAGCAGTTCACTACGACCAGCACCACTATAGAGCTAAATTTTGCAACCAATATATTTTTGTAAAAGATCTACAATCATATTAATTTTTGCAGCCAACCTTACCAGTATTTTATGGTCTGGTTGAAACTACAGTTCCTGATCCCTCTTCTCTTTCACAGTAACATGCCTGTTTCTTTTTAAGAGTACAATTGCTGAAACCAAATTATCCTTTTGCCATTTTCCCCATATCAACATGTTTCTTTGCAGTTTCCTTTAATGTTTTAAACAAATTAACTATACTTCATTTTGTGGCATTATTTTCAAACTTTAACACCATTCTCTTTTGCCTTGAGACCAAATAATTGAAATACTATTTGAACAGAAGCATTGTCCAAAAGATCATCTCTCTCTCTCCTTCCAGTCATAAGCACAGTGTAAATCATAGGTTCCATAATAGTAAGAGATTGCTTTCAACAGCTTGAAAATGTTAGCTCACCCCCATATCTGTAGATGTGGTTACCAATGGGCAGGATGTGGATATGAAGCATCCTTTTCAGGGAAGTACAAGCATGAATACAAGCAAAGAATGTGTCAAAACATGAGTTTCCTACTTCAGAATGTAGGAATAAAATGTTCACCATTTTATTAACTTTTCTGGCTGAGGCTCTTAAATAATCCAAAGTCAAACAAATGTGTGAGTTGCATTTTGAAATACAATTTGTGTATAATTTGTAAATATGCATGAGTTATCAGGTTACTTGTATAAATTTTTAAGTGAAAACAAAAAAAACTATAAATATAAATACTATCTATAAATAAGTGTAACAATATGTAAATAGTTTATCTGTTATACAAGGATCTAATTTATTTTAAATAGTAACTTTTATAGCTAATTTAACAAACCACCTATGTGGCCGTGATATAACTTGCTGTCATCTTTACAGATGAATGATGCCATGGGATATGAATTACCTTGGGTCTATTTTGTCAGTCTCGTCATCTTTGGATCTTTTTTCGTTCTTAATCTTGTACTTGGTGTATTGAGCGGGTAAGCTTCTATTTCATTTTGCCTGGAATGCAAAGCCCTAAATCCAGTTACCATGTTGGACTTCTGGAAAGATGGGAAAAAAAAATGTACAATGGTTCTGTACACCAAAGGAGGACTATGTTGGTGAACAATTGATTCTCATTAAAAATATTACCTTTCCTAATTATTATTTTACTTTGCTATCAGGGCAAAAAAAAAGAAGAGAATTGCAGTAACCCTTTAGGTTGATACTAATTATCCAAGGACCAAAGTGACTGGCTGAAGGGCTTTGCCATATTAAGTTGCATAATACCATAATAGCCCTTTTCCATTTTTCAGGTTAATGATGCAATTGGATTAGAATGGCCATGGATATATTTTGTTAGCCTGATCATCCTCGGCTCATTTTTTGTACTTAACCTCGTTCTTGGTGTACTTAGTGGGTAAGCTGCTGAATTATATGGAACTACCTCTGCTCCATTAGAGGTGCTCTTATTTAAACAAATGCTCTTTGCATGCATCTTGAGAGATTGTGCATCAGTTTTATTTGCAGGTTGTTTTTTCATGGGGAGCATGCATGGCACAGTGAATTAAGAGCAAGCTGTTTAATTTGAGGTAACAGATACCTGTTACTTGTTATGAAATAATGCATCTGGAACAGTTAACTGCATGTTATCTTCAACTGTTAAAATATCTATCTTTTACATTAAAATTTGGCATTTCCTCTTTCCTGGGATTCTGATGTATAGTTTGTTGTGTGTGAGTGATTGTGTTTTCTTGGGCTCAGTGTTGAATTATCATGTTTTCCTGTTATATGAGTGAATACAACATAGTTCTGCAACTCCATCCTAGAAAGAATTAACTCTAAGTTCAGCTTCTTAATTAATTTAATTGTCTACTGTTCAGTGCCCTTTTATAATAGATCTACATGATTGAGAGATATTTTGAGTTTGATGGAAATATTTATACTAGAATAGTGTGTACAATAGGGAGTAACAATTATTAGTGTATTGGATTGAACTTTTATAATACACACAGTTTATGTGGCATGCATGTATTGTAAGAAAGGGGAACATTTCCTTATGCTTTATGAAAGAAGCAATAGCTAATCATTAATCTGTTTATTAAAAATCACATTTTAAACTTGACCAGACAAGGTAATGGTCCAAGATGGCTTAAGCTGTGCCCAGTTTTCTTCTCTTTGTTTTACCTCTTTGGAGTTCTTTTCTTCATCTCTCCCGGCCTTCGGCGTCGACTCCCAGCTTCTAGTGTCGACTCCCAGCCTCCTTTGGTGGCCATTGCAACAGTCTTGTGTGGCAGCCTCCCAGCCTGGTGTAGTGGCCTCCCAGTTTGGTGTGGCAACCTCTCCACCCGGTGTGCGGCCTCTGTGGGCAGCCTCCTGGCATGGTGCCCCCTAATCCCAATGTGATTGTCTGGAGCAATATCCCCGCCTCGCAATTCTCAAGGTGAGTCCCAGTGTGATCAAGAGCCAGGGCTTGGCACGGTCTGGAGCCAGAATAAGCTGGAGGCTAGGTGGCAGCATGGTCTGGGTCAGAAGGCCACTGTTCTGGATTTTTATTTTTGCAACGCTGGACATTTTATTTCTCTATTTTCGAAGATCTTGTAACTAAAGAAGCTGTACCTAGGTACCTTTGTAAGATGATGCTGTAAGTGGTGACACATGAATTTTTCACTGTACTCATTGTGTGTGACAATAAAGTTAATTCAATTCACAGATGACACTTTTATCATTATAAATTTATATTTTAAAGAGTTTATAAATAAATGGGTTTTGGCCTTAGAACTGTAGTTTCCCACGGTGAATGTTACAAGTTCAAATTAGTTACCAAAGATGCTGTAGGAGTGTGGTAGGTAGTTAATGACGTGGGTTTGGTAAACTAAGGCAAGAAAGTTCACTCTGCTTCACAGGGAGAAATCTTCCAAAATACTGAATGCAACTCAAATTCAGTTTAAAAAAAGGTACTGCTCATAGTGCTTTTCAACATGTGGGGATTAAAAATGAAGAAAATTTCAGGATGATTTAAACTTTATGTTCACCTATTTGACAGGTTACACAGATAATCATGTAGCATGCAGTCAGCTACACATTTGCTTTGTTAGGACATGGGTTACACCTAAGTAAATGATGAAAAATGTGAGATAACAAACTTGGGAATAAATTGAATTTGAGTAATGTTCTCCCTTCTTTTCTGGTCTGTACATGCCATTTGTCCTAACTAGCTATGGAGAAGTCAGTGATCTATTTCTAGATTTTAACCAAAACCACTTTATGCCTGGTTCTGAAAGTATTGTCCTCTGCCTCATATATCACTTCATATCTCCCAATGATGAAACAGTTAAGTTCAAAAAGTAGCCTTTGAAGAAATGTGGTCTTACACCATTTCTGGCCATTTTAAAGAAGGCCACTGAAGGCAATCATGTCCCACTGCGTCAGCTTTCATTCTGCAGGACTTTTAACCATCAGAAGAGTCAAGCAAGAGGATTTTAACAAATTCTGTATCAATTTGCTTTCAACAAATTATTTTGAGCAAGAATTGTATTAAACCAGACTATGCACTGTACAAAATGTAAACTGTTGATTGAATGTTTAATGCACTGTTTATTGTAGCAATTTGTTTTTGGGTCTATCTGTGGATTAGATTGAGGACTTTGGCAATATCTGTTCACTAAAGCTATTGCAAACGGTGCATAATGGATGAATAAAGATATTGAGGTTTTGGTCAAGAATAAAAAAGAATCATTATTTAGGCAACTGAGTTCAAATGAATTTTTTTTGAACAGTATAAAGAGTGTAGGTTGAGGAAGAAGATGGACATTCTGAAGGTTCCCTTGTTGAAGTTGGCCTCATTGGAACATATGCAACAGAGATGGAGGATCTGGGAGAATGGGATGGAGTCTTCACAGGAAATAGGGTGTGATGATGTGTTGTCCAGATAGCTGTGGGGAGACAGTGAGTTTATTATGGATATTAGTGGCCAGTCTATCCCCAGAAATGGAAACAGATGTTGAGGAAGAGAAGGGAGGAGTCAGAGATAGACCAGGTGAAAGTAAGGGCGGGAAAGAAATTGGAAGCAAATTTGATGAACTTTTCCAATTCTGTACGAGAGAAAGAAGCAGCACCGATGATTTTGATATATCAGATAAAGATTTGTGGATGGGGACCAGAATAAGACAGAAACAAGGAATATTCTGTGTACCACACAATGAGACAGGCATAACTGGGGACCATGCGAGTACCCATGGCTACCCCTCTGACCTGCAGAAGATGAGAGCGTTAAAACAGAAGTTGTTGAGGGTGAGGACGATCTTGGCCAAGTGAAGCAGTGTGGTGGTAGGTAGGGCCAGAATGGGCCTTTGTTCCAGGAAGAAGCGGAGTGTCCAAAAAGTGGTATTCATGCTGAAGATGAAGTTAGGGGAGGTGTTCAGGGAAGGGGAGAGGGAAGTAGATAGGTGGAGATGGAGCCCAGAGAGATATGAATGGAGTAAGTAAATAAGGAAATTATGGGTATCAAGAAGAGCTGAATAAGTGATAGTAAGAGCTAAAGAGAAAGAGAGATTAGAAAGTCTGGACTGAAAGCAATCCATATAATGCAATAATAGGACCAGTAGTAGATGCGAATGGATGACTGTGCTAAAAACAATCCATATCTTAACAGAACCATGTGTGGGTGGGTAAAAAATATTAAAACATAAAATCAAATTCAATAACTTTGGATTCTAAGTCCTCGACGCTGCAGGGTCCTCAAATGAGAAAAATGAGATGTTCTTCGAGTTTTTGCTGAGGCTCACTGGAACACTGCACCAGGCCTGTGATGGAATTTTGGCATGGGAACATGGTGGGAGACAACTGGATGTGCAGGGTTATTTTTGCAGACAGAACATCTGTGTGTTCTGCAAAGCAGTCGCACAGCCTGTGTTTTGTCTCCCCATTGTAGAGGAGAACACAATGTGAACAACAAATATAGCAAACTGGATTGAATGAAGTGCAGGTAAATCACTGCTTACCTGGAAATTATGTCTGGGGACTTGGATGGGTGAGGATTGATGGGCAGTTATTACATCTTTTGCAATTGCATGCGAAGATGCAATTGAGGTGTGAAGAAGTGTTCAGAATGGAGGTGGAGTGGGCCAGAGCTTCCCGGAGGGATTGGTCCCTGCAAATGTCTGATTCCAAGATTCTTTAAATCAAATTTTACTTCTTTTAATATCAGGTTGAGTTCTGAGGAATGGTTGGATGGGTTAGAATGGTATCTAGGAGAAAGTGAGGAATGCAGATGCTGGAGATCAGATTAAAAAAGTGCAGTGCAGGAAAAGCACAGCCGGTCAGGCAGCATCCAAAAAGCAGGAGAGTTGATGTTTTGATATATCTTTATCCGATATATCAAAATCATCGGTGCTGCTTCTTTCTCTCGTACAGAATTGGATAAGCCCTTCATCAGGGTGGGGCCAAGGGGGCTGAAAGATAAATGGGATGAGGGTGGGGCTTGGGGGAAGGTAGCTGGGAATGCAATAGGTGGATGAAGGTGGGGGTGAATATGATAGGTGGAGCGGAGGGTGGAGCAGATAGGTGGGAAAGAAGATGGACAGGTATGACAGTTCAAAAGGGCGGTGTCTAATTGGAGGGTTGGATCTTCCTCCAACCACATGGATCAATGTTGATCTCACCAGTTTCTTCATCCCCCCACCCATCTTTTCCCAGATTCAACCCTCCAACCTGGCACTGTCCTACCTGTCCATCTTCCTTCCCACCAATCCACTCCAACCTTCGTCCATCTATCGCATTCCCAGCTACCTTCCCCCCCCCCCCCAGCCCCACCGCGCCACCCCACCACATTCCTGATGAAGAGTTTGTGCCCGAAACGTCGACTCTTCTTCTCTTCGGATGCTGCCTGACCGGCTGTGCTTTACCAGCACCACACCTTTTGACTTAGGATTGTGTATATGAGGATTTAGAAGAGTAAGTGGTGACTTAATCAAACATAATCATATGGGGAGTATAATTACTCTTGCTGGGGAATTGACGCCTGGTATCATTGCATAAAAATAAGGGATCACCCGATTAAAACAGATGAAGCAATCATCTGTCACTTCCTTAAAAGATGATGGAAATTGAGTCTTTGAATATTTATAAGGCAAAGGTGGAAGATTCTTCGTAAGCAAGGGGGTGGAAGCTTTTCGGGGTTGGCATAAATGTGAAGTTCAGGTTGCAATCAGATCAGCCATGATCTTTTTGAATGGCAGGAAGACTCAAGGGACCAAGTGGCCACTCCTGCTCCTAACCTGTATTTTCTTGTCAATAACTGAAAGTCTCTCAAATAATTCAAGGAGAAGCCAGATATTCTGTCCTTTGTTCCGGTTAGTAAACTTGCCACGTGGATTTCACTACCATTGAACCATATGGACTGTAGTCATTCAAGAAGGTGGCTCACCACACATTCTCAAGTGAAATTAGTGAAGGGAAATAAGAGCTGGTCTAGCCCAAGATGTCCTCATCACATTAAAAAAAAACTTTTATTTTTCAAAATCTGATCTGTTTCTCTTGATTCAGTGGTAACCAGGTCACTTTGGCTTTTGGTGGTACAACTATCAGGAGGTCACATGTCCCTTTCAATTATGTCATTATGATTTGAACTTAAAGAAAGATGTAACCATCTTTTAAAATCTCACATTTGTTAGATGTGCCATAATGACTCTGTTTTTAAGTTGCTGCTGTCCAGTCAATAGTGTTGTAATTTTTCACGGCAGGAAATTGCCACTGTAGGCCAAAGAAAAGTTCTCAGCACTCATGAAACTGGATCAGGGAGACATGGAATGTGTGCATGGATGTTTGGACATGTAAATAACCTTTCAGAAGCTAGAAGAGCATTCCTTTCCTGCCTAGTATAATGTGATACTTTGTTTATATCTATTTCTTTTGTCCTGAGCAAGCCAGCAATCTATGACTGGTAATAGCTATGGAACTGACCTATCCAAAAATTGCTAGGTGTTTTACAGTTGTGTCCAACAATAAAGAAGGAGCCTATTACAAGTTTTTTGATAGGAACCTTAGGATAGTTTGGGGTCATTGAAGAGGAGTTCAAAATTTACTAGCAGTGGGACATAGAATGAAGAAGACTCCTTGTTCAGAGTGCTGCAATTACTGGGAAGGCAGCTGAGCTACATACATTCTATGTAGGGGACTCAGTGCAGAGTCATGAGTAGCTAGATGACCCCATGTTCACACTGAGGAGTTGAGTGAACTGTTGGAGTCAGGACTCAGAAACAAATTCTGGAGAATGAGAAACTAGAAAGCTCTCTCACTGTGCTTGGGTAGCTGTGAAAAGCTTGAAAGAAACCTGCAATACTTCAGTTGTGATCCTTTGTGAATTTTAGTGAGATTTGATGACTCACTTATCACTTACATCTGGGGATAGTTGCTGAGAAATTCGAGGGAGCTATCTTGATTGTATTTACAGTTTGATTTGCGCTGTGGGGTGTCCAATCACAGTCTATGCAATACATGAACCATATTAATTTGGGTGCTTAGAACTTATGTTACATATGCATTGCAGACTGTATTACTGTTCTATTGTATTATAACTTATTGCTGTATGTTCAAACTATGAAAACTTACGGTCTTATTCTCTGAAACCCTGGATTTCTCACTTTGTCTACTCCAAAAGCAAATGTTATTGGTCTCTAACCAGGTTGTAATGATGAATTTGAGATCTGGTCTAGGAATATAGCATTATCCATGCAAGGAATGTTTAAAACAGAAGTGAGCAGATTTACTTCCCGGGTCTCCTCTGGTGCTGATTCCTCTTCCTGCCAATATAGCTTGTTGAAAAAGCCACAACTACTTACCTGCTCAAACACTCACTTACAACAGGAGTCAAAATCTTGACCATTGTTTCCATAATGCATCATTCTTCTTTGAATAGAAGAGTAAATTAAAATTGGAGTCTGTTGGATCAGTGAAACTCCATAAGCAATTGATTCTAAGTGCCATCCAACTATCTGAATTCCAATTGATGAGCAGAAATAAAATTTGTTCTCTTCTGACATTTTGTAAAGAAAGTGGAATTGACAGTTGAAGGTGCAGATGATATGAAAATTGGTAGAGTGGACAGTGAGGCGAATGGTCTCAAATTGTAGTCTGATATTGATCAGTTGGTAAATTTGACAATATAATGGCAGTTAGCATTTAAACCTGATAAGTATGAGGTGATACATTTTGGGAGGCCCAATAAGGGAAGGATAGGCACAATGAATGGTAGGTCCTGGGACTACTGACGACCAAAGGGAGACTCGTGTACAGGACTGTAGATCCCTGAAGGTGTCAGCACAGGTAGACAGAAGGCATACGAGATGCTTGTCTTCATTAGCCAGAATGTTGCACAAAGGAATGAGGAAGTCTTGTTATAGCTTTGTAAAACATTGGTTAGGCCACGGCTGGAATACTGTGTACAATTCTGGTTGCCACACTATTGGAAGAGTGCGATTGCATTGGAGGGGGTGCACAAGCGATTCACCAGGATGTTGCCTGGGATGGAAATTCTCAGTTATCAGGAGAGACCGGATAGGCTGGGTTTGTTTTCCTTGGAGCGCAGGAGGCTGAGGGGGCAATCTGATTGTGGTATACAAAATTATGATAGGCATAGACAGAGTAGATCTTGAGGATCTCTTCCCCATGGCAGATGTGTCTAAGACCAGAGGGCATAGTTTAAGGTAAGGAGCAAGTGGTTTAGAGAAAATCTGAGAAATAAATTTCACTCCGAGGATGGTAAAAATATGGAACATGCTGCCTGAGAGGGGTGGTGGAGGCAGATAACCTTGCAACTTTTAAAAAGAACTATATGACTACTGTGAGAAACAAAAGCTCACTCACTTTAATAATTTCAGTCCGAGACCAAATTTCTGAACAGCAGCTTCGTTTTATTTGTACACCTGCGGGTGGGTGCTTTGTCTAATTACCAGGTAAGGCAATGACAAAATGCACAGTATATCCCAAAAAACCCTTGCAATTTATACTGTTTTTTCCCATATGTTTTCCTTATTCCATTGTCTGTTCCCTGCTTCACTTACGTCACAGATTTCCTTAAGACTTATCCCACAACTTCTGTTTATCCTGTCTTGTCCGTGACAAACTCTTATCTCTGACTCCCATAAGGGTGTTTGACGTCAGTCTATCGTAGATTATTGATTAGGCATATCTTTTCTTCTATCAGCATCTATTTCCATCCAGAGACCACTTTGACCTCTTTGATTAGGGTTAGTTCCTGTGTCTCGAGTAGGGGGAAACAGATGCTTTCCTGTTTGCCCATATATCCACCATTGTTCTGTATTCACGTCTCATGATAACATATCCTTTCTTTTTGCTGAATATGTATTTTCTCATTCCTGTTCTGTATCAGAATTTATACTTGCAGAAATAACATTAATTCATTTATATCCCACAATTTCCCCTTTTTCTTTTCATTACTATCTGTTATCTTCTGAATTTTGTCTCTTTTTTTTTAAACATTGTTCCCAAAATTCGCAAGCATCATTTCAGAGATTTCATCCATCTTAGTCTCACTCATCTCCTTATTATTTAGTTGATAAAGTTCCTCTGTCAAATTTCCCCTCAGGGGCATTCGTTTCATCAAGGCTGTTTCAATCAGCCTCTGGGTGAGCCCTCGTATACAGGGTATGACACAACAGCCAATGGCCACCAATACCCCGACGACTACTATCAGGGAAGTAAGGATAGAAACCACCACCCCCTT
>NC_057727.1:28925218-28984173 GCF_004010195.1 Chiloscyllium plagiosum
TTAAAGCCTGTTCTTAACTTATAAATATATTTATATATATTTACGTTCATTTCTTCAGTATTTAATAGTTAAAATGCAAAATGCATACAGTTTCCAATTTTGCAATTCACTGTAATTACCCAGTTTTAGTCCTTTAATTTAGATCCAAAATTAGTTTTCTTAAATAGTCCTGACCGATCATTGCTCAATTACAATACTATATGTCGTAAAATAATCAGAGCTGCCTTAAAAGAATTTGTCTACTCAAGTTTTTTTTTTAAAAAAAAACTTCTCATGCATGAACAATGGCTGAATCCAAGGTCACAGATATTAACCAGAGAATTTTGCTTTTATTACAATCTAATGTTGAACTGAAACTTCAACTGTCCTCCATAAATCGCTTTTATGTAAAGATAAAAGAGATTAGTTAGAAACTGATAGTAAGGCAGTCATGATCTGTAAAAAGAACAGGAGTTATCATTCCTTTTTTTTTTCATAATCACAATAGAATCCTTAGCCTTAAAAGGAATCATGTTAAGTTTCCATAACAAAATCAGATTCGAAACAGTCCTGGAACTCAAGCTCCAGGGAATAAGACACAAACATTCAATCACCAACAAACAAATGTTCACTCAAACGAAATCACAAAGGGTTAAACTTCCTACCAGCTGTACAGCTCTTTACATTCTCTCTCTCTCTCTCTCTCTCTCTCTCTCTCTCTCTCGCACATGGACATATAAACTCAGATATTCACAAACCCAGTCTTCGTCCGATCTGTACTTTGGCCAGAAGATAGCGGGACGAAGAATGGAGTCCTTAGTCCATACAAAGCAACAATATTTAATCATCTTTCTCCCTTGTACAAGTATTATTTTGCCAATTTCCACAACATCCTGCCCAAAGGACTTTCCGGAGGAATGTTGTAAGGAACCCTGCCTCCATTTCCATTGCCGTTTCCTTACTTTGTTTCCCCGGAGGCTTTTTCCTTACCCACAGCGCAAGCCATAGTGAGTTCCTTCGTTAGTCCCTTATTAACTACTAAAACTCAATCCCGGCCACCAAGGCAATACTTAAAAGTCAATTTTCTTACCTTGGTCTGTGCACAGAATTGCCTGGCCCCTTTTATCACCGTATCTTCTATCGAGCTCCTATCACTGTCTGATTCAGATGTCTCTCTTATAGGATTCACATCAGTCACCCGAGGGAGCAGACCAAACCGGGACACGCAACCGCTCCTCAATGGGGAACGGGACGCGTCTTCCCAGTATCCAAGGCCAGCCACTCCCCCGGTGATGGAAGA
Organism: Chiloscyllium plagiosum; assembly: GCF_004010195.1. NCBI lineage: Eukaryota > Metazoa > Chordata > Chondrichthyes > Orectolobiformes > Hemiscylliidae > Chiloscyllium > Chiloscyllium plagiosum. Next base: position 28,926,498 of record NC_057727.1, read on the forward strand.
AAATCCCGGACACGAGCCCCCAATTGTGAGAAACAAAAGCTCACTCACTTTAATCATTTCAGTCCTAGACAAATATCTGAACAACAGCGTTGTTTTATTTATACACCTATAGGTGGGTGCTTTGTCTAATTACCAGGTAAGGCAATGACAAAATGCACAGTATATCCCAAAAAACCCTTGCAATTTATACAGTTTCTTTTCCCATATATTTTCCTTATTCCATTGTCTGTTCCCTGCTTCGCTTACGTCACAGATTTCCTTAAGACTTATCCCACAACTTCTGTTTATCCTGTCTTGTCCGTGACAAACTCTTATCTCTGACTCCCATAAGGGTGTTTGACGTCAGTCTATTGTAGATTATTGATTAGGCATATCTTTTCTTCTATCAGCATCTATTTCCATCCAGAGGCCACTTTGACCTCTTTGATTAGGGTTTGTTCCTGTGTCTCCGTGTAAGGGGGAAACAGAGGCTTTCCTGTTTGCCCATATATCCACCATTGTTCTGTATTCATGTCTCATGCTAACATATCCTTTCTTTTTGCTGAATATGTATTTTCTCATTCCTGTTCTGTATCAGAATTTATACTTGCAGAAATAACATTAATTCATTTATATCCCACAGTCAGGTTTGTTGCACCTCATCAGCAACAAATTCATATTGAGAGACCAAAGCAAAAGATAATACATGTTTGGTTGTAATATCTGATTGTTTGTTTATGCAATTAAAAAATCCAGTCCTTGAAATTTTACTAGATGAGGCCTTAGAAGCACGCCTGCTTTGCACATACCATCTCCCTTCAGTTGATAAACTGCTCTAAATATGTTTCACCTTATTTCCAGCAATTAGCAAAATAAAGATTCTTTTTTGTTTTGAAACATGTTTTTATTGAAAAAAGGATTTTAAATTGCATTCAACCAAAAATAATACAAATCAAAACAATGCAAAAAGAACAAAACTACACTCATGTACACATAAATAAATAATATGGCTCGGCGTGACAAAACAATAACTGTCTGTCATCGAGAGTGTGAACTTGCACATATTCATATGTTTGTAATTCTGCCTCTTCAGGGTGCTAAATTCATTGAATGTAACCGTCATGGCTATATAAAAGCCCTTATTAGCATAGTTGATGAGTCCGTGTCCAGGTAATCTCAAAGGGCTAGGAGAAAGTGAGGACTGCAGATGCTGGAGATCAGAGCTGAAAAATGTGTTGCTGGAAAAGTGCAGGGCCTGACCTGCATTTTTCCAGCAATCCCAAAAGGGCTGCCAGGTCTTAGAAAAGTGTATAAAACTTGTAAGAAAATCCAGAGGAATATGTTCCACGACTAACTTATGCCAACCTGACATACCTGCAGGATTTTTGAACACCCAGCATAGCAAAATGTTTTTCTTTATGCAGCAAGTAAGGATATTGAAAAGTTTTTTTTCCCTGTGCACGTCTAAAGTAAGTACACTAGGCAGGCCCAGGAGAAGAGAGACTGGGTCTATCTCCAATTTTGTCCCCAAGATCCTTTCTGTTCCACCTTCCACAGAGCCTGTGGCAAGACCAAAGGCGATGAGTGAGAGTACCCATACTCATTTTGCATTTTGGACATGTGGATACTCCCACTCTGAATTTTGAAAGGCAGTCTGGGGCCAGAGTGGACCCTGTCGAGCATCTTCAACTATAGGGCATGGATCCTGTTATAAATTGAAATCTTCCTTGTATTTTCCCAAATATCCTCCCATGTCTTAGAAGAGATCTCAACTCACAGCTCTCTCTTCCAGACTTTACAAAGCCACTTGGTCTCATCCGAGGGGCACCTCCCAACAGGTGATAAAGAGTGCTGACAGAGACTGTGTTCTTAGCGCTAAACACCCTCTTCTCTGTGTCAGACCTGTAAGGGTCGGTTAGAAGTGTAGTTCTTTTTGGATGAAATGCCTGATTTGGAAAAAAACAGAAGAGATCTTTGCGAGGTAGTTCGTACTTCTGAGTTAATTGAACAAAGGTCATCATTATTTCCCCTTCAAATAAATCATCCAAGCAAGACACACCCCTAGCTGTCCAGAGTTTAAACCCAGAATCCATTGGCCCTGTTTGGAAGCCTGATATGCAAATTATAAGGGTAAGGAATGATGTTTTTGTCTGCTGCATTACCCTTCATGCTTTAACTGCATTAATAATTATTGGATTATGGCAATATTCCTTAACTGTCCTCATTTTGTCCAAGAACAGTGGACTAATGAGGGGACGCTTTGCCTGAGAAGTTTCGATGTCCAACAGTATTGAAGCAGAGTCCCCGCAAGCCCAGTCACTCACATAAGAGAGAGCTTAATTGACAGTATTTAATATCCGGGAAGTCCACTCCCCCCAGTCTGTGGGGCAGTTGCAATTTGGTTAGTTTGATAAGGGGTTGTTTACGGTGCCAGATGAAAGAGCTGAGCCAGTCATTCAGTCTCCTGAATGTTTGTCTAATGAAGATTAAAGGAAGCATTTGCATTGGGTATATTAGGCGAGGGAGAATATTCATCTTAATGAGGTTTATGCAGTCGAGCCAGGATATTGGAAGTGCCTCCTATCTTCGAAGATCTTGTTTGATTTTGTCAAATAAGTGGATAAAGTTAGCTTTAAAAAGCTGATCAATGACGGAAGAGATAAATATATCTAGATAAAGGAAACTCTCTGTGACCACTAAAAAGGAAATCAAGATTTGCCCTTGATGTCAGGTATTTTTTCAGAGACTCTTTCCCCCCCCCCCCCCCCCCCATAGGCAACTACAATTCAAAGTCAAGTGCATACTTGAAAAAGTATAGTGTGTTGTGGTTGCATCACATGATTGTATATTAACGGTTACATTTGTACATATATCTATATTTAGAAGTTTTTAAAGTGTTGTAAAAGTGACTTTAACTCTGAGATGCCATTATGAATTGGGTAATGCGTCTTTGTAGGCCATGTTTTCAGAGTTGCTGTTCAGTCTCAACATGGTGAACTGCGTCAGATTATATAAAAGGAAGAATACAATCAGAAATGTTAAGATTTCCCAATGCCTTGGGGCTAAATTTCCCACAATTCTATCAAGGACAAAAACTAATGAGTTGTATGTACTTAGGAGAGTAAGAAAGAGGAAGCAAGCTGAATAGGATTCTTCTTGTTGTTCACTGAGGGATGTGGGCTTCACTGGCTGGCTCAGCATTAATTGCCCATCCCAAATTGCCCTTGAGAAGGAGGTGGTGAGCTACAGCCTTGAACGTCTGCAGTCTGTTTAGTGTAAGTACACCCACACTGCTTTTAGAGAGAAATTCCACGATTTTGATCCAGCGACAGTGAAGACACAGCATTATGTTTCCAAGTCAGGCGGGTTAGTAGCTTTGAGGAGAATTTTCAGGTAATAATGTTCCCACGTATCTACTGCCCTTATCCTTCCAGGTGGAAACAATTTGCGTACTGTTTCTGAATGAAAGTTTTACTACTACTGATGGTCCATAGTGCCTCATGGCTACACATTCTAACGTTGCCAGATCTAAATCTACCCCCTTTGGCATAGTGGTAGTGCTAAAAACACAATGGAAGACACTCTACAATGTGAAAACATGACTTTTTCTCCACTGGACTATGTGATGGTCACTGCTGCTGATACTGTCACAGACAGTTGCATCTGCAGCAGGCAGTTTGGTGAGGATAAGGTCAAGTCTCTATTTTATTCTTTTTGGTTCCCTCATTCCACTCAGTCAGGCACTGTGACCTTTCGGACTTGGCCAGTTTGCCAGTAGTGATGCTGTTGAGATGGACATTGATGTTCTCCACCCGGAGTTCATTCTGTGCTTTTTCTGCCCTTTCCACAGGGGCGCTGATTCATTTGAAGGGAGGAGATACATGGGAGTGAGTGTGGTTGACGATTCCCAGGGCAACTAACTCCCTGTCGCATGCCACTGCAATGCCTCTTCTGCTGTTGGGATAGAGCATAGCTAAGAATGGGATTGTTTGAGACATTAAAGTTCTGAGAGTATTATCATGACACATTGCTGCTTGATTGATTGTGTGAGACGGATTAATTTTGTCACAATATTTTATGATGGAGGACTTTGCAGGGTTGACTTGGCTGACTTTGCCATAATCACTGTTTGGTACTTGTTTAATGGAACTGAGTGGCTTCCCAGGCCATTTCAGGGGCTGAGAGTCAACCACATTGCTGACTCCAAGCTAGGTGAGGACAGCAAATTGTCCCAAATGAGCAATGGTTTCATGGTCATCACATGACTTTTAATTCCAGTTAAAGGTTTTAATTTCCTGAGTGTAAATGTCAACTGCTGTGGTGGTATTTGAATTCTGGTTCTGCAGACCATTAGCTGGGTCTCTGGAATACTAGTTCAGTGACAATGCCACTATGTTCTGCCTTCCTTGTGCTAAATACTCCAATACAGCTATAAGAGCTGTATTCCCTGTTAACCTTCCTGTTTATATTGAGTTTGAGCCAACAGCAGGAAATATTTTATTGGGTTATTACCTATTTACTATTGTTTGACTAACAGCAAACTTTAATTTCACTTTTTACAATTGTCTGGCCTTTTACATATCTGATCCACGTAGAAATCTAGTACATGCATTAACAGTCTTTGTTTTTCGTTGTTGAGAAGGCTGCACCAACTTTCTATGCATGATGTGGGATTATACTCTTTGTAGCAAGTGTCAGCCAGGTGGATCTCATAGAATGAGTTCTCTGAGTGGGGCTGCCACTCTGCTCCAATCAGGGAGTCCTGGCTGACAGATAGAAGCAGGAGTCAGACATCCCGTTCAGTCTGAGAGCTGGCTGTGATGGAGTTCGATCAGAGTCAAGGATTCCGTGTGTAAATAAGGTTGACTTGAAGCACAGGATACTGACCTCTGAAGTTATTTCATTCTTCTAACAGAGAACCATAGAACAGTACAGCACAGTACAGGACCTCCATCCTTTGTGTTGTGCCGGCCTTTTATCCTACTCTTAGATCATAATCATCCCACTGAATTAAGTTTTGAATAGTGAAGCAGTGGACTTAGGCTTAGGACTTCCATGGGGTATTGCTGAAGTTAACCAGTTAAATCCAAGGAGCTACCAACTTGAAGAAGTATTTGCCCTTCAATTTCTCTATTTGGTCAGATCTTATCTATTTCAGCCTCTGCTTATGTCAAGTGGAATGGCTATGCTTTGCATTTGAATTCCTGCCCCATCATTTGTGGACTTTCAACTTCCTGTTTGATGTTTAATTGTGGTCATTTGTGACATGGATGTGTCAAGACTATAACATTTTGATTATATCCATTGGTTGTGGCATTATTTCGTTATACTGCTGCATGTTGCTTTAGCTGTTCTAAGTATGCACATATTCTTGTGTTGTAGTGTCACAAGGTTAACATTTTTTTAAGCTGTTCCTGATGCTGCTCCTACATTCCCTCCTTACATCTTCATTGAACAAGGGGTGATCATCTCCTTAATGATAGTGTAGAGTAAGGGATTTGTCAGGCCATGAGTTGACAGATTGTGATAGCCCACAATCCTTCACTGATCTCCAGTTTGAGTGCCAGACCCAATCAATATCTATTCCATTTAGCATAGTCGTAATTCCACGCAAAATTATAGGGATGGGTCTTTGACTCCACAAGCACTGTGCAGTGGTCACTCTTACCAATCCTATCATGGACAGGCATATCTGTGTCGAGGAGATGAGTGAGGGCAAAGTCAAGTTAGTTTTTTTTTCATCTTGTTCGTAACCTCTCTGCCTACTGCAGGCCCATTCTAGCAACTGTACCATTACTTATTGTTGCCATTGATTATTAGTGTCGCTACTGAGCTGCTTTGATGGACATTGAAGTCCGTCCACCGTCCAATGTATTCTGTGCTTCTACCATCTTCCGTTCCTCTTTCAATTGGTGTTCAGTCGGAAGGAATGTTGATCCATCAGCTGAGGAAAATGGTTTGGAGTGGGACTTCAGTGAATAGTGGGACCAACTTTGAATCTTCTAACCCATGAAACTTAATGACTGACAAATGAATAACAGACTGATGAAGAAACAAACAAGGTGAATTCGAATAAAAGCAATGTATTACAGCTCTAGGAAACCTGAAGTAAAAACAGGAAGTGTTGGAAATACTCAGTCAGTTAAGCAGCATCTGTGGATGCAGGAACAGAATTAACATTGCCAATCTCGACAGATGCTGGCAGACATTGTGAATTGAAATGCTTGGCTTCGAATCAAATCAGATACAGAAGGAACAGTAGTGAAAGGGAAAGAAGGTTTGTATTAAGAAAGGAAAGGTCCGAAAAGAAATTTTAAATATTCAATTTTTAAAGTTCTCTGATACCAATTCACTATTTGAAAGAACGAGGCTGAACAATTTAAATTGTTCACTTACTGAACCGGAACTTAATAGGCTGTCATTAACAATTATATAATGAAAATGGAATTTAAGTTATTAATTACTGGCCTTAATTTCTGGGGCAAGTTTAATGAGCAGTTAGAATGTTCTTAAAAATAATGGGGAAGCTCCTTTGCAAGATGCTGTTTGTACATTACAAATGGTGTAGCAACAGCAATTGGCCTTTAAACTCTAGAGATTGTAATGCTGTCCTCATCTCTTCTGCCCTGTGTTTGCAAGTGAAATTTCACTGTAATAACAGTACCTACCATTCCAATACATCTATTTTTAATCAAGTTCTAGCCATTCTTCTTCGTACTTCATGGTTTTTACAGTGTAGGCAAAATATAGTTGGAAACTGATAGTAGAATGTTAAGTCACTGAGTTAATTAGTGACCCTGCTGACTCTTGTAGCAGTAGCAATTAAGTCAATTCATTATTCAGGGTTTTAATTAGTTTCACTGTGTCTGACCTAATTGCCTTGGTTCTATCCAACATCTAACAATTTCTAAAAAAAATTGTAATTGATTTTGGTTGTCACCATTGTATTTATTACCTGTCTCGATGTGCCTAAACTTTCATTTCACTCCAAGTAAACAGTTAACATAAGTTTAAGTACAACATTCTTATCTCAGAGTTAACTGCAGTGTCAGATATTGATGTTACACAAAACAACTTCATCATTTGGATTGAGTATATTTGAATAAATCAATACAACATTTTAAAATATATATTCTATTTCTATGTATCCTTTCCTTTGATTGCAAATGGTTATTCTTGGTAGCAAGTAATTAGGAAAGCTAGTAAAATGTTATTGTTTGTTGTGAGAGGAATAGAATGCAAATGTAAGGAGGTTATGTTTCAGTTAAATGGAGCTCTGGTGAAACCACGTCAGGAGTAATGTCTAGTATTGTTTTCATTTTTTTTAAGGATGGATGTAAGCATGTTGAAAAGCACTTACCTGTAGATCCATGAGTTATTTTCTCCCTTTAACAGTTTGGAAATACAATCTTTGGTGATTAAGTCCAAATAGTTGCTCAAATCTGAAACATTTTATTAGCACAAATTCGGTGGCTCAGCGGTTAGCGCTGCTGCCTCACAGTACCAGGGTCCTAGGTTCAATTCCACCCTCGGGCGACTGTCTGTGTGGAGTTTGCACATTCTCCCTGTGTCTGCTTGGGTTTCCTCCAGGTGCTCTGGTTTCCTCCCATAGTCCAAAGATGTATGCAGGCCAGGTGAATTGGCCATGTTAAATTGCCCATAGTGTTAGGTGTATTAGTCAGAGGGGGATAGGTTGCTCTTCGGAGGGTTGGTGTGGACTTGTTGGGCCGAAGAGCCTGTTTCCACACTGTAGGGAATCTAATCTAATCTACTGCTTGAGAACAGTTTATGGGCCTGTGTATTTGAACCAGAAGCAGGCAGGTTTGTACAAGTTGGTGTTGGGTTTGATTTTGTTTAGAAATTTAATTCCCACTCTTACCCACCCATCTTGGGTGCCTAAGATCACCCTGCTGATTTCTGTCCCATTGCTATGATAATAAAGTAAGTGCCAACAGCAAGAACATTTCAGTTCTTTCGTAGGATGGAGTGTTGCTGAACAAAGAGACCTTGGAGAGCAGGTTCATAGCTCCTTGAAAGTGGAGTCGCAGGTAGATAGGATAGTGAAGAAGTCGTTTGGTATGCTTTCCTTTATTGGTCAGAGTATTGAGTACAGGAGTTGGGAGATCATGTTGTGGCTGTACAGGACATTGGTTAGGCCACTGTTGGAATATTGCATGCAATTCTGGTCTCCTAATGGAAAAATGTTGTGAAACTTGAAAGGGTTCAGAAAAGATTTACAAGGATGTTGCTAGGGTTGGAGGATTTGAGCTACAGGGAGAGGCTGAACAGGCTGGGGCTGCTTCCCCTGGAGCAAAGGCTGAAGGATGACCTTCTGGAGGTTTACAAAATTATGAGGGGCATGGGTAGGATAAGTAGACCTGGGGTCGGGGAGTCCAGAACTAGAAGCCATTGGTTTAGGGTGAGAGGGGAAAGATTCAAAAGAGACCTAAGGGGCAACCTTTTCACGCAAAGAGTCGTATGTGTATGGAATGAGCTGCCAGAGGAAGTGGTGGAGGCTGGTAAAATTGCAACATTTAAAAGGCATTTGGATGGGTATATGAGTAGGAAGGGTTTGGAGGGATATGGGCCAGGTGCTGGCAGGTAGGACTAGATTGGGTTGGGATACCTGGTCGGCATGGACAGGTTGGACCGAAGGGTCTGTTTCCATGCTGTACATCTCTGTGACTCTATGACTGTATGATGGAAGCATTATTGAGAAGACCAGCATTTGTTGTTTGTCCTAAATTTCCCTGAAAAGGTTCAGGTGAATCACACGAGGAAAACTGTCTGAAATGGCAGTCATTATTGGATTTTTAAGATCTATTTACTAGTTAACATTTCAGTAAGCCATTATTAAAAAGCTGGGAGATTGCTATGTTTCATATTTCAGAGCGATACAGATGCCAAGGTGTAAAAATACTGATAGTAATGTATCCTTGAAATTTGAATTCCAGGCTCAAAGGTCCACATGCAACCTGCTGCTATTGTGGAACTTTGTTTAACTTGTAATATTCTTTAAGATCTGCTAAATCATCACAAGATTATCAAGAAATGAGACTAACTGAGATTTCTTTCAGATATGTAAGTTTTGGCATCGGTTACGGATTTTGGCCTGCTATGTATAGATGCACGAGACGGAATTTGTGTGGGCAACACTTTGTGGGCATCTGTCCTGCTCACCGTAGAATTTCATCACAATGGTGGTATCCTGGATGTTGCTACCATTCTGTTGCTATCCATGGGAATGAAAATTGACTGCCACTTCAGTTTTTGCGATTGTAGTCACTCACTAAGAGTGTTCGGTTGCCTCCCGAAAGGATGTATTACTGAACTAGTTACATTTTGACAATAGTAATGTTCACTTCTTTTTCATTACTAGTCCACAAATTCATTGATTTCAATTCAATAACTTGTCAATATTTTGGATTTTAGTTCTTCTGGCTAAAAGTTCAGTATCATATTGCTAACATTTCATACTATACTAGAGATTAATTGCTTGTATTCACAGGCTGGATAAGTAACATGAAAATTATTCAATTTATGAATACTTACATATTACTTGAGGTTTTATATTTAAGGTCAGCAATAACAATTAGTGATGAAGTAACAACAATTAAGTTCTTTTTCAGTATTTCACCATAATCTTTCTATCTGAAATAATTCTTAATACTATGAAATTTACAGTGAATTTTCTAAGGAAAGGGAAAAGGCTAAGGCCAGAGGAGACTTTCAGAAACTTCGTGAGAAGCAGCAACTTGAAGAGGATCTTAAGGGATATCTGGATTGGATCACTCAGGCAGAAGACATTGATCCTGAGAATGAGGAAGACATTGAGAGTGCGGAGAGACGAAATCGTATGTATCTTTCTTTATCACTACATTAGGGGTATAAGACTGACAAAACACCAATTATTTTGTTTCATTCATTACAGCTTGAACTGTGAAATGTTGCATGCATAAAATTTATTGTAGTCGTTGGTTTATTGATACAGGAATAGCTTTGTGGAATCACAATAAAATTTTGTCTAATGCAAACCTTGGACAGAGTTAAAATCTATGTTCCTGGCAGGACGTGTTGGAAACCAGAAACTTCACCAATACATATGTTAAGCAGGCACCCTTATATTACTATCCTAACTGATGTTCCTGCTTGACAAGTCTAGACACAAAACTAAAATCTTGATTGATAGATCATGCTTTATTTAACCTGGTGGCTTTTAACTGAACGCAAGCACGTAATGCTGCAGGTTAATTTTTAACAATACAGTCGAAGTTTATTACACATAAGAAATGAAAATTGTATAGGACAATCAATACTATTTACATAAAACACAATGTGAAAGATTTCAAAACATATGGGAAAACAAAATCCCATCTATCTCAGCACCATTTCTTTACAGTGTTCAAAAACTAGAGAGATCCCTCCTGTTTCACATCTGTAAATTTGATTTAACTGTTTCACCCTTTTCCTAGTCTTAGGATTTTGATAGTCTTTTCCTGGATCGTTCACAACACCGATTGTAAATTTTCTTAGTTTCAAATAACCTCTCGGGTTCTAACCAAATCTTTCTGGTCTGGAACTTTCAAACTAAAATCCTTACACTGAGGTAACTTATTTTCTAACAGTTCTCAATTAATTCCTTTCTCCAGGAGAAACTGTTCTTGCATCTGATCTCAGCCAGGTCTTCTGTGAAATGTAACCAAAACTGTTGAATCTATGGGATTTTCCCTAAACAAAATCACGTCTTGGATCTGATAAATCAAAAACAAGCTATCACCTTTTAATGTTGCTATTTCTAATCATAAAACACTGATATTACGAGTCATGTTGCAGCTGGAGAAGATTTTAGTTAGACCACGTTTGAAGTATTTTGTGAAGTTCTGATTGCCACATGACAGGAAGGATTTAGAAGACTTGAAGAAGGTGCAAAAGAAGTTACCAGGACTTTACTTGGACTTGAGTATATTAGCTATAAGGAGAAGTTGCACCAACTTGGATTGTTTTCGCTAGAGCATCGGAGTCTGAGGGACGACCTGATGGAAATATATAATATTGTGGGAAACATGGATAGGGTGGATAGTTGGCATGTTTTTCCCAGGGTGGAAGTATCAAATACGAGGGGGCATAGCTTTAAGGTGAGAGGGGTAAAGTTAAAAGAGATGATAGCTGGTGTCTAGAATGTGCTGCCTGGGGGGTGGTAGAAGTAGATTTGATAGCAACATTTAAGAGACATTTAGACAGGCACATAAACAGGCAGGGAATAGATGAGTACAGACCATATGCAGGCAGATAGCATTAGTTTTGAATGGCATAATGATTGCCACAGATATGGTGGGCCGAAGAGCCTGTTCCTGTGCTATACTGTTATAAGTTCTATGTTCTAAACTCTCATTATCACTCCAGGAAGGCCCTCAGTCAGCTGCTGTCTGAAAAATATTGCTTTAAAATTATGACTTCAGAAAAACAAGTTAATTATTACACTTCCTCATACACAGAACAAAACCCATATAGTTCTAGTCCAAAATCCAAAGCCTGAAATATGTATATCAATAAATATGTAAATCATACATCTTACATCACACTTACTACTTCAAGTAGTGAAGTAGCTGTTTACCAATTGATGATTTACTTGACTGATTGTGAAAACATCAGGTTGAAGAGATACAAAGCTGAACATAAATGACTATTCTGTTTTTTGTGAAGATTTTCTTTGTTTGTATTAATTGTTTCAAGTATTCTATGATTACCATGTGATTTGTTTTTGGATCATTGAGTGATATTTCATGCATCTTCAATGTGTCAAAAATAACTTTTTTTTTGTTTTCTCTGGTCTCTGAAAAATAAATTGTCAAATCAGTTTGAGATAAAACAATTAAACTTTTCAATAATTCTTTGATTAACTCATTGGGGATGAGAATGCAGCTCAAGAAACCTCTGCAGCAGTTGGAGCTCAAAGCCTCTGCATTATTCGACACTGAAACCTTGAAGTATTATGTCAAATGAATAACATATCCCATTGTATGGTCCAGTGGTGTTTTGAGTACAAACAGATTGTACATATTGTACATTTACTCTTCGGCTCATTATGATCCCAGTTTCTATGTAATTTAGGATCGATCTCATAAGGTGGCTAGGAGAGTTATGTTAAAATAATTTAATGTTCTCCCAAATGATATTCTCCCTCCTACAGGACCATCCTCGGTTTGCCAATCTGGTTTCTTTGATTTCCAGTTGTCATAATACTTGACGTGAAGAGCAACCAGCGCTCTCCTTCACTTCTGATAGCAATCACTCTGATCCTAATCTCTATGGTTCTATAATATTAAGCATCGAGGCACAAATATACTTAAATTAGTTCATCTGTTGAAGTTAATTCAATGAGGTTCAGGTGTGTTTAACACCTGAGGCACAACTTACCCAGATGGTACTGTACCAGTGCTGCATTATTCTCCCTAATGATTTTTCAGAAAGTTAGCTTTGCTACATTCTGCAGACTCTTTCCTTAAAAATTTGTTTCTTTTTCAAATGTATGTCAGTGCGTAATGAATTTACTATTCCATGACAAATTCCAGATTGAATTGTGCAAAACTTCTTCAACCTGTCAAAAGATTCTCATGAGTTATAGTTTTCAAAGATGCAAACAGTAATCAAATCTATTTTAGGATAACATAATGACATAATTGATTTGGTCGAAGGAGTGTATCCTTTATTCAATCTATTTGGTTAGGTTTGCATTTCGTATGCTGAGCCATTGCACATATAAATATTTACAATGATTCATATTAGCTCGGATTTTAAATTAGCACAATTGGAGAGGGATGGGGCTTGGAACCCACTTTTTTTCTGAACATTACTGCAAGAAGTGCAGGCAGTTTTAACTCCTGAACCTTATCTTATTATGATTAATGGGTTGCCTACCTGATATCATTGTAAATTTGCCTGCTCATTTTTCATTGCACAATGTCTGGTAAGCTGTTTAAAGTGCAAATGTCTTAATGTGAGGTTGGCTTTCTTCTGGAAGATTTAATTGGATAAGTGTGCAAACAATCTTCTTGGCAGTGACAAGCCATAGTGTTGGGGCAGTTGTCCCACAGTGGTAGTGTCCATGCCTCTCTACCAGGATGCATGGGTTTCAGTCTCATCTGTTCCAGAGGTGTGTAATAACATCTTTGAACAGGTTGATTTAAAAATATCTATATCACAGAGTTTCCCATGTGCATTCCTTGAGTTCTTCTGGAGGTGGAACACTGAAGGTCTTTCTGCCAGCCTCTACAATAAGACCCCAAGGATGATTATACAGCTGTTTTGGGCAGAGATGGCTGAAAGAGTTATGATTCGGAGATGCCGGTGTTGGACTGGGGTGTACAAAGTTAAAAATCACACAACACCAGGTTATAGTCCAACAGGTTTAATTGGAAGCACACTAGCTTTTGGAGCGACGCTCCTTCATCTGATCACCTGATGGAGTGTCGCTCCGAAAGCTAGTGTGCTTCCAATTAAACCTGTTGGACTATAACCTGGTGTTGTGTGATTTTTAACTGAAAGAGTTAGTGCAACAACAGGGAAATCCTCCAATTCCTGGGCTCAGGGTGAAAAGAAGTGCAATGGTATTAAGAGAACATTAAAGGTGAGTACAGCTCATCTTCTTTCCATCTTTCATAACAGCCTGACAACACTCCTTTTACTCCCTCTCTGAGCATGCACGACAAATTTCTTCTCTCCATTGTCTTCCCAGAATAGGGAAGGGGTCATTGCGATACTTTACTATTCTGACGGCACGCACTTCTTCTCTACGTCTTTACAAGAGATGCTATCAGTGTTCTTTTCCTACAGTCCAGCGCTTTCACAATCAAAACCTTCTTGTGGGCGGCACGGTAGCACAGTGGTTTGCACTGCTGCCTCACAGCGCCTGAGACCCGGGTTCAATTCCCGCCTCAGGCGACTGATTGTGTGGAGTTTGCACGTTCTCCCCGTGTCTGCGTGGGTTTCCTCCGGGTGCTCCGGTTTCCTCCCACAGTCCAAAGATGTGCAGGTCAGGTGAATTGGCCATGCTAAATTGCCCATAGTGTTAGGTAAGGGGTAAATGTAGGGGCATGGGTGGGTTGCGCTTCGGCGGGTCGGTGTGGACTTGTTGGGCCGAAGGGCCTGTTTCCACACTGTAATGTAATGTAATCTAATCTAATCTTCTCTCAGTACATCTTTCTTTCTTCAATATCCAAATACTTTGCTTTCCAATTGTTACTTCTCATTCACATTACATCTTGCTTCAGTACTGGCTATGTCTCGCTCACCTCTGAGTTAGAATATTATTGATTCAAGTTCACTTCAAAGACTTGATCATAAACTTAAGATGATATTCCAAGCACAAACCTAACATGACATTCCAGTACATTTGCAATGGCTTAGAGATGCGATCTTTTAGATCAGATGCTAAACTGAAGCTGTGTATGCTGTCGAGGGTAGGACTCCAAAAGGCTCCATGGCTACCAATCAAAGAAATGCAGGGAAGGTATCTCTAGTGTCCTAGCCATTACTTAACCTCGAAATCATGTGCTCTGGTTGACCATTACAACCTCATCTCACAGCTTCCACACACTACCACTTATTCAGTTATGTATGCATATCACCCAGATACATTGCAGTATATGTATTGACATTTTCCCTTGCAGAACAACAAGCCACACAAAAGGAAACAGCAGCAAATATTCAGAAACAGTTGAATATTCTGGACGACTTGGAAAAGATGGCATTCTGAATTTTTGCACAGGTCAAACACACCCCTAAAAGTCCCCAAAACACCTGGGAGAATTCATTCATGGATAGACCCATCAGGAGAAGTATCTGCATAAACAGAATGGAAGATAATGGTGAGGAGCTGTTCTACCAATCACAAGTTAGTTTTATCCTATGCTTGTTGCTGATAGCCCAAACCTATTAGCAGCAAATGTGGGAGAGAACCAATCTGTGGTTGAATGAGCAATTAGTAATTGTGAAAGCAAATGGAGTCACTGGAGACTATGTGATGCGGTCAGACAGCTGAAGTTAGGTGAGTTTTTTCTCACTCTCCCCCCCCCATCCTGTTTTCTGAGGCTGGTGTGGGAGCCTTGTGGCGAGTCCATAATTTTGCGTCTCAAGTCTATAATAGGAGCATTGTTGGTTGAAGGTGGAGGCTGCAAAAGTATTTGAGGAGAGATGAGATGAGGTATATTGAGGTATAGGGTGACAGGGTGGGGTGAGACAGTGAAGCTCCAACAGGGGCAGGTGGAAACAGGAGGCTACAATGCAATGGGATGGGGAGGTGGAAGGGGGCTGCAAAAGGGGTATAGGGTATGAAGGCCACAAGGGAAATTGAGGACTGAAGTTCAAAAGAGGATTTGGGGTCTGGGTGTGTGAAGGGAATGTTAGGGAAGGAAACTCCATTTGGGGTGTTGGGGAAGTAAGAGACGGTAAGGGTGGGTTTTGGCAGATGGAGGATGCAAGAATGGTAGTAGGAGGCTATGCTAGGGATGCACAGGGAAGGAAGCTGAAAGTGAAGAATGGGGCTGTTAGTGAGTATGGAAGGAGAAGGAGGCTGTATGGGGAAGTGCAGGAAGATAGAGCTGAGTAGGAGACAGAACAGTTTTAAACATGTCAACAAGGAATATTGAGCTAATTGGGATTCAAGAAATCTTAATATCACTATGGTAATGATTTCATTGCAAATGAATGTGGAGTCTCTAGTTTAAGTTTGTAAGTTCATGAACTGTTATACTTGGAAAATACATAGTAGCTGCTACAATAGTGAATGCTGTGCCAGTTGTCAAATATAAATCTTAGATTAAGATCTGAGATGAAATAAATAGGATTGTAACTACCTGGTTAAAATGTTCTAGCTGTGTGCATGTGCGATGGTCAAACATTAGCTATGGTTTAATCATTCCATAGAAGGTGTGATTCAGAAGGTAGATTTTTTTGTGTAAGAATGTGACAGTTATTTTCAAATGGAAATTTATGTTAACTTATGCCTGTTGTCTTGTTTCTTTTTAAATGTGTGCAGTGGAAATTAACACTTTCCATATGTGTTGTGGTTTTACTGAGCATTGATAATTGGTGTGGATTTTGAAGAAGTATTCTAAATGTGCTTTTGGAGCTGCATAACTCATGTCGACAGAATTACAGGAGGTATTGTTCAGTGAATGAAGCACTTAATGAGTTAGAGAGTGAAAATTTAGCCCTTGAGAAAATGAAGATGGTGTTGTTTAACTGCAGTTGTACAGGGCCCTGGTGAGACCATACATGGAGTATTGTGTGTAGTTTTGGTCTCCCAACCTAAGTAAGAATCTAACTGTCATGGTGGGAGTGCAGTGGAGGTTCACGAAGCTGATACTGGGGATGGCTGGACTGTCCCATGAGGAGAGGTTAGATTGAGTATTTACTAGATTTTACAAAGATGTGAGGGGATCTGTTCGAAATGCAAAACAGGGGTAGACAAACTAGAAGCACGGAGGATATTTTCCTTGAGTAGTGTCTCGAACTAGGGATATCATCTCTGGATACAAGGTAGATCATTTAGGATATGTTCCAGGAAGTGATACATTTTTTGACTTTAAATACATCAAAGGATATGAGGAGAAAGCAGGAATATGGCAATGCGATAGAGGATCAGCTGTAATCATATTGAATGGCAGACCAGGTTAGAAAATCAAATGGCCATCTCCTGCTACTTGTTTCTGTGTAACTTATGGCCTCAGCAGTCAGTGTAGCTTGGTGACAAGGGCTGAAAACAAAAGTGAGCTTCTGAGACAGAAGTATAGTCAGTTGATGTGACATTTGCAGCAGCAACTCCGTTATCAGCGCTGTGTGTAATTTGAAAGTAGGATCCATGTGTGGTGAGACGCTTGCAAAAGTGGATTGCAGCTGGTGGAAGTCAATTTGTTTTTAAGGGCTCCTGTTGAGGATTTCTTGTGGGCTACTTTTTTTATTCCTCATTAATGCTTTTATTAGGTGAAACAATCATATTGTAACAAAATGTTTTATATTTCCTGTTTTCTCCCATATCTCTTGACACTTTCTTGAATGTATTCAAAATGGTTCACCCCGTATCCTGAGACTATATTGGGTGCTTGGAATCCCTTAGAAGCAGATTAGAATAATTCGTCAATATCCTTAATAATAGCTTTCCATTAAATTGAAAACCACAACATAAGGAAGTCATTAATTTCCTTGACAGTACAACATTTAAATTGGTACTAGATAACTTAGAAATGTTAACAACAGAAATGTTTTTCCAAATAATTGACACAAGTCTACACGCAAAAAGGCATCACGCTAAGCAAACCTTTCAAAGACAGATTAGATCAAGATCACAGCTAATGCATTTTCACCACATGCAGAGTCGGAAGATTTTAAACAGGTGGTTACAACCCTATTCACTGTCTCTCAGTTCTCAAGTTTAAATATAACAATTGACAGTGTCTGACTACATTTGATAGTTCCTAACCTTTGGCACCTCTAAACTAGGGATTCCATATTAATTTACAAGACATTCATTTATTCCAATGATTTAAAGTTTTCTGGAATCCCAGTTAGCTGAGTATATTTTTGTTGACAGGTTTAAAACTGTTTTCTTCACCTTGTAGTGGTCCATTTTTCCTAATCCCACTACTTTGCAAGCTCCTCCACCCATACCACTTTTAGATTAGATTACATTATTTTAGATTAGATTACATTACAGTGTGGAAACAGGTCCTTCGGCCCAACAAATCCACACCGACCCGCCGAAGCGCAACCCACCCATACCCCTACATTTACCCCTTACCTAATACTACAGGCAATTTAGCATAGCCAATTCACCTAACCTGCACATCTTTGGACTGTGGGAGGAAACCGGAGCACCCGGAGGAAACCCACGCAGACACGGGGAGAACGTGCAAACTCCACACAGTCAGTCGCCTGAGGTGAGAATTGAACCCGGGTCTCCGGCGCTGTGAGGCAGCAGTGCTAACCATTGTGCCACCGTGCCACTTTCTTCACCAATGCTGTTCTGACCGTTTCCTTCTGACACCCCCTTGCAGTTATCTTCTCTCCATTTTTCCTTGTTTTCCCCAGTCTTGCACATTCCTTCCTCCACCTTGCAACTTGCAATTTGATCCATTCCTCTTGCAGCCTCTTTCACTTTCCCACTGCAACCTTGCAGCCCTGATCTTACCAAAAATCTTTTTCACCTGCCTTCGACCTAAAACCCTACCCTTCTCCAGCAGGTAAAACCCTTCGGTAAAGATGGCTCTCAATCCTGGTTTTGGCTGAAGGCAGCACTTGATCCTGGCCTTGGCAAAAGCTCTCCAGCCCCACTGGCTCCCTTGTTCAGTTTCCTTCCTGCTTGGTGCTCTTCCAAGCTATCAGCAACATGCATGGAAGAAAATTAGCCTGTGATTTGAGTAATGACTCCTTTTATTCCATTCTGTTTATGGGGCTGACTTTCTCTGGTTATTACCACGAGTGAAACTTCATTGGCATTTTGAGGATTTTTGGGGATAGGTTTATCCACTGTCCCTGTGTACTTTGAGCATTTTATGGGGAAAGAATAAACGTTTGTTGACTGAGGTCGCAGATGATCTCTGTTAGAAATTTTGGTAGGAGTAGCTTACTAACCAAGAAGCTTTTTGAATGCACAAAGTAATTCTGAGTATCTTAGGCTTGCCAAACAGAGCCTCTACTATTGCTGGAGAACATGGAGGGATCTGGCTTCACAAGACCATAAGATACAAGAGCAAAATTAGGCCATTTGGTGCAATGAGTCTGTTCTGCCATTTGTTCATGGCTGATCAAGTTTCTCAATTCTATTCTCCTGCCTTCTCCCTGTAACCTTTGATCCCCTTGCTAATCAATTACCTATCTATCTCTATCTTAAATACATTCAATGACTTGGCCTCTATAGCCTTCTATGGCAATGAGTTTCACAGATTCATCACCTTCTGTTTGAAGATGTTCCTCCTCAATAGTTCAAGGTCATCTGTTCACTTTAAGACTGTACTTGTGGGTTTGGGAGAGCTGGGAGATGAAATTTGGATACCCATTTATTATGCAACATTTGATCTCTGATGTCTCAGGTTTCATTCTAAGCAAGCAAAAGCCACCCAATGTTTAAGTGATTCAGTTAAGGTTCATTTTGGGGTCATGAGATCTCTGCTTGTTATCTTACAAAATTAGTTTGGTACATGCTTGATCAGAATGCTATCATGGTGGCACATATGACAATTATCCAAAATGACAGATCATGCTCCAGATAGGTGTTAGATGCTAACTGATGTTGCAATCCTCATGTGGGATGCCCATACAATCCTTGGATAGCAAATAGTGCTGCTCGAGCCAGACTCAACAGGAGCAAAGTCTGCACCATTTTCTGGTGGACGCCATCGTGGCTCAACGGTCAGCATTGCTGCCTCACAGCAGCAGGAACCGGAATTCGATTCCAGCCTTTGGTGACGATCGCTTGAAGTTAGCACAATCTCCCCATGCCTACACAGGGCCTGTATGGAGAGTTAGTGCAGACTGGGGTGGCACAGCAGTTAGCACTGTTGTCTCACAGTGCCAGGGACCCTGGTTTAATTCCAGCCCTAGGTGACTCTGTGTGGAGTTTGCATGTTCTCCCTGTGTCTGCATGTGTTTCCTCTGGGTGCTTCACTTTCGTCCCACAGCCCAGACATGGTAGATTACTCATAGTGTCCAAGTGGATTAGCCATGGTAAATCTGAAATTATGGAGACAGGGTGAGGTTGGGGGGGATCTGAGTGGGACCCTCTTTGGAGGGTCATTGCAGACTCAATGGATGGGATTACCTCCTACCCTGTAGGGATTCTATAATTTTTATGATTTCTTTGAATTTCGGAACTCTGAAATGCCAAAATAAGTAATACCACAGAGGTGAATTTGATTGCTGATGTACCCAGCCTTTTCACCTTTAGTACAAGCTTACATGATTCCCATGCAGACTTAGAGTTCATGTTTTGTCATCAGCTTTGTATTAATTGATTAGCCTCATCTAGCTATTCTGAACAAGTTGAATATTGAAGAAATGGATGTGTGTCACAGGTTGAAGACATGGTTATATCTTCCTCTGAAACTGCATAATGCTCTGGAGTAATAATAGCTCAATGGACATCAAACAAAGTGAAAGCCCTTCTTGTTCATAAATGCTGTTAGCTGGTCGTCTTATCTTTTTTGACAGCCTGAGTACAATCTTTAATCCCCTAGATGTAAGGGAATTTAGCCACTACTGCAAATGGCAAATTTTCAATTTGTGTATTGGCATCAATAGGAAAGATGGCTAAGTAACAGGCAAATCAATCATTGTTGACCATCTTGCTGCAACTGAGCATTGTACATTGAGGAATTTGGGTGTGATGTCTCACAAGACAGTTCAGAAGGAGCCCAGGCAATGAAAGGTGATGGTGACATCAGGTTTCAGGTGGTAAACTTCAACAAGGAAATCACAGATTGCTGGGCTAGAACCACCCGATTCATGCACGTATTGTAAAATATGGGCTTCCAGTAAATAACATATGGGGGAAGTAGTGGCATTCTGAAAATCCCAAGCCCCAGGTTAATGTTCTGGGGATATGGGCTCATGGTGATGGTGAAATTTGAATTCATTAAAAATCTGGAATACAAAGAAGCTGGCCTTATGGCTCCAATGTAACCACTATTGTCTGTGTAAAAACCTACCTGGTTCTCTCTTTATGGAGGATAACATCTGCCATTTTTGTCTCGTCTGGCCTGTATGTTACTTCAAACCTAAAGCAATGTGGCTGACTCTTAACTGCCCTCAAGCTAATTAGGAATGTACGATAAATGCTGGCCCAGTTAACAATACCCACCTCCCATGAATGTATAAAAAGCTGAAGTAATGGCAACATCAGGTTTCAGGTGCTAAGATACTTGTTTGATGGCTTTTCTGCCTTTTTTCTGAATCAAACTGCTTCTACATTTCTCAAAATAGGATTTGCTTGTCTTGAGAAAAATCCAGAGCAGATTTTTTTTTTCTTTGTTAACAGGCCAGTTATTACTGAATCATTTCATGCATACATTAATTGAAGCTTAAAGGCCAATATATGGAATGGGGTGCTTCACAGTCCATTTCAAAACACCACATCAAGTAATTGATATATCAATAAGCAATTGATTTACTTCAAGCCCATTTGACCTGTTCATCTGAGAAAAGTGTAACATGATTTTTTTGAATCCCTACCCTATGATGGAGAGGGTTTTAGATTTACAAATGTGTCACTGAATGGAAATAGATTTATGCCTCAGTTATTTTCTTTCTTTGACTCTGCCTTTTAGTTAAAAGGCAAAAAAAAATGTTTTATTGGTTTGCTCTGCTGCAAGGCACTTTATAATGGCCATTTTATTTGTTACATATTTAACATAGCAATTTATTGATTTGGAATTGTTTTCTGAACTTCATTTTATTGTTGTGGGATCCTTTTTACCTGAAATTTGCTCGCTAGTCACCCTCAGTGAGGAAAATATTGAGATTGTTTTATCATTTTGGGAAGCTGTTAACTCTGTTTTGCTACTTTGCAATTTAGGAGATAATACCAAGAAGGCATTATCAGATCAAAGACAAGAATTCCTTTCAATTTAGATTGTGAAGAATTAAATACAAGTATAGTTTCAATAACATAATTTTGGATTAATTTCAGAGATAATGGTTGAAACCACACATGGATTGATAACGTTTGGGCAGTGCGCTATAAAAACAATTCTGAGTGGTTCTAATTATTGATCAGTGCAAGTAGCTTTGCATTCAGTGTCTCATCTTTTTTTTCTTGCATTATTTTTGTTGCATTAGAGTTAATGTTAACTCATTTTGCCAATTTATTCTAATCTTTGCTATGTTGCTGCTGCCATCTCATGTTTAAATAACTGGAATTGCATGAATTTAATATGAAGGGGTAACATTGGCCGAATTACTGGAAAAGAAGAAAGGAAGATTTGCATGGTTTAGCCAGTCATCCGAAACACATGGTAATTTTTATTTGCTTTAGTTTTGGATTTGTTTGTGCTTTGTGTGGCTTGTGCTGATTCTTGTAATTATTTTCTATCCATTGCATGATCAACTGTATCTGTCGATTATTTGCAGTGCTCCATAATAACAAGAATATTCTTTATCTGTCAAAAAGAGGCTGTTTTGGTTAAATGGCCAGATTATGAAAATCAGGTTGTCATTTGACTATTCTTTTGTATAGTGTGCAAATCAGTGGACATATTCGACAATCATGTTCTGAAAGATATCAAAAGTGTAAGATAAAGTTGGAACTGGATAAAAAGAAACCAACTTGAATGTGTCTTATCCACAGGTTTTATACTTCTATATGTTAAGAAACAAATTACTAAATACTTTTTATTACAGTCTTGTTGTCTTCACATCAAGTGTAACTTTTTAACTGAACTATGTGCTTTCGTCTTTCACTAGATTTATTAACTATTCTAAGTGTTATGATTTACTATGTATATACTGTATAGCAAATTTTCATGTATAAGTTCCTTCTGTTGTCAGAAATAAATGCATATGGTGGTGATTATGGACAGCTATTGATTCTAAATTTGGCCAAAACCTATTTCAAGCACAATAAAAGATGACAAAAGAACATGCTTGCTGTTTAAATTGTCTAAAAAGGTTATCCCTTTCTAGCAAAAATGCATCTGAAATCGAATGTTAACTGCCTCCATTGTAGTTTTGGTCAGATTAGTTGATCATAATAGAAATCTATCTCTGTTACATATTCTTTTTTTCTCAGTTAATTATGGATTTATAACGCCAGTCTTCCATAATCTTTTTAACTGACAGCTCATGTTGTATCCTTCATACCAATTCACTATCCATTCACCTCACGCAACTGCCTGTTAGAATCTGCGATTAATATCAAAAACTGGAAAATATGCCTGCTAGCAGCTTTCTGAAATTAGGTAATGTTTTATGAGGTCTGATTCAGTCTCACAGCATAGTCATTTTGTCCTTTTATCTCAGTTCCTCTCATTTTATGTTGAAAAGTTCCTCTGGAAACTACTTTATTTGTTTGTCCAATAATCAGGATAAACTTTCAATGCATATGGGTATAGACATGCTGAATTTACCAATTACTTGTGATAAGAAAGCACCAACTGAAATCTATATGGGGTAAAGAATGAACATATTAAATTTAGCAATAAACAAATTTGAGTGTAAGCAAAACTCCAGTCTTCTTTGGAACACAAACGCATAATCAAACCATACAATTGCTTAGCTTAGAAAGAATTGTGTGTTTCCTCTGTGTAAGAGACAAGAGTCCACGTGTTTATTGTACACATTAACTATGAAAAGACTTGCAAACCAAACATAACTTTACCTTGGGGGGGGGTGCAGATTTGCATACTGGTAAAATTTGATTTTACTTATTGGAGGTGAGAATTTTCCAGTCTGTTTGAAATATGTTAAAGAATTGAATAGACACTCACAGTTGTAGAAAAAAAAGCATTCAATGATTTTGTTATTTATTAAGCTTATAGATTCAAAGTGAAAAGACTTGCAAACCAAACATAACTTTACCTTTGTGTTAATAGCCAAAGGCTATCATAGTCTTGCCAGATTATAGGGCTGCTCTCATTGGAGAGAAATACTGGCATGGTTTAACCTGAAGGTCACCATGCTTAAGTGAGTGGAAAGGTTGAGAAGTAGAATCCTTCGTGGTAACCTTAGCCAGTGTGGAAATTGAACCTATGCTGTTGGCATCCCTTCACATTGCAAACCAGCTGGCCAGCCAAATGAGGTAACTGACCCCATACCACATCAAATGAGATGTTAAAAACATGCTTAATATAGTTTGCAATCCCTCAAACTGAAAGATAACCTAAATATATTTTTGCTATGTGTACTTTACTCATTAATCTGTTAATAAATAATGTTAGCAGAGAATAGCAATTTGCATTTGTGTAGTGCTTTTGAAGTCTAAATGTCAAAGGGTGCTTCATGTGCCCCTCACTAACAGCATTGTGGGTGTATCTACATCCCAGTAACTGCAATAGTTTAAGAAGACAGCTTATCACCAATTTCTCAAGGGCAGTTAGGAATGAACATTAAATGCAATGCACATACCTGTATTTCATGAATGAATTTTTAAATAAATGCCAAAAGAGACATCCAACTAAGAAAAGTGTATTAAAAGAACTGTCAGGAACTTTGGTCAATGAAGTGGACATAAAGAATATAAGACCATAAGACATAGGGGTGGAAGTAAGGCCATTCGCCAATCGAGTCCACTCCACCATTCAATCATGGCTGGTGGGCATTTCAATGCCACTTACCCGCACTCTCCCTGTATCCCTTAATTCCTTGTGAGATCTTAAGGAGGTGAGGGAAATGAGGAGAGAAAGGTTTAGGTAGGGACTCCTACGGCACCGGATGAAGACTCTGGGAGTTCACAAAAGTTTTTAATTCAGATGTTTAAAGAATTAAGGGGTAGATGGAGCAGATGGAAAATGTTAAATTAGAAGCATTGTGCTACTGGCAGCCAATATAGGAACAATGTCTAATAGCTGAAAGGTTTTTGAGTTGTTGCTTATGAGTTGAGCAGACTAAATGAGTGAAATATATGTGAAGAAATGATAAGTGGTAGCAGCTCATCAAGTTAATATCATTGAGGTGTGCGACCCAACTGTGGGTTGGCCTCAGATCTCCTGTTTTGGGCATGTATTGCAGTTGAATTGTAGTTATGTTTTTTCCTTTGTAGAGAAGAATGAAATTGATCCTAACAGCTGTGGTAAAATGTGAGAGGTACATCATGATCATGGATTGAACATTTTATACCCTGACAAATTCCAAAATTGTTGTCTATTTTCTGCCAGATAGTAGTTGATGGGTTTGCGATTGATAATGTCCATTTTTACATGACTGAAATGGTTATGACTTTGGTATAGGGGGGGGGGGGAAGCAGGGGCGCGGGTGGTTGGGGCGGGGGGGAGAAGAGATGACAACCTTTCAGGGGAAAGCCACAGCTGCCAGGTCTCTGGCACTGAGCCTGGCTCTGTGGCTCAGAAGGAAAGGGAGGAGAAGAGGAGAGCACTAGTGATAGGAGATCCAATGGTTAGAGGAACAGACAGGAGATTCTGTGGTCATGAGCGAGACTCCTGGATGGTATGTCACCTTTCCTGGGTGTCAGGGTCAGAGATGCCTTGGATCAAGTCTTCAGGATTCTGAAGTGGGGGAATGAACAGCCAGAAGTCATGATACATATTGGTACCAATGGACATAGCTCGGAAAAGGGATGAAGACCTGAGAAGTGAATATAGGGAGTTAGGTTAGAAGCTAAAAGGCAGTACGCGCAGAGTAGTAATCTCAGGGTTGCTACTGGTGCCACGGAGTAGGGAGGCTAGGAACAGAGAGTGAGTGCAGCTCAACATGTGGCCGCATTTGCTGGTGTAGGAGGAGGGCTTCAGATATGTGGGTCATTGGGATACCTTCTGGGGAAAGTGGGACCTTTATGAGGAGGACGGTTGTAGCTGAACTGGACCAGTACCAATATCCTGGGGGGGAGGTTTGCGAGGGCTCTTTGAGAGGATTTAAACCAGAGCTATGGATTAGAGGATGAGGTAGTTAGTGAACAGGCAGACACAGCGTGCAAAGAATCTGTGAGGAAGAATAGTCAGTTGATAGGGAAAAGTTGTAGTCACTGTGATGGGTTGAAGTGTCTGTTTTAATGCAGTAAGTGTCAGGAATAAGGGTGATGAACTTAGAGGATGGATCAGTACTTGAATCTATGATGTTCTGGGCATTACGGAGAGTTAGATATTAGAGGAGCAGGAATGGTTCTTAGATGTTTTGGGGTTTAAATGTTTCAAAAGGAATACGGAGGGAGGTGAAAGAGGTGAGGAAGTGGCATTTCTAATCAGGGATACTATCATAGCTGCAGAAACTGAGGTCACCAAGGAGGGTTTGTCTACTGAGTCAGTATGGGAAGTCAGAAACAGGAAAGGAGAAGTCTTTCTATTGGTAGTTTTCTTATAGACCCCGCAATAGCAACAGAGACATGGAGGAGCAGATTGGGAGACAGATTTTGTAAACATGCAGAAGTAACAGGGTTGTTGTCACGGGTGACTTCAACTTCCCTAACATTAATTGGAACCTCCTTAGTGCAAATAGTTTGGATGGAACCGATTTTGTTAAGTGTGTCCAAGGAGGATTCCTGACTCAATAGGTAGATTGACCAACTAGAGAGGAGGCCATATTGGATTTGGTGCTTGGCAATGAATCATTTCAAGTGTCAGATCTCTCAGTGGAAGAGCATTTCTGTGATAGTGATCACAATGCCCTGACCTTCACTATAATCACGGAGAGGAATAGGAGCAGATGATGTGGGAAAGTATTTAATTATGGGAGGGGGAATTATAATGCTATTAGGCAGGAACTGTGGAGCATAAATTGGGAGCTGATGTTCTCAAGGAAATGCACAACAAATGTGGAGGTTGTTTAGGGAGCACTTGCTGCAATCGACAAAATGGTATACTTATTATTGAGGGGAACAGCCACAGGACATCCCTGCACTGATTGCCTATTCCCTTTCACTCTCCTGACAATCACCCAGCTACCTTTATCCTGTAACTTAGGTGGAACTACCTCCGTATAACTCCTCTCCATCAACCCCTCAGTCTCCCAAATGATTTGGTCTGTGAGGAGCTGTAGTTGGGTGCACTTCTCGCAGGTGAAGTCAGCAGGACACTAGTGATTATCCTTACCTCCCACATCCTGCAAGAGGAGCATGCAGCTGCCCTAGCTTCCATCTCTTATGCTCTAAATTGCCAAAAAAGATAAGAAAAAGACTTACCAACCCTCCATACTGAGCCTTTTTCTTGGTTCGACGAGGATGGTGGGAGACACAACATGTGTAGTGGTTCGGGTTTAGCCACTGCCCGAACATATTAGTTCACTTTCCCAGCAGTTCCCATGCCTGCTTCCGCTCCTGTTCAGCCTTTGCTCTGCTGATTCACAAGGTAAGTATTTAATATTCTAAATTCTCTTCCCAGCTGCTCCCTGGCTCACGCTTTCTCAACTCCTGCTGCTGAAATGGAAGTTGCTGATTCATGAAGTAAGTATTTAATATTCAAATTTACCTTCCCAGCTGCCCCTGGCTTGTGCTCTTTCGACTTATGAACATCCCATTAAGATGATCATTCTGTCTTGTAGTCTCCTTGACTATATTAGAGGCAGTAATGTATTGCAATTGTCAATTCTGATTCTAAACAGCTTTGGCTTTCCCAATTCATTTTTAAAAAATGTTTTAATGCAATAGGGGCATTAATGAGCAACATTTATTAGTTATCCTCACGCATTCTTGCGAAGTTATTTGTGAGTCACCATCTCGACTGTGACTTTCACAGTAATGTGAGGTACAGAATTCTATAATTTTGACTTTGACAATAAAGGAACTGTAATACAGAGGAACCTCGATTATCCAGCATTTGATTATCCAACAAGATCGCAAGGTCCTGATGCTTGGTTAAACTGTGTTATCTGGCATTCAACTATCCAAACAAAATACTCCCTGCCCATGTCGTTCAGATAATCCAGGTTCCTATGTATATTGCAAATGGATTGTGTGCAATTTGGAGGGATCAATTTTAGGAGAGATGGTGTTTTCATCCATCACTTGACTGTTAAATTGTCTAAATCTGGAAGCACAGGATCATCAGATTTATCTATGATTATCTTTAGGTGAACACAGGAACATCATTAGGCATTTAGCATGTTGAACCTGCTCTGCCATTTAATATCAAATATGGCTGATGGAACACTTCACTGCTTTTTACCCACAATTCCCGAATAACCCTATCATGCTATTGGCAATCAGAAATCCATCAATTTCTATTTTAAATATATACTTTAAAGACTGCCCTGTGAGGGAGAGAATTCCAAATATTCACAGCCCTCTGAGTAGAAGAATTCCCCATTATCTCAGTCTTGAATAACATCCTGCTTATTTTGAAATTGTTCCCTCTGGCTCTAAACTCCCCAACCAGGGGAATCACTTCATCTGCCTCCATTCTGCCTATCTCTTCAAGTACTTTAACAGTAAATACTACAGAATTTCAAAATGTCTGTGTTCATTCTAGAGTTAATTGATGTGATATTCTGCAGAACAGTTCCATTTGTAAAGTTAATTCAAATGACAACTTTTGGGTTCATAGGTAATTTTTGTATGCATAAGCGACACCTTCTTTGAAATAATAAAAACCAGACATATAAAGAACTTTTAAAAAGCATCAGTAGTTTTTGATACATCCATTGATAGACCAAGGCAATTCCGGTATGTTATTACAGCTGCAACTTCAGCTACAAAGTTACATTTACTTTTATATGTTATTTTGAGTTATTTGATTGTGATAAGTTTACATGCTGTATTGACAATCTTAGCTTGTTAATTAGTTTATAATCATAGTCACCCTTGGTTTTGATTCTTGACTTTAATATTAATTTTCAAAATGTAATAGATGGAAAAATGAAGTAAATTATGGATTTATTTCTGTTTTTGACGTCTTACAATAGCAAATATGCCTATTGGCGAAACTGAATCTGATAACACAGACAATGCTGGCAGTGGAGAGGGTGACAATGCAACATGCTGTGGATCATTATGGTGAGTAAAGTCAAATTATAGACTGGATTGAACATATATAGACCAAATAATGACAAGCACAGAACCTGTAAACACAACTCACAGATAATTATGTATTGTAAACTACAACAAAAAACACAGTAATATGTACAGGTACATGACAGCTTGCGTGTATGGAGAGATCTAAACAAAATAAATGTGCACCTTGACACAAAAATACATAGATATTGATATAAATACACTAAATGCAAACAGATATACACAGAAAATCACTTAGATTATTACACAGCTGTTGATAATGCTACATACATGTTGCATCTAATAAGTTCACTTGTTTGGCTATATAACTAAAAGGTAAGATCTCTTTTTCTTCATTCAGTTTCACCCTATCTTTAAGGACACCTGTGAAATGCAGGACCTATGTTTTGCTTGACTAGCTGGACACTAATAATTGAGCCTTTTTCTTGAGTGACTGCATTTATATTAGGCACACTATGGATTGACAACTATTCTTTTGGGTCTGCACCTCAGTGGTCTTATCATTCTGTGCAAGAGGAGAGCACAGAAATTGTGACAATTTGAAAGTCTTGTCAATATTAGTTCCTAGAGACAAAATATTTGCTGTATTAAAGTCCATGGCAAAAATGAATTGAAAGCACATACAGGTCTCAAGCCACTAATGTTTATGGGCAGGATAAAATTTCTCGGCTAAAGATTTCTAGTTCTTTCAGCTGATTCTTGCTGGCAAACTAAAACATTAGTCCTTTGTAGTTGATCCTATCCGATGCATAGCATGATAAAGGTTTATACTATATTATCATAATTTGGGTTTATCGTGGAGATAAAACTGATATTATGAAGATAATGTCCATCTCCTAAGAAGTCATTTGAAGCAGTGAACAAAATACATAATTTCCAAGAAAGCATGAGATTTAAGTTAACTGCCTTAAACATGTATTTTGGCTGCTAATTGCTGAATGTTTGCAAAGATGAGTTATATGACTTAAGAATGAAAGTTGGTCAGAATCAGGTTTCAGTTCAGAAGAGTAAATCAAAAAACTGTGGATGCCGGCGATCTGAAATAAAAGCAAATTACTAAAAAAACTCAGCAGGTCTGGTAGAATAGTCACTGGACTTGAAACATTATCTTTTTTTTCCCCACAGATGCTTCCAGACCTGCTGAGTTTCTCAGCAATTTCAGTTTTGTTTCAATACTGAAGAAGTTTAATTTAAGCAGAAGGGCATGTTCGTTTGTCAAAATCTTCAAATTGGTTGAAATTTCTAGGTTGAGAGACCCTTCTAGAAGTTTCCAAGTTGTGAGAACTGAAAATAAGTCAGATTATCAAGTCTAAAAGGAAATTGAGGCCATGAGAGCTGGAAAGAAGAATCTAGATCATCATAATTGGAAATAGTCATTTGAGTAAGCAATTTTAAAGTTAGGATGGTAGTGATACATCATTGGGATTGAGTATCTCTGAAGGATATTCTTGCAAAAAGGGTTGAATCATTGTGCGTGTTAAGATCTTTCCAAATTTTTGTAGCTTTTTTTTTGTGTAATGTGAACATACAAAGCAGAAGTAGACCAACTTAGAGCCTGCTTCACCATTCAGCTGATTTATTTGTGTTTTAACTTCCACACTCCCATCTACCCACACTGATAATTGATTTGCTTGCCTAACAAGAATTTATCCATCTCTGTCTTAAAATATTTAATGACCCAATTGTGACAGCATTCAAGTTGCTCAATGCTCTCGGAGAAAAAAAAACTTTCTCACCTCTGTTCATCAAGAATGACCCAAAACTTTAAAACTTTTCTCCAAGTTCTGGACTGACCTACAAGAGGAAACATCTTTTCCACTTCAAACTTATCAAGACCATTCAGCATCTTTTTCATTTCAATCAAGTCCCCTCTCACTCTTCGCTGTGGACTCGTGATAGTTATCAATGATAAACATTTTGTTTTCCAACCAGTCTCTGATTGGTTCTCGGGTCGCTAAGCGACATTACAGAGACGGAGAGAAAAAGAAACGTGCAGATTTTCTCCCAGCTGCTGTTTCTTGCAGTCAGAGAAACCTGGTTTAAAACTGAACAAAACCAATGATTTTTCCTGTGGCATTTGCTGTAAGCTCTGACATGAATTGATAAATCAGAGACTTTGTAAATGCATCAGCCACTTAATACTTCTAACACATCAGTAGAAACATCAGAGAAAGGCATCTGAACAATAAGGGGTCAGGCCAGCTGAAGAAAGATCATCTCAACATTGGAAGCATGAAGCAAAGATCACTGAATTGACTGTGGTTTAAGAAGACAGCTCATCTCCACTTTTTGAAGGTAACCAGAGATAGACAACAAATGTTGGCCCAGCCAGCAAATCCTACATCCCATTAATGAGTTTTAAAAGTAAGGACTGTCTGACTGCATTGAACGTAGTTGGTGTGTTAATTTTAGTTAGTTTTAAGGTAAGATGTAACACATTCATTATATAGCAAATATACATGATGGTATCAAGAAGAGAATACTAGTCCAGATCATGCAGGATACCTGGCATGCACAAGCAATTCTTTGTTTCTTCTTCTCTGTCTCTATCTCAGTCTCACACCATCATGGCCTTTGAAACTACCAAAAAAGTGTTATCAAGGATCGATACATAGGAATTTCCTCCACTGCTTAATGCACTGTCTCCTAAAATCTGTTATTTTATACCCTTCTTTTATTGGTGCAGTCGGATGGATTGTTGTGAGGCCTTTTATTCCTGAAATATTTGCTGAATTGTGCGATATCCTAGAAAACATTAATTTTCATTGAAATGCAGACATTATCCTGCGAAACTCTGCAGCATGTGCTAGACCCAATGAGCTTCAGCTACTTCATCAATTACCCTCCCTCAATCATGAGGTCAGAAGTGGAGATGTCTACAAGTAATTGTACAATGTTCAGCATCATTCATGACTCCTCAGATACTGGTATAGACTCTGCCACGAGACCTGGATGATATTCAGGCATGGACTGATAAATGGCATGTAACATTTCACAATTGCAGGAAATAATCATCTCCAACAAGAGAGAATCTAACCATCACCCCTTGACATTCCATCTCTAAATCCCCCACTATCAGCATCCCTGGGCTAGCATTCGCTAGAAACTGCACTGGAACAGCTGTGTAAATATTGTGAATGTGAGCAAATTGAAGGTTTGAAATTCTGCAGCAAGTAACTCACTTCCTGAATCTTTAAAGCTTGTCCACACCTTAAAGGCACACGTAAGGATTGACCATAATGGACTGACCTGTATGGACACAGCCCCAACAATGTTCAAGAAGCTTGACACCATCCATGTCAAACCGGGAATATTTCAGCAACCTGAAAAATTCACTCCCTTCACACTGTGCATTATGGAAGCATAATACTTCGAAGCAGATGTAGGCCATTCAGCCAATTGAGTTGGCTTTATCATTCAGTGAGATCATGGCTGATTTGACAATCGTCATCCTTTGCTTTGCTCCCTTTTCTCCATAACTCTTGATTCCCTTACTGATTGAATTTATTTAAGGCTAAGATAAACAGATTTTTAAGATCCAGCTCCTCCAGCCCACTGAAGTAAAGAAATCCACAGATATATACTACCCTCTGAGAAAAGAAATTCCTCCTCATCTCTGTTTTAAATGTGTGATCCCTTCCCTTGATGTTATGCCCTGTGGTCCTAGACTGTCCCACAGGGGAAACAACTTTTCCGCATCTACCTGTTCATGTTATCTAAGAAACTTCTATGTATCAACAAAGTTGCTTCTAATTCTTCCAAACTCTAATAAGTACAGGCATAATCAGGAGATGGTACAATCTGGAGTTTACAATGGGTCATTGTAATGTTATAGATTTTAAGGATAATTGTTTTAAAATGTACATTTTCTGCTCTCCAACTTTGAATATGGTCTAAAAATGCATTTTCAAAATAAACGCAAGAACATATATCTTGGTATCTTTGGATATTTGTTCAGAACTTGTCCGACAAGCTTGTGATTTCAAATAAAACTGTTGGACTATAGCCTCGTGTCATGTGACTTCTCACCTTTTATGTGGCTCTGATAGTGACATTAATGCAGCAACTGGGGATGGAGTGTAAGGCAATAAAATTGGAAAAGGGAAATTTGTGGCCAACAGCAACTCACATTTTTAATGTGAAGTTGAGTGACGTTTCTGCATTTTGTGGCTCCAGGTTCAGTTAAATTTGTTTTGCAACTTACCTTGAAGACCACTGCTCAGGCTGCATGTAGATGTGGTTTTCGGGGTAAATACGTTTGGTCAAGGATAGATTAGATGGTCTCTGAGACATTTACTTCAAGGTGTAAATGTCCTAAAGCCTAGTTAAAAATAGGCTGTTGTCTCCTCTTTTCACAACTGATACCAATCTCTTTCAGCAACAGTGCATTTAAAATGTGGAATGCCTGCTCTTGGCTGTATTGAACACTTCAACATTTCTTTCATGCCTGTAAACTTTGTGTTGTGTTACCAAGTTTCTTGACCGTATATCTATTAAAGGAATCTCACTTTTCGATGTGCTGGGCATCAGATTAGTATATATTGTTAATTTAGCTTAGCGACATACGGGAGAAATGAACAATATTCATAGGAGTCATTTCAAGGAGCAACTTGACAATATGCGAACTGAAATGCTTGTGCTTATTCTGTGTTTATTGGAATTGAAGACAGTTTTGATGCAAACATTTTTTGGTAAAACCTAGCACAATTTTACAATATTTGTGCCTAATTTTCTCATTTTGAATGGTTTAAAGGAAGCTGAATGAATAAAAGAATTTTTGAATTGCACAGGATTTCTGGGTTTTGATTACAAAATTTACACCATTTTGGTTCTTTAAGTTTTTATGTGTATTTGAAGGCAGCCTTTGTTTTTATTCCTATTGTAAGTTGACATTACTGCATAAGTATTTTGTGTTACAAAATAGAAAATGTATGTCAATTGAAATTGTATGAGAGGTGTAGTATGGCCATTTGTCAATTATCAGTCACAATTATCTCAGCTTTTACAGGTTAGCTGGCCAACTTATAACATAGCATCTGCAGCCAATAAACCAATAATCAACTTGTAATACAAAGACAGCATAACATTTGGCAAGATCACCATCACTTTTGAACAGATATGCCTCTCACTTGATCTCTGATAGTGTTAATATGCTGTCTACACAATTCACAAAGGCAGCTGATGTTATAGTTTGTATAACATGCACATTTATCTAATTTCCACTAAACTTTATGATATATTCAGTCATTGTCACTGGATTCTTACATTTTCAAAGAGTCACTGATGATTGCCACTAAATCAATTTGATATCCATCCTAAATATCAAATGATTAAGTTTGTCTTCACATATATTTCTTCATGAAGACAAAGAAAAATATGAAGTCTATCTTGACTCTGTGCAGTGCTAATGTATGAATACGCATGAAGCATAGATTTATTATATTAGTTAGAGTATAGACCATGGCCATTCAGCCTGTTATGCCAATGCTAGTTTGCTGCAAAAGAGACTTTGCTGTCAAGACTTTTAGCACTTCAGATAATTATCTAATTGCAAAACACCACCACCAAATTTCAGTGTATCTGAGGCATAAACTCAGCTGCGTAAAAATATTTTTTGACGTGTCACTTTTGTCTATCAAGCTTTTCACTTGAAATCAGTATTTTCTTCTTGTCATTTCTTTCACCAGTGGAAACAATTTCTGCCTAATTACTCTGTCTAGACTGCTCAGGATTTTCACACGTTTATCAGATCAGTCCTCAACCTTCGCTCTCTAAGGAGAACAGCCTGGATTCTGCAATCTGAGATTCATTCTTCAAACATTAAAGACTGATGAGGCTTGGCTGGGCAAGCTTGCAAAGAGTACTAATAATATGAACCAATTAGTCTCATGGCAAGTGACAAAACTGAATTGTCATTGTGCTATCAGAATTCAGAAACTTGAATTATGTTTCTCATCTGTTTTTAACCAGGATAACTGAACTGTCTCAATATAATCAACTGATGATCAAATTTATGTAGAAAACAATGTAGAATCAATGTAGAAGAAAAAATGTCCTTACTTCAGTAAGCCACACCATCAACAATCTGTTCCATTCTTGAATTTTCTCAAATGTTGAGATGGTGATCTAAGTGCCAATGATTTCACTATCCCTTCAATTTAGCATTCATTCAATGCTTACAAATAGCATTTTGAAAAAGTGTGCAGAACAGTAGAACAATGACCTTTTGGCATATTAGCACATTTTCATAGCTTATGAAGTTCTCTGATTAATTTAGAAATGTATTCATACATTGTCCATGTTTTTTTTTTGCATTGCAGTATTCGAATTTCTAAGTCAAAGTTCAGGTCAGTAACTTTTTTTCTGCGTTCCTTTCTGTTTACGAAAATTTGGAAACTATGAATTAATTTTCTAATGTCAACTGTAATAATTGAACACTATTTTTGCACTATTGCATTAATATACTTACATTGTGTATATAAAAGATATGCTGTGCTTAGTCATTTTTATATTTTAATTTTCTTATTAATGATATAATTTCAGCAATATGCGACTTATGTAAAATCATGTTTACTAACATTTTGTACCTTTTCAGTATCTGAATAAATCATAAAATACTGTGCTGGATTTATTGGCATGCCAGTGCCCCCTCAACTGGCTAAAAAGTTAATGGGTGCCCTATCAGGACATTTTCCAAGAGCTGCAATGGAATTAATCAACAATCAGGCAGAGGTTTGGGAAATGGAGGAGATGCGCATCTCCACCCTTGAACCCCACCCCGCCAATCGCAACAAAGACAGAGCTCTCCTGGTCCTCACCTTCCACCCCTCCAACCTCCGGAGGCAGCACATCATCCTCCGTCATTTCTGCCGTCGAGAGTCAGATCCCACCACCAGAGATATATTTCCCTCCCTACCCCTTTCAGCATTCCATAGAGACCATTCCCTCGACTCCCTTGTTAGGTCTACGCCCCACACCAACCCACCTTCCACTCCCAGCACCTTCCCTTGCCACTGCAAGAGGTGTAAAACCTGCACCCACACCTCTCCCCTCACCTCCATCCAAGGCCCCACAGGATCCTTCCACATCCAGCAGAAATTTTCCTGCACCTCCAAAGACCACCTCTACTGTGTCATTTGCTCTCAATGTGGTCTCCACTACATTTGGGAGACAGGACGCCAATCTGCGGAACGTTTCAGAGAACATCTCCAGATCATGCACCAATCAATCCCACTGCCCTGTGGCTGAACACTTCTACTCCCCCTCCCACTCTGCCAAGGACATGCAAGTCCATTGTCCAATTCGAGCTACCCGATGACTGGAGGAAGAACACCTCATCTTCCGCCTTGGGACCCTCCAACCATATGGGATCAATGTCAATTTCACCAGTTTCCTGATCTTCCCTCCTCCCACCTCATCCCAGATCCAACCCTCCAACTCAGCACCGCCCTCTTGACTTGTCCAACCTGTCCATCTTCCTTCCCACCTATCTGCTCCACCTTCCATTCTGATCTATTACCATTACCCCCCCACCTTCATCTACCTATCACATTCTTAGGTACCTTCCCCCAGCCCCACCCCAACATTTATCTCTCAGCCCCGTTGGGACCCCACCCCCATCACATTCCTGATGAAGAACTTATGCTCGAAATGTCGACTCTTGCTCCTCAGGTGCTGCCTGACCGGCTGTGCTTTTCCAGCGCCACACTTTTGACTCTGATCTCCAGCATCTGCAGTCCTCACTTTCTCCTAGTAAACCCTAGGATATTGATTGTGGGGAATTCTGTGATGATAGCTCCAGTGAATGTCAAGGGATGATGGTTAGATTCTCTGTTTGGGATGGTCATTGCTTGGCAGGCTAAGCTGGATATGACTGTATTTTGACGTTAATGCATTTGGATATGAACTGCTTCAATATCTGAGGAATTGAATAGGGTGAACTTTGGTGACGCTGAACTTTGTGAAATCATCAGCAAATATCCATGCTTATAATCTTACGATGGAGGGGAGGTCATTGATAAACTAGCTGAAGATGGTTGGGCTGACAAGTTTTTGTAGCTCAGGTAGAGATTCTGGATGTAGGTTTACTCATTGAGCTGGAAGGTTTGTTTTCAAATGTTTCGTCACCATACTAGGTAACATCATCTGTCAGCCTCCAGATGAAACACTGGTGGTATGGCCTGCTTTCTATTTATTTAAGTAGAAAGTGGGCCATACCACCAGTGCCTTATCCGGAGGCTCACTGATGTTAGCTAGTATGGTGATGAAATGTCTGAAAACGAACCTTCCAGCTCAGCGAGCAAATGTACATCCATGTTTGGGCTGAGGATACAACCTCAAAGAACTCCGGTAAAGATGTCCTGGAGCTGAGATGAATGACCTCCAACAACTTCTGTTGCTGGTTTCCTCACCAGCTGCTGCAGAACCAGTCTCTCATCTGAATGTTGCATTACAGTACTTTTTTGGGATTACATGGCATGACTTGCAATTAAATAATTTGAATTATCTGATAAGTTTTATTTATTTCAGTGAGTATGGCATTTTGATTTGCATTTGTTGCTATACCTATTTTATTGAAGTCAGTGTAAGTGGGATATTTTCTGCACACCTCCACAGACAAGGATTTAGATGACTGAGTTTAATACAGTTTTATTCGTGTTTTCCAACTTCCCTTATTGCCACTTAGCATAAGAGGTAATGAAAAATAATAAATCATAAGGTGTATGAGTTGAGTACTTAAAATTCATGCTTTACTGTTTTTTTTTGTATGGCAGGTAGCTTCCAGATTCACAGCTTTTATTATTTGGTCTTTGTAATCAAGATCAATTTAAGAATATTAAAAAGCAGCTTGGAATTTACAACTTCTCTCATTTGTGGGTAGTTTGTAGTCTTTTATAGGCTAAGCGCAGACCCTAGATAGTGATTGAATTGAAATGGCAAAAATGTGAATACCATGCCATGTGCAATAAGTGATGCATCATCAATCTTTCAATAAAGCATCACTGAAAAATTGACTAATCAATAGAAATTGATGAAACAATCTGAAATGAGGAATTGTGAAATATCTTTGACAAAAGGGTTAAGGAATATCCCAAAGCCTTTTATTCGTAAATAAGGAGAAAGAGAGTAACTAGAGAAAGGCTCAGCCCACTCAAGGACAAAGGAGGAAAGTTATGCGTGGAGTCAGAGAAAATGGGTGAGATTCTTAATGAGTACTTGACATCAGTTTTCACCAAGGAGAGAGACATGATGGATGTTGTGGTTAGGGATAGATGTTTGATTACTCCAGATCAAGTCAGCAAAAGGAGGGAGGAAGTGTTGGAATTTTAAAAGACATTAAAGTGGACAAGTCCCCTGGTCCAGATGGAACCTATCACAGGTTACTGAGGGAAGTGAGAGAGGAAATAGCTGGGGCTTTAACAGATATCTTTGCAGCATCCTTGAACACGGGTGAAGTCTCAGAGGAGTGGAGAATTGCTAATGTTGTCCCCTTGTTTAAGAAGGATAGCAGGGATAATCCAGGTAATTATAGACCAGTGAGCCTGACATCAGTGGTAGGGAAGCTGCTGGAAAAGATACTGAGGGATAGGATCGATTTACAATTGGAAAAAAATTAGCTTATCAGTGATAGGCAACGTGGTTTTGTGCAGGGAAGGTCATTCTTTGAGGTACAGGAGTTGGCAGGTCACATTACAGTTGTATAGGACTTTGGTTTGACCACATTTGGAGTACTGCATGCAGTTCTGGTCACCACATTACTAAAAGGATGTGGATGTTGTGAAGAGGGTGCAGAGGAGGTTCATCAGAATATTGCCTGGTATAGAGGACACTGACTATGAAGAGATATTGTGTAGACTAGGATTATTTCCAGCCTTGGGCGACTGTCTGTGTAGAGTTGGCACATTCTCCACTTGTCTGCATGGGTTTCCTCCGAGTACTCCGGTTTCCTCCCACCTTCCAAAGATGTGCAGGTCAGGTGAATTGGCCATGCTAAATTAACTATAATTGTTAGGTGCATTGGTCAGAGGAGTGTGGGTTACTCTTCAGAGGGTTGGTGTGGACTTGTTGGGCCGAAGGGCCTGTTTCCACACTGTAGGGTATGTAATCTATCTATCTAATCTATCTATCTAATTTTCATTAGAAAAACTGAGGTTGAGGGTGGAACCTGATTGAGGTGTACAAAATCATGAGAGGTACAGACAGGGTGGATAGCAAGAAACCTTTTCCCAGAGTGGGGGTTTCAGTTACTAGGGCTCATGAGTTCAAGGTGAGAAAAGTTTAAGGGAGATATGAGTGCAAAATGGACAAGAGGGTAGTGGGTGCCTGGAACATGTTGCCATTGGAGGTGTTAGAGGCGGGCATGATAGCATCATTTAAGATGTATCTAGACAGATACATAAATAGGCAGGGTGCAGAGGGATACAGATCCTTAGAAAATAGGCAACAGTTTTAGGTTGAGGATCTGGATTGGTGCAGGCTTGGAGGGCTGAAAGGCCTGTTCCTGTGCTGTAATTTTCTTTATTCTTTATTCTTTGTTTTGTTCAAAGATATCCATCAATATTTCTTAATGAATTGCTTTCAAAATTCATAGTTTAAAATTTCTTTGTAGTCTTATCAGTTTGTTTTATATTTCCAGCCGACGCTGGCGTCGTTGGAACCGTTGTTGGAGACGAAAATGTCGAGCTGGTGTAAAGTCTGTTACTTTCTACTGGCTAGTTATTATCCTTGTTTTTCTCAATACATTAACCATTTCATCAGAGCATTATAATCAGCCTCCTTGGCTAACATTTACTCAAGGTAAGAGTGCAGCTTTGTTTTCACTTAAGTACTAGTGAGCAGTAAATATTCCATTAAATTGTTTTAATAGTGCATTTGGATAAATTGGTTGGATAATGTCCAGTGATTAATTCTAGTCAGTATACAGCTGCAAATAGCTTTGTAGTTATGTAAATCCAGCTCTATGGTACAAGTTAGAATTGTACGTTTTCATCCAAACAATATGTACTGCAGTATTGGGTTGGATGCAGAGAGGCCAAGGGAGTCTTGCCCACTGTTTGGAGAATTGAGAGCAGAAAACCATGGTCACTTCTCTGGGGGAGACCCTAACAATATTACATGCCCCAGGCGTTAATTGACCAGCAGCTGTCTTTCTATGGGGTTTAAGACACCGGTGGTTGACGTCCTGCTTACCAAGAGCTGCTGGCCAGCCAGGCTGCCACTTCCTCATTTCCATCAGGATTGTTTTGGGAGTGATGACAGCTTTCAACAATGTATCCACTGGAGGCCCAAGATCAGTGAGACACCCAATCCTCAGGTAAGTGAAGTCAGGATTGAGGTTTCTCCAGGTGGATGTTATAGGAGAGTGGGGCAGTGGGTGAGAGATAAAGATAGAGGGGTGTCATTCAGTTCCCTTCTCCCCATGCTGACTTCCTCAACCAGTCACTAAATTTGCTCGCAAGTTTGACAGATTTCCTGTTCTTTTAATTTGTTGATGAGATGTAGTTTTTGCTGGCTCAGCCAGCAATCATTGCCCTGGAGAAGGTGGTGGTGAACGGCCTTCTTGAACTACAGTCTTTAGGGGTAGGGACACCTACAGTTCCAGTATTTTGGCCCAATGATAGTGAATGAGTGGTAACGTAGTTCAACATCAGGATGGCTTGGAATGGCAGTCACAAATAGTGGGGTTTTCCTGTACATCTACTGCTCTTGTCCTTTTAAGTTAAAGAGGTGGCAGGTTTGGACGGAGCTATTGGAGGATCCTTTGCAGAATTATTACACTACATCTTGTTGATGTAGTGGGAAAGACTGTCCAGCAAACAAACGAACAAGTGAGCGCGATTCAGAGCCTTGATCCTTCTCCCCTTCAATAAGATAATGTCTGATTGGGTTGTAATCTCAAATTCACATTTCCATCTACCCCAATAACCTTTCACCTGCTTACTTAATAAGAATCTATCCATGTCTGCCTTTGAAGTGTTAAAGAACTCTGTTTCCATCTCTTTTTAAGGAAGAGAGTTCCAAAGACTGTCAATCATCCGAAAAAGATTTTGCCTTTACTCTACTTTAAATGAGTCACCCCTAATTTTTATCAATGACCCCTAGTTCTAGATTGTCCCATAAGAGGAATTATCCTCTCCTCATTTGCCCTATCATGACTGCTCAGAATCTTCAAATTTCAATCAAGTCGCCTATGATTTTACTAATCTCCAGTGGCTACAAGTCTTGCCTATTCAACCTTACCTTATAAGACAGCATGTCTGCATACACACCTGCTCAATAACCTTTCTCAGAACTAACTCCAGTACATTTATATCTATTTTTAAATGAGGTGCCAGTACAGCACAATGTACTTCAGATGCAGTTTCACTGCAGTTCAGTATAAGCAAAGTATAACCTCCCTTTCCTCTTGTATTCAATTCCCCTTGTGATAAATGGTAACATTCTTTACTTGCTGTATTTGCATATTAACCTTGTGTGATTCATGCACAAAGAATACCCAGATATTCTGTGCCTCAGAATTCTGTAATCTCTCACCACTAAGTAATAATCTTTTTCATTCTTCCTGCTAAGATAAACAATTTCACATCTTCCCACATTATACTCCATTTGTCACGTATTTGCCCACTCACTTCACCAGTCAATACATTTTTGTGGCCTCCTTATGTAT
The DNA here is from genome assembly GCF_004010195.1 of Chiloscyllium plagiosum. Classification (NCBI taxonomy): domain Eukaryota; kingdom Metazoa; phylum Chordata; class Chondrichthyes; order Orectolobiformes; family Hemiscylliidae; genus Chiloscyllium; species Chiloscyllium plagiosum. The sequence goes on from NC_057727.1 coordinate 28,967,810, forward strand.
TGTCACAACTTACTTTCCTACTTATTGTTGTGTCATCAGCACATTTGATAACCATCCCTTCTGTAAATCATTGATATAAATTGTAAACAATTGAGCTCCCAGCGCTAATCTGTGTGACACACCACTTGTTACATTTAGTCAACTGGGAAAAAAAAACATTTATTCTTACTGTCTGCCTCCTGTTAGCCAGCCAGTCTTCCATCCATGCCAATATGTTCTCCCCCTACATCAGGATCTTTATTTTCCATAATAACCTTTGATGAGGTACCTTATCAAATACCTTATGGAAGTCTGAGTACTATACATTCACCGTTTCCCTTTAACCCTAGCATATGATACTTCCTTGAAGTACTCTAAAAATGGGCCTGAATGATTTTGACTATAGTTAGCAATGTAGCTAAATTATATGAGAAGTGATACAAGTGATCCCTATCTCAACATTTGGGAACAATCTGCATCTTGTAACTAGGTTCTGGCCATTGAGATCTCACTCGACAGCAAAAGTTGCATATTAACAGGAATTATTGCTTGTTAACTATCTTGTCAACTGTACGTCTTGCCTCCATTAATATGCAGCTTCCAGTCTTAACACTTGCAAATGATTTGTTAGAGAATTTTTAACATGGAAGTCAGAGCAGGTACCTGACAACTCTGCTCGTGGCTGACTGCAAAGAATTTCCATGTTGATCATCACACAACAGGATTTCAGGATATGCTATATGGACATTGTCCACACTCCCCTCATGTCCATGAACATTGGCATCTGACATGTGCCACCCTCTGAGAACCTTCATGCACATCTCCAGTCCACTGACAGTATGTTTCCGTGCTTCAGTGTTGCACCACAGGTTGCATCGACAGCTACCATTATAATACTGCAACAAGGAAACTTGTGCTCAGCAACATGAATCCAGGTCATGAATTGAACCATGCTGCATTTCAGGACTATGTGCCTTTCTCTATTAGTGCTCAATCACTTTGTATCTTCCTGGATGCTTACTGTATCCCTGTCTTGCATTGCCTTTTTGTGCTATTCCCTTCAGCCAGAGATACGCAATCCTTCTGCATTGCTGTGCCTTTTCAGACAACACAATGCCAGCACGGTTGTCAGCAGTGATTAAAGTTGAAGAGTCTGGTGCTGGAAAAGCACAGCCGGTCAGGCAATATCCAAGGACTTGGAGAATTGATATTTCAAGCATAAGCCCTTCATCAGGAATTCCTGATGCTGCCTGACCGGCTGTGCTTTTCAGCACCATTCTCTTTGACTCTGATCTCCAGCATCTTCAGTCCTCACTTTCTCCCTGTCAGCAGTGATCAGTCAAGTCAAGGAAGATAGCTTTTGGTTTGGTGGTTCTCATGCCGAAAGTCAAGGGTAGCATTTTATACCAGTCCAGGCACTTGGACACAATCATTCAGCAGCTCAGGGCAGTCAGAGTCAGGATGCTATCCTCATATATGGTGAGGAGCTGAATGTCTGGCAATCCACCACCCATCTTGACTCTTTCTGACCTATTGTGCTCTGATTGTCATAGGAGACAGTGAGAACTGCAGATGCTAGAAAGTCAGAGTTGATTAAATGTGGCCTGATGAAGGGTCCTGCCCAAAATGTTGACTTTCCTGCTCCTGCAATGCTGACTTCCTCATGAAATGAGAGCACAGTAGGTATTAACCCAGATGATAGTGGGTAGCACACTTTTGATGCAGCTGGGGAGGTGTCCCAAGCGAGAGTGTGGACAGCACAGAGGAGATACAATGTTATTGGTGTAGGATGGGTTAGAATGAATGAAGGAAATTGTTGCGTGCAACAGCCTCAATGGCAGCTAGGGACAGGCAATAAATGCTGGCCAACCAGCAATGCCCACTTCCCATGAGTGAATTTAAAAAAACGAAGTAACAATGGTAGAGATTGAGCCTTGTTGTCCAGTGAATGCAGGAGCAGAGAAAGAGCATGAGGTATCCAAGAGAAGATGATAGCACTTAATTGGTAGAGTGGAGAAGATCATTTCTCTTCAACATACATTACTATGCATTCTTCCAGTCTGGTGTTATGGCCTTCTCAGCTAGTCCAGATGGAAAAGGACATACTGCCTCTGTACCACACTGTCCACCAGTATCTCCAGGTCCCTGCCTACAAAGTACAACACCAATTTTCCATACTCTGCTGTGTTAGAGAAAATGTTAGGTACCAGGCAATGAGATCAAACAGTGCTTGTCTCGGTTCAGAATGGCCTTTCAAAGATAGTGGGTGTGCCTGAGATGCTGGTCCATTCTGGGATATCCTGGCAGTAGCAACTGGTAGAATGTCACTAGAATTGCACAAGAAGGGTGCAGAACAGAATACTGGGACAAGTTTGAAAAATATGATGGCTAGACCTTGCAGAAAGAAACTTCCATAAACTTGATGAAACTCACACTTCACCAAAGAAAACATAAGATTCAGCCCAAATAGATTTCTCAAAGATGATTTCTCTTTCATAAGACCATTTTGACTCTGCCTAATTACCTTCAACCAACTAATTGACTTGCTATAAACTTGATTCATAATTGTTTCTAGCATTTTCCCAATGAAAAATGTTAAGCTCCGTGGGCTGCAGTTTCCTGCTTTCTGTCACCCTCCCTACTTGAATAAAAGAATTATATTAGTTATCTTCTGAAGGTTAGCCCTTTCTGCCCCATAGTCCAGCTTTTTCACTAGAGAGAGAGAGAGAGACAAAAAATCTTTTATCTGAGGGTCAGCACATCTCGGGTGAGGGAAGAAGTTGAGAAGAAAGCCCTTCATGGTCATGTCAGCCAATGTGAGAATTGAAACTATGTTGTTGATATCTCTGTTTTGCAAACCAACCATTCAGCCACCCGAGCTAACCAACCCCTTTATTATGTTATGAATGTTGAACTTTAAATTCTGATTTTGTTATAAACCTAACTTTCAGTTAATATAAACAATATGTTCTGAAAAGAAGAGATCATAAACAAATAACATTGGAGAAAAGGCCATGTGATTTCCTGTTGCCTTGGGAATGGCAGAGAAATTTGACGAAATTTGTAAATTTTAAAACCTTTTTCACTATGTTATATACCAAAGAATGATTGCTGCAGCGATGCAGGCTCTCAGTAACAGGTCTTTGCTATTTTGTGATTGGGAGCAGAAATAAAACTCTCTGAGGAAAGCAATTTTAAGAGGGTCAACTCAACTAATCAATTTCTGGAATTTCAGGATTTCTGGTTTGTCAGGACTTGAACAACCTGCGAACATAGGCTGCCTTGATACTTATCAAAGCATCTGGCAAAATGTGGGCAGTCTAGGTTTGACCTTAGTGTAGAGGGTGAATGTCTGTTAGAAGACGGAGTGTGGCTTTGAAATTTCTTGAATCATACTACCTGCCAGAAGCATGGCATAAAGGAAAAGCATTTTGTAAGACAGTTGAGTTATTTTAGGGTTTTTCTTTTCTTACCTTTAAATGTGAGAAAGTGGGATAGCAATAGGAATAGGCCATTCAGCCTGCCAAACCTGCTCTGACATTCATCGAGGTTATAGATGATTATCTGCCTCAATGCTACTTTCCTATACTGTACCGGTACCCAATTATATCATTAGTCTTTAGACATCTATCGATTTCTGTTTCGGAATGCTCAATTATTGAGTTTTCATACTCCTCCAGGGTAGAGAATTACAAAAGTTTACGACTCTGAGATAAGAAATTCCTCCTCATCTAATTTTTAAATGTTCTGCCCATTATTTTGAGGTTATATCAATTGGTCTATACTCACTAGCCAGGGGAAACATCTACATGCATCTTGTCAAACCCTATAAGAGTTTTGTGAGTTTCAATGAGATCATCTCTCACTTGAGTATAGGTTAGAGTTGGTTGGTTAAAGCCCAAAAATTTGATGTCATATATTACAAACAAATTCAGAAGAGTGAATAAATTTCTCACTTTTCACTCCTAAAGTTGATATAACAAAGTTTTGAATTTTTAAACAGATGTGGTTTTATTTCAAATTTGGTATGCACTTGAACATGCCGGATGGATTTCCTTGAGTTAATCAAAATTATGAAGTCAGTTTCCCAATTTCCGTGACAAACATGCACACAAGCATACAGGGCGTTCTACTACAAGGCGACAAGTTGTGTTCTTTTGCAACCTCGCGTTTTAGAAAATTGCAGCATGGGAAACCGCAATAGAAATTGTGCTATAAAAGATTGTGATACGGAAAATCCACTACACCCGTTCAGCAGAAAGTTCACGTTATGCAAACAACGTCCACAACTCATCAATCGCCTTATAGCCGATTCGCGCTGACAAAACACACGTTACAGAAGAACTACCTGTATGTACAAACAGAACGTGTTATAGAATGAGGTGGAACTGAAAAACAATTAAAGTTCTTTGGTGAAGGGATTATATTTTGAGTTGATTGTTCTACTGGAGGCAATTGTACAGAACAAATTCCACAGGCTGAATCTTGCATCTTATTGGTGAATTATGTTTACCTACCCTAGTTTGATTGTATCCCTTATGTCCAATTTCGACTCCATCTTATCACATGCTATTCCTGGAACAATTCACCACTCAGGTTGTAGCCCTTGTGTCTGCGTCTTCTTTAAAAGGCCGTCTGTGTACTCGATAAACTTAGCACACTGAAGCTGCCCTACCTCAGTCAAGGATATTCCCTTTTTCTGACATCTTCTGGAAGATGGCACCAATAAGATATGCTGGACAATCTCAAGGTTCTGGTTGATGGAGTGGTACAAAGGAGAGGAGTGTTCTTCCCAGAGGACCTGCAGAAGACACCACAGTACCTGAAAACCTGCTCTGAGGCCGCCACCTAGGTCAGTGCCATCTTCACTGTCCAAGCAAAAACCTACTCTGCTGCACCAGGATGAGTGTAACACCCTTCTGTCACTGTATCTCCACTACTGCACCCAACTCCCACCAAAGCACAAGCTCTGCCGTTGTCTGCAACGTCTTCCATCATCCATTCTCACACCACCACATCCTGCCCCCTATACTCACCTCCCACAACAAACGCTACATGCCCTCTATATAGTCTACTTGTTCACCACCTTTAACTAAGCTACACCAGCACTAACAACTGCGCCATCCACTTTCACCTCACTCAATTCCTATTTTTTGTTCATTACAAGAGAAACCACTGTAACATGGCATAGAGAGTCTGTATGAGTGGAAGAGTGCCTGACATGCCCTCTACGAGAAGAGAATTTTATTATTCCTGGGAGATGGGAGATAACAGGGACCATTCCTGCAGGGATGCTGAAACTTCCGTATCCCATCAATCAGGGAAGTATAATTCTTCATTCCACTGCAACTCTCACATAAATCCTGCTGATGCTCTTATTCATCACATATCACTTCTAAATACTGGCTGCTATGCATTCTGTTTCTTATCTTGCAGGTGTTGCCTGCACTGCAGTGAAATGGCCAGCTTACCCATCTCCAAGAATGAGAATGCTGAGGCCTCAAAGCATTGGCAAGGCTGCCACCTCCTCCAGCTCAGATACTGACACTTCATAGGGCACTTCATTGTGACAGCTCTGAAGCTGGGCAAGGAAGAAATACTCCTGGCATACAGAGGATTGCAGGAGAGGTATCTGATGTAGACAATCAGGGAGTTCGTCCACATGCACAGAGTGGACCAGGAGCGACAAACTGCAGTGTAGGATGCACTGACCTTTTTGCCCAGAATCTCAGCAGTAGTTTTATGATCATGCCTGCCTGCATGAATAGGTTAGAGGATGGCATGGAGAGCCAGATCCAGCACTCAGGTTCTGCTGGAGGGGCATACATGTCTGCACTCCATTACTCTGGCCATAGGTCTTCCAGATTGAGGGATTAGAAGCAGGGATACAGAAAACCTGTAGAGCATTCCAAGTGCCCCTTCCTCATAAGGAGATATGATGGCGCCTGCAGATACTTAGCCAGAGGATGAATCTCACACAGCTCCTTCAGAGGTCTCCAGCCAGGGCACTGTAGAGGTGGCCAGGCCCTTCACACTCCACCTCCACATTACCTAACCTACCCCAACAAGTGGAAGTTCAAACTGAGGATCCTGTCTCGCCACACGCCCGGAATCAACCAGAGGGCACCCCTGTGATACAGCCTGGTCCAATCGAGAGTTGAGCATGTGTCTGACCACAAATGTCCCTCCTGCAAGCTTTCAGTGCAAGTTGCCAGTGCACCCTGTAATGCAAGTCTGTGCATCTTTACTATCCTACAAATTGGTCATAGATGTGCCATGATGGTCGTGAGGAGTTTTCAAATACTCATGCTAACATCTGTGGCCCAGGAATGTGTGTGGCCGGTGCATGTATATCATTCCCTGAGATGCTGTTTGGTCCTAAGAAACATGGAGGTCCTTCAGTCAAAGCGATGAGTTCAAGTTTCTGGGTGCCTACTGTGATTTTCATGATATGTTTTTACAATATCCAGCTTGATCGGTGTGTTTGGCAAGATATTATTGAGGTGATTTGGACCATTAACAAGGCAGTTAACAAACAATAATCCCTCTTAATTGGCAACTTGCAGTTGCCCAGCAAAAAACTTGTCATGCTACTTGTAAAAAAACATAAAAAATGGAGTGAGAAGCTCCAGATTTCAACATGGGCCGCACTAGACTTCTTGTCCGATTCTGCCATAAATTACATCTTATCACATTGCTTCAACCCCTATATGATTCTGACCCATGTTTTCAAATATCTTTTTTTTCATTAGATTATTTACAGCGTGGGAACAGGCCCTTCGGCCCAACAAGTACACACCGACGCGCAACCCACCCAGACCCATTCCCCTACATTTTACCCCTGCCCCTTACACTACGGGCAGTTTAACATGGTCAATTCACCTAAACTACACACTTTTGGACTGTGGGAGGAAACTGGAGCACCCGGAGGAAACCCACGCAGACACGGGGAGAATGTGCAAACTCCACACAGTCAGTCGCCTGAGGCGGGAATTGAACCCAGGTCTCTGGCGCTGTGAGGCAGTAGTGCTAACCACTGTGCCACCGTGCTGCCCAAATTCATAGTTTTTTTTCTCAGGCTTGATTTGTTTTGCAAAACTGGCACACCAGTTCCAAGAGAAAAAGCTCTCGTTCAGGTTACTGGAGGTTACTCCGAGTTGTCAGAAATGTTATTTAGTAGGCAAATTTTGATGTGTCAAACCTCAAAATGTGGACAATCCATTTTTAGTGTTTTTGATGATCCATTGTACTCGTCTCAGATACTTCAACATGGAGATCTAATACAACCAGTACTTTCATTTCCCAGTAATACTTTTATTTTTACCATAGAAAAACAAATTTGAGCTTGAAATAGGTTCTTCATCTTCTTGTGGTCTTACTGCTGCAATCTGGTCTGTTCATTTGAAGCTGAATTTTGTCAAGGCAAAAACCCTGCTGCTGGACCAAAGGTGCTAGGCAAACCCTGTTTCAGCCAGTGACAGGACCCAGATAACCAAATTGCTGGTGACACTTGATTATGCCTAATTGTCTGGGAACTATTGTTAAGAAAGGTGGCCTGCCCAATATGGAGAGGTTACATCAATGGCTCAGCACTCTCTTAAGTAGTGTTTGGAGAAGTCAGGGCCTGGGAGTTAGGAACAACCGGCAGTGTTAGAAGATGGCGACCTGATGGAAGTTTGCGAGATTTCAGCTGGTGGTCTTTCCATGTGGTGGCATGTCTCTTATTGCAGGCAGTATTCCTGTGGAAGTGGAAAGTGCCCCTTAATATCCTATTTAAGTAGCTCAATTGGCCTCACATCAGTCATCTGCACTAGTTAGATTTCTACCACTGACAGTCAGTGTTCATGCTTCTCAGCCTGTCCTCAGCAGGTTCAGAAAATCCCAATTAATATTTCATTTTCAGAATTGGTTTACTCAATGCTATTTTTACACCCTCTAACTATTCTTTAATTTTTCGCATCTCGTAATAATTCTACTATGCAGCATACAATCACTTCAACTGACAAAGGACTAACTTGTGATTTCAAATAAACCATTTGGACCATAACCTGGTGTTGTGTTACTTTTGACCTTATCCACCCCAGTCCAACACTGGCACCTCCACATCATACAAATTGTTATCATCAATAATGCCATCTCTTATTTTTGATTATATGTGGAAAGTTTTGCATGGATGTTTTCTTTTACTTTGTTATAGTTACTGTCCCCGAAGATGCCTTGCTCAAGAGTTTCTGGAGATTTATGTAAGGCTAGTTATCATTAAATTGGTTGTCATTTTATCCTGAATTAGTTTCCATTAAATAAGTTACATTAAAGCAGCTGTGTCGCAATTGGAAACCATCAATTCAGAAATAGAAAGCATGATTGATGACATTGCTATGTCAATAATGAGTAAACATTGTTTTATTTTTCTTTTACATTATAGACATTGCAAATAAAGTCCTACTGGCTCTCTTCACATGCGAGATGTTAGTGAAAATGTATAGCCTGGGTCTGCAGGCATACTTTGTTTCTCTCTTTAATCGCTTTGATTGCTTTGTGGTGTGTGGAGGAATCATTGAAACCATCCTGGTTGAATTGGAAATTATGTCTCCTTTGGGAATCTCAGTATTTAGATGTGTTCGGCTTCTAAGAATATTCAAAGTGACAAGGTAAGATTTACAATATTTGGCTTAATTTACTTGTTTGTCAAGTTCATGCTTTATTCTAAATCTGATTTTTTTTAACTTTGATTCCATAATTATGTATCCTTAACAGTCACATTGTAAGTTATATTTTAGACCTGAGAACAGGGAATAAAATGCATATTTTATAATGTTAATGTCAAGGCATACTCTTGATCTGGAAACCAATAAATCTACTGTTGACAGTATAGAGGGCTGTTGTAGGCTGAAGCGGGACATTGACAGGATGCAGAGATGGGCTGAGAGGTGGCAGATGGAGTTCAACCTGGATAAATGCGAGATGATGCATTTTGGAAGGTCAAATTTGAAAGCTGAGTACAGGATTAAGATAGGATTCTTGGCAGTGTGGAGGACAGAGGGATCTTGGTGTGCAGGTACATAGATCACTTAAAATAGCCACACTAGTGGACAGGGTTGTTAAGGAAGCATATGATGTTTTGGCTTTCATTAACAGGGGGATTGAGTTTAAGAGTTGTGAGATCTTATTGCAGCTCTATAAAACTTTGGTTAGGAAAGATGTGGATGCTTTGGAGAGGGTTCAGAGGAGGTTTACCAGGACTGGAGGGCTTATCTTATGAAGAGAGGTTGACTGAGCTTGGACTTTTTTTCATTGGAGAAAAGGAGGAGGAGAGGGGACCTAATTGAGGTATACAAGATAATGAGACGCATAGATAGAGTCAATAGCCAGAGACTATTTCCCAGGGCAGAAATGACAAACACGAGGGGTCATAGTTTTAAGCTGGTTGGAGGAAAGTATAGAGGGGATGTCAGAGGCGGGTTCTTTACACAGAGAGTTGAGAGAGCATGGAATGCATTGCGAGCAGCAGTTGTGGAAGCAAGGTCATTGGGGACTACTGGACATGGATATGGTCACAGAAATTTGAGGGTGCATACATAAGGATCAGTGGTCGGCACAACATCGTGGGCTGAAGGGCCTGTTCTTTGCTGTACTGTTCTATGTTCCATGTTCTACTCCACTATCACAATGGTTCCCGTTTATATACCTTTTCAAATTGTTAGTAAGTGTGGTCACGGTGTACAGTACACTCTAGGTGAAAAGTCCCTGATGGAACACTCTAATCTATAGTGGAGTTAGGGCGCTAAGGGAGCTTAAAAATGACAATGTGTGGACTATACAACAGTGTACCTGAAAAAGTATTTGTGGTAACAAAGGCTGTTATGATTAGAACTGCTTTCTGAAAGGTATTAATAAAGTGTAAGGTTATTAAGCAAATATACTGTAAAAACTATAATCCAGTTCCCTTGCTTCCTTTCCTTTATCACAATCTTAATATAAGACCATAGGACAAAGGAACGGAAATTAGGCCATTCATCCCATCAAGTCTGCTCTGCTATTTAGTCACCTGATGCTGCCTGGCTTGCTGTGTTGTTCCAGCCTCCTGCCTGTCTATTTTGGATTCCAGCTTCTGCAGTTTTTTTGACTCCTGCCATTCAATCATGGCTGATAAGTTTCTCAACCTCATTCTCCTGCTTTCTCCCATAACCCTTGATTACCTTGACAATCAAGAACCTCTGTCTTAAATATGATCATGACCTGCCCTTCTATGGCAATGAATTCCATAGATTCACCACTCTGTGGCTAAAGAGGTTTCTCCTTGTCTCCGCCTAAAAGGTCTTCCCTTTATTCTAAGGCTGTGCCCTCGGGTCCTAAACTCTCCTACCAATAGAAACACCTTCCCAACATCCATTCTGTCCAGGCCATTCAGTATTCTGTAAGTTTCAATGAGATCCCCCCCCTCATCCTTCTCAACACCATCGAGTATAGTCCCAGAGTCCTTAAATGCTCTGCATATGTTAAGCCTTTTATTCCTGGGATCATTCTCATGAACATCCTCTGAACACGCTCCAAGGCCAGTACATCCTTCCTGAGATATGGGGCCTAAAACCACACACAATATTCTGAATGTGGTCTAATCAGAACTTTATAGAACCTCAGAAGTACATCCCTGCTTTTATATTCAAGTCCTCTCAAAATAAATGCCAACATTGCATTTGTCTTCTTTATTATTGATTCAACCTACAAGCTTTGAGAGAATCCTGGACTGGAACTCCCAAATCTCTTTGCATTCACTTATGAATTTTCTCCCCATTTAGAAAATAGTCCATGCTTCTATTCTTCTGACCAAAATGCATGACCTCACACTTTATTCATGTCGTACTCCATCTGCCATTTCTTTGCCCACTCTCCTAAACTGTCCAAATCCTTCTGCAGCCTCCCCGCCACCTCAATACTACCTGTCCCTCAACCTATCTTTGTATCATCTGCAAACTTAGCCAGAATGCCCTCAATTCCTTCATTCAGATCATTAATGTACAAAATGAAAAGTTGTGATCCCAACACTGAGCCTTGCAGAACACCGCTTGTCACTGGCTACCATCCTGAGAAAGACCGTTTTATTCCCACTCTCTGCCTTTTGCCAGACAGCGAATATTCTATCCATTCTACCATCCTTGCCTCTAAAACCATGGGCACTTATCTTACTCAGCAGGCTCCTATGCGGCATCTTGTCAAAGGCCTTCTTGAAGTCCAGGTAGATAACATTGATTGATTGGCTCTCCTTGGTCTAATCTGCTCATTACCTCTTCAAACAACTCTAACTGATTTGTCAGGCATGACCTTTCCTTGATGAAACCATGCTGACTTTGCCCTATTTTACCATATACTTGCAAGTATTCAGAAATCTCATCTTTCACAGTGGACTGCAAAATCTTACCCATGCTAATCGGCCTGTAATTTTCCATCTTTTGCCTTACTCCTTTTTTCAACAGGGGTATCATGTTAGCGATTTTCCAGTCCTCTGGGACCCTCCTTGACACTAGTGATTCCTGAAAGATCACCACTAATGTCTTCACTATTTCTTCAGCTATGTCCTTTAGAACTCTGAGGTGTAGTTCATCTGGTCCAGGTAATTTATCCACTTTAAGACTTTTCAGATTTTCTTGCATCATCTCCTTGGTGATAGCCACCATACTCAGCTTTGCTTCCTGACTCTCTTTAATTTTTGGGATATTACTTGTGTCTTCCACTGTGAAGACTGATGTGAAATAATTATTCAGTTCCTCAGCCATTTCCTTGTTCCTCACTACTATCTCTCATTTTCCAGCAGTCCAATGTCCTCTTTTGCTCTTTTCTAGCTAGAGAAACTCTTACAGTCTTCCTTTATATTACTGGCTAGCTTACCCTCATATATAATCTTCTCCCTCCTTTTTTTTTGATGACCTCTGTTGGTCTTTGTAAGCTTCCCAATCTGCTGGTTTCCCATTGCCCTTCACCACGTTATGTTTTCTCTTTTGCTCTTATGCTATCCCTGACTTCCCTATTCAGCTTTGGTTGCCTCATCTTCCCTGTACCATGCTTATTTTTCCTAGGGATGAATTTTTGCTGTGTCTCCTGAATTATTCCCCGAAACTACTACTATTGCTGTTCCACTGTCTTTCTTGCTTGGCTCCTCTCCCAGTCTATTCTGCCCAACTCCTCCCTCATGCCTCTGTCGTTGACTTTATTCAGCTGTAATACCGTTACCTCTGATTCTATCTTCTCCCTTTCAAATTGCACAGTAAATTCAATCATATTATGATCACTGCCTCCGAAGGGCTCCTTCACCTTAAGGTCCCTTATCAAGTCTGTCTCATTGCACAACACTAAATCCAGTATTGCTTATTCCTGAGTGGGCTCCAACACAAGCTGCTCCAAAAAGCCATGCCATAGATATTCCGCAAACTCCTTTTCTTGCAATGCGCTACCAACCTGATTTTCCCAGTCCACCTGCATATTGAAAATCCCCATGATCACTGTAACTTTGCCTTTTTTACACATCCTTTTTATCTCTTGGTGTATTTTGTGCCCCAACTCCTGACTACTGTTTAGAGGCCTGTACATAATTCCAACTATGGTTTTTCTACCTTTGCATTTCCTCAATTCTACCCACCCAGATTCTACACCACCTGACCCTATTTCATTTCTTACTTTTGATTTAATTTCATTTCTTACTAATAAGCCAACCTATCTTCTCTACCCACCTGCCCATCTTTTTGATAGGATGTATATCCTTGGATATTGAGCTCCCAATCTTGATCCTCTTGCAGCCACATCTCTGTGATGCCTACCACGTCATACCTGTCAATTTTAATCTCTGCCACAAGCTCATTTTCCTTATTCCTTACACTGCGTTCAGATATAACACCTTCAGTCCTGGATTAACCATCTCTCTTCTCATTGTCATTCGTTTGCCCAGCGTGCTTGAAGTTTGATTACTAACCCTTTCTAAACAATCTGTCCTATTTGTGTCTGTGCTGGAGACTTCAAAAACATCTCCTGAGTTTTCTTTCCCTGTCATTTCTTTCATATTTTTCCACACACTTGATTCCAGCCCTAAAGATGTTAACTTGCTGCTTTGTTTCCCACTGGGGGAAGGTTCACCTGCCCCACTTTTTAGTTTGCAGTCCAGTTGACCAGCCTATTTACCTTTTTCACTAGAACGTTGGTCCCAGCTCGGTTCAAGTAGAGACTGTCCCAGTGGTACAGGTCCCTCCTATTCTAATACTGATGTCAGTTCCCCATGAAAAGGAATCCCTCTTTCCCACACAGCTGTTTTATCCACTTGTTTGCTTCACTTATTCTCACATCCCTATGCCGATTTGCACGTGACACAGGAGTAATCTGGAGGTTATAACCATTGAGAATCTGTTCTTTACTTTGGTTCCTAGCTCCTGATAATCCCTGAACAGGTCCTTTTTCCTATTCTTGCCAATGTTGTTTGTTCTGGTTTGGACCACAACAGCTGGACTCCCCCCGCCCCCGCGCTCTCCAATATCCTTTCAAGCCGGTCAGGGATATATCTTACCCTGGCACTGGCCAGGCAACACACCACGCGGGACTCTCAATTCTGTATATAAATTGTAGAATCCCCTACAACTACCACTTGTCTTTTTACTACCCCCTCTTGAGTGGCCTCCCGTACCACAATACAGTTGTCAGTTGGCTCATCCTCCCTGCAGCCCTTTTCCTCATCCACACAACATGTGACAAAGTTATACAGTACAAGAGATGCAGTTGATGTTTTTTCCCAGTTACTGTCATGACTAAGTGGAATATTTCAGAACTATGAATTTTATTGAATTCATCCATTTTATGAATAGATCAATCACAAAATGTCTGAAGTATCTCTTAATGATGAGATTATTTTAAAACCAGTCTTCCAATAATGTAATTGTGTTTTATTAGGCACTGGCAATCATTGAGTAACCTGGTGGCCTCGTTATTGAACTCAATGCGATCCATTGCTTCCCTGCTGCTTCTGCTTTTCTTATTTATTATTATCTTTTCACTGCTGGGAATGCAACTTTTTGGTGGCAAATTTAACTTTGATGAAACGCAAACAAAACGGAGTACCTTTGATAACTTTCCACAAGCTCTTCTCACTGTATTTCAGGTAATTATACTTAACCAATGATGAAGCAATGGTTTGTTTGTACACTGTGTATAACAAAACTGTGTATTTCTCTTTAACAAATGGATCTACACTTCCATTGTATATAGTTTACAGGGGAACTAATTTTCTTTTTTCATGTATGCACGACAGAAAAGTAAAACAACAATCTTGTATCGTGTGGATTGTGATGTTCATATTGACAGAGATGAGAAAACTAAGTTAACGTTTGAAATTACTTTAAAGATTACTAGGTCATTACATGGACAATTCAACAGACTACCTGAACAGTGAAAGATGCATTCAAAGGAACTGTAAATAACTATATATAACTATATAGTGTTGCAGCCTTGGCTCTCTTAAATTACACTCCTAATGGTTGATCAATCCTTTCTAGGTCACATTTTAGAGAAATATTTTCAAAAAAGTCATGATTTTCTTGTACTATGGCAATGTATAAATTAGAAAAAAAGTAGCAGCAAAGCGTAACAAGAATACTGCAGATAAATACCAAGCGGGAGAAGGTTTTCAGGTTCATTTTTGACTCCTGGTCTCAGTTGTGTATACTTGAAAGTTTTTTTTAGATTAGATTAGATTACATTACAGTATGGAAACAGGCCCTTCGGCCCAACAAGTCCACACCGACCCGCCGAAGCGCAACCCACCCATACCCCTACATTTACCCCTATACCTAACACTAGGGGCAATTTAGCATGGCCAATTCACCTGACCTGCACATCTTTGGACTGTGGGAGGAAACCGGAGCACCCGGAGGAAACCCACGCAGACACGGGGAGAACGTGCAAACTCCACACAGTCAGTCGCCTGAGTCGGGAATTGAACCCGGGTCTCTGGTGCTGCGAGGCAGCAGTGCTAACCACTGTGCCACCGTGCCGCCCACAAAGTTCATTACACAATTTAATTATATTAGTTAAGAACTGAAAATCTTGAAAACTATTGGCTGTTTCCATTTTTGGATAGTCTCCTAAGGTAGTATTAGGATTTCTGTGTTTACAGTTGTAGTCCCAGGTGACGTGCATTGCAGCATAATATTTAATCTGTTTTTGTTGGAACATTTGATAGTTAAGCGCAGGTGACAGCTAATTGGCACATTTGCTTTTCATATGTCGAATTGTGAAACATTCAGGCATTTAATTGTCTTTGATGAAATGCATAATATATGTGCAAAATGCTACTTCAAAATACAAAAGCAATTATCTTTGTATTCAAATACAACGGCTCTGATGTGGTCTAATGTTTAATCTTAACATGTGCTCCAACAAACATTTCATTATGGAAATTTTTTTGGGTGGAATGCCTAGGTTTCATACAATACCTCCCCATTATAAAGTGCTGCCATTAGAAAACCAGAGGACCATTGGCTCAGACCTGTACTCCATTTGATGCTCAAACTTTTGTTCATTTTGCAGCCCCACCATTTACTTCAGTTAAAAATGAAGGAAAAGTAGCTTTCAGTTATGTATAATGAGTCTGTTACATTTTCAGTCATCAAGCTATTATAATTTATTACAAGTTATATTTAGTGTTGTGGTTCTGTTCGCCGATCTGGGAATTTGTGTTGCAGACGTTTCGTCCCCTCTCTAGGTGACATTCTCAGTGCTTGGGAGCCTCCTGTGAAGTGCTTCTGTGATGTTTCCTCCGGCATTTATAGTGGTTTGTCTCTGCCGCTTCTGGTTGTCAGTTCCAGCTGTCCGTTGCAGTGGTCGGTATATTGGGTCCAGGTCGATGTGCTTATTGATTGAATCTGTGGATGAGTGCCATGCCTCTAGGAATTCCCTGGCTGTTCTCTGTTTGGCTTGTCCTATAATAGTAATGTTGTCCCAGTCGAACTCATGTTGCTTGAGCCCTGTTTTAAAATTGGAAGTGAATTCAAAGTAAGCTCAGCAGCTGCTGCTTGAAAGGGATCAACGTTTGAAGGTGAATAGGAAAAGATTAGTTCTTTGGCTCGAACGTCATTGATGAGCTTGCATCAATTTAAAGTTGCATGACAAATTTGTTACTTGAAGCATCAAATACTTTTTACGTGGAACGGTTAAAAAGACAACTGTTTTGTGAAAGGAAACTCTCTGTTATGGAAATATTGGATGAAGATTTGAAGCAGAGGAAGATCCAAAAAGATGAGCCGAGATTGACTGATGTGATTAATTTTGGGCTGCTGTATCAAGGAGCCAGTACAGACGAATTGGGCTGAATAGCCACCTTCTGTCTGATACAATTTTCAGGTTGTGTT